>NC_041230.1:36140453-36155729 GCF_002837175.3 Physeter macrocephalus
CGCAACGGGAGAGGCCACAGCAGAGGGAGGCCCGCATACCACAAAAAAAAAAAAAAAAAAAAAAAAAAAAAAAAAAAAAATGGGCAGGTAGTTCCCTGGTGGCGCAGTGGTTAAGAATCTGCCTACCAATGCAGGGGACGTGGGTTCGAGCCCTGCTCCGGGAGATCCCACATGCTGTGGATCAACTAAGCCCGTGCACCACAACTACTGAGGCTGCGCTCTACAGCCCACAAGCCACACCCACCGAAGCCCACGTGCCTAGAGCCCGTGCTCCACAACAAGAGAAGCCACCACAATGAGAAGCCCACACACCACAACTAAGAGTAGCCCCCGCTCGCCACAACTAGAGAAACCCCGTGCACAGCAACAAAATGGAACAGAATTGAGAACCCAGAAATAAACCCAAGCATATATGGTCAACTAAAATTGACCAGGGACCCAAGAATGCTCAATGGAGAAATTGAAGAATGCTTGAATAAATGGTGCTGGGAAAAAAACACCTATAAAAAAAATGAAGCTATACTCCTATCTTCTACCCTTCACAAAAAATCAACTCAAAATGAATTAAAGACTTCAATGAAAGACCTGAAACCATAAAACTAGAAGAAAAGACAGAAAAAAGCTTGAGATGGGTCTTAGCAATGATTTTTTTTAGATATTTAAAAATAAACAAGTGGGATTACATCAAACTACAAAGCTTCTACACAACAAAAGAATCAACAAAACGCAAAACAACTATAGAATGGGAAGAAATATTTGCAAATCATATATCTGATAAGGAGTTAATATCCAAAGTATATTTAAAAACTCATACAACTCTGTAGCAAGAAATAATTCAGTTAAAAAATGGGCAGGTAGTTCCCTGGTGGTGCAGTGGTTAAGAATCTGCCTACCAGTGCAGGGGACGTGGGTTCGAGCCCTGCTCCGGGAGATCCCACATGCTGTGGATCAACTAAGCCCGTGCACCACAACTACTGAGGCTGCGCTCTACAGCCCACAAGCCACACCCACCGAAGCCCACGTGCCTAGAGCCCGTGCTCCACAACAAGAGAAGCCACCACAATGAGAAGCCCACACACCACAATGAAGAGTAGCCTCCACTCGCCGCAACTAGAGAAAGCCCGTGTGCAGCAATGAAGACCCAATGCAGCCAAAAGTAATAAATTAATTTTTTTTAATGGGCAAAGGACCTGAATAGACATTTTTCCAAAGAAGAGATCTGATTCAAATGGCTAACAGGTACATGAAATGGTGCTTAACATCACTAGTCACTGGGGAAATGCAAATCAAAGCCACATGAGATATCTTCTCTCATCTGTTAGAATGGCTCTTATGAAAAAGACAAGAGAACAAATGCTGGCAAGGATATGGAGAAAAGGGAATCCTAGTACACTGGTGGTGGGAATGTAAACTGGTAAAGCCACTATGGAAAACAGTATGGAGCTTCCACCAAAATTTAAAAACAGAACTACCAAAAGATCCAGCAATCTCAGTTCTTGGTGTATTTCCAAAGGAAATGAAAACACATGTTGAGAGATATCTCCACCCCCATGTTTACTATAGCATTATTTATAAGCGCCAAGACATGGAAACAACCTAAGTGTTCATCGATGGATGAATGGATAAAGAAATTGTGATATAATTTCTTTAGATATTATAAGTACTATATATACATATAAAATATAGATATACAATGAAATATTATTCAACCATTAAAAAAGGAAATCCTGCCATTTGCGACAACGTGAACGGACCTTGAGAGCATCATGCTAAGGAGAATTAGGAAGACAATACTGTATGATCTCACTTACATTTGGGATCTTAAAGAAAAATGCATAGATATCTACAAAACAGAAATAAAGATGTAGAAAACAAACTTATGGTTACTGGGGGTAAGGGGTGGGGGATAAATTGGGATTGACATATACATACTATATGGAAAATAGATAACTAATAAGGACCTACTGTATAGCACAGGGAACTCTACTCAGTACTCTGTAATGGCCTATATGGGAAAAGCATCTAAAAAAGAGTGGATATACGTATATGTATAACTGATTCACTTGGCTGTACACCTGAAACACAACATTGTAAATCAACTATATTCCAATAAAAATTTAAAAAGAAAAGAAAACTTCATAGAAAAAGAGATCAGATTTGTGGTTGCCAGAGATGGGGCGGGCGGTGGGGGGCACTGGATGAAGGTGGTCAAAGGAACAAACTTCAGTTATAAGATAAATAAGTAC
This sequence comes from Physeter macrocephalus, assembly GCF_002837175.3. Classification (NCBI taxonomy): domain Eukaryota; kingdom Metazoa; phylum Chordata; class Mammalia; order Artiodactyla; family Physeteridae; genus Physeter; species Physeter macrocephalus. The sequence goes on from NC_041230.1 coordinate 36,142,700, forward strand.
GGGGGACGTAACGTACAACGTGTTTACTCTAATGAACACTGCTGGACGGTATATTTGGAAGTTGCTAAGAGAGTACATCCTAAGAGTTCTCATCACAAGGGAAAAAACATTCTTTTTGTGCGTATGCATGTCTAGATGAGATGATGGATGTTAACTTACTGTGGTAATCGCTTCACGGTATATCTAAGTCAGGTCCGTATGCTGCACACCTTCAACTTACACAGTGCTGTATGTCAATTATATCTGAATAACTGGAAAAATTGTGGAATTCACAACTGGGAGCTACCACAAAGACTAAAGCAGTGCAGGAAGGATACCCATTAGAGGTGGGGTTTCAAGGAGGCATTGTAGGGGGAGTAGGGCTGGAATAAGAGGCCCTATATAAACATATATGAATGAACCATATAATTTTATCTATTTGTTTTATTGAAGAGCTACGTGCATAAAGTCTGAAGATGATAGTACCAAACAAACTTTAAACACCTTGTCTTCAGAGTGTACAGGGCTCATCAGTTCTGCAAAATACCTTCATTCCTTATTTCCCTCCCTGACTTCCCTTCTGGGAAGCACAGAGCCAAAATTAATACCCACTTAGAGAAAACATATTTGCATACATTGTATATGTAATGATTTGCCTCTTTCATCCACAGCCTTAATATTATATAATAATAACATTTTAAAAATTACCCAAAGTGGGAATTTCTTGACCTTGGGTTCAAGCAGATCTAGATTTGAGAGTTCCAGCAATTTTTAGCTTTGAAGGAATAAGTAAGTCTTAAGGTCACTGAACATCTATTTCTTCATATAAAAATGGAAATTTTTTAAGTCACTATTTACTGAGTTTGTTGTATCATTCTAGAAAAAGCAATATGTAGAAGCAAAAGGGTTAGTTCCTGGTATATGGTAGGTGCTCTGTAAGTGCCATTTCCCTTTACTCCTGCATTATGTGAGTTGCCATCTCTCTTTTCCGCCCTGGTCTGAACAACACAGAGCTGTCCTATGTTTGATCAGAAAATATTCCCATACGCTTAGGCCTAACTGATGCTCCACCTCCAGCTCCCTTCCATCCCAACCCTAGTTAAATGCTGCATAAATGATCCCCAGCTCACACACATTTTCCCCCCTGACTTCCCCCTAGGTAAATAACAGATGCCATTGTCTTCTGTTAGGCTCATTAGAGATGTTTAGTCATCCGAGCCTCTATGGTTGCACAGCCATAAAGGAGATAGCCTTACCAGGGTGTGGGGAATGACAGAGCTTCACTTCTGTGAGTCCTAAAATTGATGAGGGAGTTGGCAGTGCCTCTGAGTCCCACAGCCTAATGTCAGGGGAATCCCCCTTCCTGATTTGGATGTTCTGTTACTTATTATATTTGAAATGTCAAAGAATATTTCACAACTGTACTTCTCCTCCTTTAACCCTCTCTGATGCCAAAAGAGACCTCTCTGGTCAACAGCTGTTCATAAGGGACGAATGAAAAAAGATGCATTTAGAATGTTCCTTTAACAGCCTAAGCGAAAAGCAAGGCAGTCTTGAAGCTGGGATTGTTTGGAACCCTGGCCAGTTAGCCCAGTGCACAGGAATGAGGGTTATTTCAGTCCCATTCTATGAGGATTTCTGAGTATGTGGAATCCACCACCACCCATGCCCGAGCTCCATCTCCAGCTCCCAAGCTGACCAAGTTGACCTCACAGGTAGAAGCCAGTGCACATTCAGGTGACTCCGTGACAACAAGGGCACAGACACCAAAGTGACACCCAGGTGCTGCTCTTCATTAAGTCTGAAGACTTTGAAGCATCTGTATCTGGCTTTCGTGGTGTCTATTTCTGAGCATCTGTTCATGGGTCTACTTCAGGGACATGTCTACGGATTCCTGGTGCGCCCGGTAGTTAACATTCATGTCCGGCTGCTCCGGGTGCCAGACGTAATCGTCTCCTCAGTCTCCTCTGTGTCCTAATACAGCGGATGCTTTTGGCGCCCAGAGTAACATCCCTTTGACCCGCATCTGATTTCAGCCACAGCTGTGGGTGACAGCTCAATTCACCCTGAGAGCTCCCCAGCTTAGTTAATGCACAGGGCAAGGGGTTCCGGCTGATGGGTAAGAATAGCCCATCACAGCCCCAGCATCTTAGAACAACTGGGTTCATTCTCTCCCTCCTTCGCTCTTTTCCCTCCCCCCATATAGATATAGATAAGAAGATACGTCATAGATACAGAGATCTGAAAGAGGGGTTCATGGAGGAGCAGCATCATAAGCTTTACCTGAGAGACTGATAGAAATGCAGTCAAACTACTGTATCCTACTCTGCATTTTAAAAAGATCTTCAGATTATTCTAATGAACATTAAAATTTGAGAAGTGCTAGTCTGGATTATTTTATGCATAGGAAAAAAAAAAAAGGTCTGACCCAAAGAAGCTCATCAGCTCTGTGTCTGCTTACAGATAATGATGGCGGCTGTAATATGAAATGGGGTAGACAAGACCCTTTTTTTTAAATTAAAGGGGAAAACCGCCTCATGCTGTTCCCATGTTATATTTCATTGTCAAACATCAAGAATCATTCACTTAATTACCTTGGAAAACAGTTACTTTAGATTACTGAATGCAGGTTAATTCTGGTGCTTACACACCAGCAGTGCCAGAAAGAATAATTGCCTGAAAAGTCTCCTATTGCCACACAAAGGAAGTCATTCCTGAAAAAAATAACAGCCCTAATATAATCGCTTTTCATTTGCACTCATGCAGGAAGTTGCCAAATGTTTGCGCTCACCCATTCTATCAAAAAGTTGCTTTCTTGCCATAATTAAAATATACGATGGCTGCTCCACTAGCCATGTCATGACACTAGCCCAGGTATTGAGAATTTCTCAGCTAAACCTCCCTGTTATGAGTAGAGCTTAGGCTGTTGAAGCTGGGATAGGCTTTATGCATGAATCTGGACCAACTCCTTTATTTTATAGGACACACCATGTGCACAAGTAGGCGTGAGCTCACACATGGGGGCTTCAAGGAACTGTCATAGCTGGAATTCTATTATAGACCCCTCAACTCTGAACACAAGGCTCTCCCTATGTCTTTTCAATGTATGAGGATTTCTTCCATCAAAAGAAAGATTGGAAGTTGAGAAAAAATAGTTCATTCTAGCTGTATCTATATTTACCTACCCGTCCCCTATTCCCTCCCTCCCTCACTTCCTTTTCTTTCATCTCCCTACCTACCGACCTTATCAGCAACCGTTTAAAACTAAATAACATTAATTTGAGCAAACTCAGAGACACCCAGCATGGAACATATCTGTCCCTATGATTTTTCATGTAAATTCTGTCAGTGGTAGCTGATGTTTGGCTCTGCACATCATGGCATTAAGAAGCATTCATTCCTTTGAGTTTGGGCTAGTTTTGCTCCTTTGGGTCACCTATAATCATATTCTAAAGACAGCTGGCTGGGCATAATTTAGTAGCTTTACTCTGTAAATGGCCACTATTTCCGAATCCTGAGTGACTTCTGGTTCCTGCCCATATTTCCTTTGGGTTCAGGAAGGGGAGAATTTCTAGTTCAGTCTTCAGAGGCAGGAAACACCCTGTCAGCTTCTGGAGTTGGCATACTCCAGCTCTTGTAAATAATCGGGTTTTTTGTTGTTTTTTTTCTGAGACAGAAACCTACCTCTTGCTGTTCACTAAGCTACAAGGGGAAAGGGAATGCCTAGAATCACACACAGGCAGACCCCACATATTAAAGGAATGAAGTCACATCTTTTCATACAAGTGACACTTCCTTATATCAGCCCAAATGCTCATTTTTTTTTTTTTTACATCACATGCATCACCCAATTTGACCATCATCACAACCCCATAAGATGGGCAGGTCCTACACCTTTAGTTCCATTTTACAGAAAAACAAAAGCTTGAGGCTCAGAGAGAAAGACTTGTTGCTCATGAGGTCACCTCCTCGGTTCTAAGAAGCCCTGGTCTGAATGTTCCCATGGCTGGGAAAATGCCTGGCCTCAAAAGGCACATCAAACCTCTCTCACCCCTCATTACAGATTATTCTGGACCAGCTTTGCTAAAGAATTTGAATGGTGTACAAATGCAAAGGGGCCTGGAAGGCATGCCTTCAGGAAACGGTGTTTCTTGGGATGTAGACACCATGTACGGCTCACGCTTACTTATAGTGCTAAACTTTATCTTCTTGGCCGTGGGTTTCCTCTCTCACCTTTCTACAAACAACAAATGCTGGAGAGGGTGTGGAGAAAAGGGAACCCTCTTGCACTGTTGGTGGGAATGTAAATTGATCCAGCCACTATGGAGAACAGTATGGAGGTTCCTTAAAAAACTAAAAATAGAACTACCATATGACCCAGCAATCCCTCTCTCACCTTTTAAACTCTCACACATGAAGCCTACTTGACCACTAATACATTGTGATGGCTTCAAAGTAAGTCCCCACAAATGGAAGCAGCTCTTTAATTATTCAGAAATATGACAACACGTATCATCAGTCCCCAGGTCTGAGTCACCCTGGGACCCCAGCAGCAGTTCAGGCATTCTGAACCGCCTGTCCACAGCCACTTGGACAAGGATAACAGCAGATGCTCAGTCTTCCTCAGCAACTGACCCAGGGATAAACCCACCCCTTGGGGATCTGTCCCCTGGCTGTTGCGTCCCAGGATGACAAGGGTTTTCAATCGGTGCTATGAGGCCAGGAAACCACCCTCCCCCAATACATACAAAATCACATTCACACACTCATGCTCATAATGTAAATCAATCTAAGAAGCAGACTAAGAATGAAAGATCCGTAAGCTACCATTCATACCACTATTATTTTTGTCTTTTTAGGTCAACCTGTTTGCCCCACTGCTTTCAGCCAATTACTGTAATTTTCATAGTGATGGTTAGATACCCTATGCATCTCCTTACTATATCCTTCTTTATCCATTCCCTTTGTTCTGAGCACTTAGTTTCTGCTAAGCCCTGTACTGGGCACTGCAGTGTTAGGGACAAGCATCACCAGCCCCTTCAGTGAAAGACAAACCACACCAACACTATAGGAGACACTACAAAGAGTAGCTGGGGGTGGTCCAGCTTACTGTAGGCTGGGCACCATGCCAAACCCATCCATCATTCATGTGCATCATCTAATCGAGGCCATGCCCTAACCTATGACAGAGGATCTGCTGTCATTCTGTTTGTTTCACAGATGAGGAAACTGAGGCCTGGTGAGGCGTATGGACTTTGCTCAAGCATAGCTAGAGTGGCTGCTATGGTCTGAATGTTTGTATCCCTGTAAAATTCCTGTGTTGAAATCCTAATGGCCAATGTGATTGCATTAGAAGGTGAGGCCTTTGGGAGGTGCTTAGGTCATGAGGGTGGAGCCCACATGAATGGGATTAGTGCCCTTATAAAAGAAGCTCCAGAGAGAACCCTAGCCCCATCTACCGTATGAATACACAGCGGGAGGCATGAGTTATAAACCAGGAAGAGGGCCCTCACCAGAAGGTTTGGGAGGTGCTTAAGCCATGAGAGTAGAACCCTCATGAATGGGATTATTGCCTTATAAAAGAGGCTCTCATGAGATCCCTAGACCATTCCACCATCTGAGGACACAGCAAGAAAGCACCAACTGTGAACCAGGAAGAGGGCCCTCACCAGAAGGCAACCATGCTGGCACCTTGATCTTGGACTTCTCAGCCTCCAGAACTGTGAGCAAGAAATTTCTGTTGTTTATAAGCCACCCAGTCAGTGGTATTTTGTTACAGTAGTCAGGACAGAGTAAGACAGTGGCCCATGCTCTGGCCATCCCAACATCCCACTATAGAGATATACAGATTTTTAGATGGAGTATTATAGGACACAGAGGAGGGCCCCAAACTGAGATGGAGAGAGGTGAAGCAGAGCCTGGGTAGGCTCTCCCCAAAAGGTGACCCCTGAGGTCAGTGCTGAAAACGAGCAGGAATTATTCAAGGAACGGACGGTGGAAACAGCATCCCAGCAGGGAGAGTAGCACAGCATGGGCACAGACATGGCACCACAGAACGGTGATAAGTCTTCAGGATGCTCACCGTGGCTGGAGGAGGGTGGATGCAGAGGGAAGGGGAGCGAGAAAAGGCAGAACAGTCTCGGGACAGGATGTGCTCAGCCATAGACGGCAGTGCTGTGCTGGGGGTGGGGGCAGAGTCCCACAGGAGAGAATCATGGGGCCACTTCCGGTATTCTGATGTAATGCGACCCTACCTCCCTGCCATGCTCACAGCACACACCCTGAGCAGGCAGTCCTGGAGGGCTGGAGACCCAAGCAGAGCCACACGGGCCCAGGAAAGACAACGAGATGGCGTGGCTGGGGTGCAGGGCATAGTTTCAAGGGGAACTACCCAGGGTGGGAGGCTCTCTTTTGTTCCAATTTTAAAGGAGCTCTAAGGGCTCAGAAAGAACAATCGTGGGGGCATGTGGACCAGGAGATAGAGACTGCTCTGCAGCATCAGACTGCCCTGTGGCCGGGTGGGCATGGATGACCCTACCACCTGCCCCTGCAGTCATGGGAGCGGCCTGCACCTCTTGGCCCTCAGCCCCCAGCCCACTCTCAGGCTGGGGGAGATGTGCAGCCCTCCTTTTCCGGTCAGTAAAAGACAGGAGTGCGCTTGTCCTTCACAGCCCCCAAACTGCACACTGATGCTTCTGTAAATGGAAGCTCTTTGCACAATATGCCTGTAATGCGCTCTAAGTGAGCGTGAAAGAGTGAGCTGACAGTTTTGGGTCACAGTCGCCATCCCCGGGGGTAGATGCAGGCAGTGTGACATGGGAAGGCTGATGAGGAGGTGGGAGAATGGGGCTTGGTGTGCGTGCGTGTGTGTGCGTGTGCTTGTGTGTGTGTGTGTTTCATGCCACCAGGATGAAGGCCAGATCGTTCCCTTCCGGATGCGGGGAAGATGGCGACAGGAGAGTGGGACAACGATGGGGCAGAAGGGAACCCAGCCTCCTCTTCTCCACCGGGAAGGCTTTGGGAACGTGAGCGAGGATGCTGATGTACAGCTGAGGGTGGACCTGCCGGGGTTCCGAAGGAAATGAGGTAAAATTACAAACTGAGACACAGAAAAGAGGAGAAGAATGAGGACTGGGATCAGAGGCGTAGCGGCAGCTGAGTCACCCCGAGCCTTTCTGATGGAAATACAGGTGGTCCAGGAAGTGGGGATGTGGAGCCTACAGAGTCCACCTGCCATGAGTCACTTAGTGGGTCATTTCCTCAAGGCCAGAGCCCAGAGCACCTGCAGTGAGCTTCCTCCTCCTACTACTGGGGGCCCCCCACACTCATGCCTTGTCTGCTGAACCCTCCAGCTCCACTGGGCAACCTGGAGCCCAGGAGTAGGCTCTGACAACACAGAACTTTGCCAACCCCAGCTCCCCCAGGAGGGCAGGATGATACCCTGCACCCCGATCCTCTAGGTTCTGTGCCGGTCCAGGCTCAGAGGGTAAAGGGACCACGATGGGGCAACAACGCCAATGTGTGCCTGAAGCCATGCTGATGCCGACCCAACCCCCCTGATGCTGAGCCTACCCTGTGTGTGGATGCTGGTTGAGAGGTAGCCAGTCTCCCCCTGGGACAGCAGGAGTTATTCCTACCTGGGACCCCAACCTGACACCCAATGGTACCACCAGATGGGCTCCCCAGGTCCTGATCCCAACTCAGCCTCCCTCACCTGCCAGCCTCTGTGGAGGCTCCCGGGGGCCTCCTAGTGATGCACAGGTGTGGGTCCAAATCGGCTCCAGCTCCCTGCTTTGGCTCCCACTTCTATCACGCGGCATGTCATCCTCCCTTCCGGCTGCGTCACTCATAGACCTTCTGGGTCCTCATCCTCATCACTGTTACAACTATTGATCCGACAGTGCTAAGAGAGGTCAGAGTCACTTTATGTGAGCAGTTTTCGAGATCACCTCCACCTTGTACCTTGGGAATTCTCCCCATAGGAGGTCAGTTCATGAGACACAGGGATCATGGATGTGCAGCTGCCAAGCTTGGTGAGGAGTGAGGGAGCTAACAGGAGGGAGGCCGGACAGGAGAGTGGTAAGAACCCCCCTTCAGAGTGAGGCATGTTTGCTGGAATTCGGCCTCTAACATGGACAGCTGTAAGACTCTTGAACAGTTCTCTTAGGGATGAGAACAACTTCTTGAGAGCTACTTAAATAAGTTCTGATCAGGATACAGGGTGCCCTACCGTGCACGCAGCCTGACTGAGCACTGTGTAGAATTGACTCCCCGTTGGTCCTTGTGTCAACCCTGGGAACCAGGGGTTGTTCCCATTTTACAGATGGGGGGAGTTGGGCTCAGAGAGAGGAGATGTGAACAAGATCCCATGATGACTCAATACTGAAGCCAGTATTCGGACCTTGGTCTGGACATCTCCAAAGCCCACGTTTCCTTCCCCACCACACACAGCCGTCCTCTTTGTCTCTCGTGACCATATTAGGAGGAAACGTCAAGTATAATTCCTGAATCTTGAGCTTGAGAAAGCTTGAGAAAGTGAGGCCAAGAAGTGCAGCAAATATAGTACACATGACAGATCTGGTGGGAAGATAAAAAATGTCAAGTTTTGAAACCATGAATTATTTTCCTTCTGTTTCCTCAAATCAGAACAAGCCCATCTGCGTGTGGTTTTCCTAAGGCCATATGCTGAGAACAAGGTTCGTCCAGGTCTGTCCCACTTCCTTAAGCCTCCCATGACACTATCTGAATATGCACAGAAAGCACAAGGGTTAGAAAAACGGTGACTGCCTTGTAGTAGATTTCATAAGCCCAGGCAACACCTTGAACCCTATTCCTAAATACCCAGCCTGGCTGCAGATACCTCTCCTTAAATTTCTCTTCTTATTAATTGTTAAATAAGAAAACATGCCTTCATTCCTCAATCAGAAAAATGGAGCTTGTTAAGAAATTCCCCAGGACAACGTGTTCTAAATTTCTTACTAAGGTGTGCATGACTGATATTAGGGAGAGGAAGAAGATGCAGGTTCAGCACTTTATATACATTTTCCCATTCATCTTTACACTAACCATGCAGGGTCTGTGCTTTTATCATTGCTCCCATCTTACAGACGAGGCTCAACCTGGTGGAATATGTTTTTGTAATCAGTGACTACTAAAATCCAAAGAACATTTGTCTGGGCAACACAGACACACTCGTGGAAGAGCTAGAGTTTGAACTAAGGCAGTTGAACTCCAGAGCCTGCAAATATTGGAGCAATGATAGACTCCTTAGAGAAAATGTGATCCACTGTTCCCATTTCACAGATATAGAACGTGAGTCCCAGACAAAAAGACGTGCCTTGAAAGTGTATACATAATACGTTAGAGTCTTTGTTCTTGTCTGCTTAGGCTCTTATTTCTCACACTTCCAATGACACATCTTTTCTTAAGTGCTCTGAGAACTAACTACCTGAAGTGAACACCTTTAGTTATTCTGCCTAGATCCTCTTTTCCAGGTGGGGGCACCCATCTCCCAAGTGCTGTGAATGCTGGTTGCTAATGGCTCACAGCTGCAACCCTCTCAGGTGAATTGCCCTTGACTGATGGGAGCCACATGACCACAGTGGACTGAGAGGTGATTCCCAGGCTGTGCCCCCCACAGGGGCATTGCACAGCCAATGAATGACTGATGTGAGAGTATATAAGCCCAGGCCCCTTACTCTATGATGGGACCATAACTCTCCAGAGCTCCTCGTGAGATCAGGCTAAAAACAGGTCTCCAGCTAAACACAAAACATCCTTTCTTAGCTTATTTTCCTTTGCCCTATTTTTACTTCTCTCAGTTTCCTTTTCCTTAATACACTCCTTCAATAAGTCACTTGCACAAGAAGCATCCCTGCCTCAGGCTCTGCTGCTAGGGAACCCATCCTAAGACACTGTCTAAGGAAGAAGGGGGGACATCACACAGGCAAGTCATTGAGAGTGGACACTGAAGTCTTTGCCTCGAAATTGTGCTCTGGATATTGTACTACAATGTGTTATAGGGTCTCAAAATAAGACCTCCATGTTGTTTAAACTCAGAAGGGCCTTAAAGACATCTGGTCAAGCCTTTCATTTCAGAGATGGGATGGCCAACACCCAGTGAGGAGAAGCAACTTACCCAGCCCACAGAGACTTGGAACTCAGATCAATTCCCACAAATAACAGTACAGTCAGACCAAAGGCAAGCCACATTCCTATTCTACTATGGAATGTATATCACCAGCTCCAGTGGAGCTGGGAGAACTTCTCTGTGGTGGAAGAAGGTGGGGTTGGTGCTCAGAGGTTTGACGAGATCTGATCTGGCTAGTCTTTTAATTAATTTATTTTTATTTTTGGCTGCATTGGGTTTTCATTGCGGCACACAGGCTTTCTCTAGCTGCGGTGGAGCAGGGGCTACTCTTCGTTGCAGTGCGCGGGCTTCTCCTTGTGGTGGCTTCTCTTGTTGCAGAGCACGGGGCTCTAGGCACGAAGGCTTCAGTAGCTGTGGCTCACGGACTCTAGAGCACAGGCTCAGTAGTTGTGGCGCACGGGCTTAGCTGCTCCGCAGCATGTGGGATCTTCCTGGACCAGGGCTCGAACCCGTGTCCCCTGCATTGGCAGGCGGATTCTTAACCACTGCACCACCAGGGAAATCCCTGGCTATTGTCTATAAACCATCGCTTATAGAATGAAAGCCATGCTCCTTGGCCCAACATTTCGGTACAGTAAGTCCCCTAAATACGAACAAGTTCTCTTCCAAGAGTGCAACTGTAAGTCCAATTTGTTCCTAAGTCCAACAAAGTTAGCCTACGTACCCAACTAACACAATCAGCTATATAGTACTGTACTGTAATAGGTTTATAATACTTTGCACACAAATACATAAAAAATAAATGCAAAAAAATGAAGAAAACATTTTTAATCTTATAGTACAGTACCTTGAAAAGTACAGTAGTACCACCTACATCACCGCTGCTTTTACACTTGCTTCTGGACATCCTGGGCTTGAAATAAAGATACTGTACTACTGTACTCTATGCAGTTCTGTACAGTAAAGAACACAAAAGCACAACCACTTGTAGAGGATGCACACACATGACAATGTACACCAGACACGTGAACTAACTTACATGATTGGACATGCAAACGCACATCTGCATCTTTGAAAGTTTGCAACTTGAAGGTTTGTATGTAGGGGACTTACTGTACCTTCACACAGCAATGCCCTGAGCCTTTGTGCTTGACACCCCATGCTCCCCAAGACACTCTGAGTTTCATGTGCCCCTCATCTTTCCCTAAGCCCAAGCATGTTGTGCTACTGCTGATCCGTACTAGAATATATGTAGAATTACAAGATAAAATACAAATGCCCAGTAAAATATGAATTTCAGTTAAACAACAAATATGTTCTGGGATCAGTATATCCCAGATATTGCATGGGACATACTTATACAAAAAAAGTATCTATCTAATCTAGCATATTGTTTGCTCCTTTTGCCTGAAATCCTCTGCCCTACAGAGTCTTGGGAGGGGGGGAACCTCCGCATCCTCCAAAACCAGATCAAAATGAACTTTTTATGGACAGCTTTCTCTAATTTCGGAAATAGTCACTCTCTCCTCAGGGGCACAGTGCCCTGGGTTCTGCTCAGTTAGAGTACCACTGTTATTGGTATAATATGTTATCAGGAATGGCTTCAATGCTGGGATCACCAGGAACCACATGGAAAGGAGGGGTCTGTACTTTCCTTCACACATTTATTCATGCACACGTTCATTCATTCCATAACATGTACTCAGCACCTTCTCCATGTCCAGCACATGTTGGGTGCAGGGTTCACACATCAGTAAATAAGACAGTTATATTGTCTGGCATGGTAGGGCTTACAGCCCCATGGATCAGGAAGGTATTGGACAATAAATGAATAATTGATTTCAAGTTATAATCAGTCCTACAGAGGAACAAACTAGGCACTTCAATAAGGACATGGGCATTCATCCCAGGGTCACAAGGATGGTTCAACATACGCAAATCAATCAATGTGATATACCACATCAACAAAAGAAGAGATAAACATGACATGATCATCTCAATAGATGTAGAAAAAGCATTTGATAAAATTCAACATCCATTTATGATAAAAACACAAAAGTGGGGGGCTTCCCTGGTGGCGCAGTGGTTGAGAGTCCTCCTGCCGATGCAGGGGATACGGGTTCGGAACATATCTCAACATAATAAAAGCTATTTATGACAAACCCACAGCCAATGTAATACTCAACAGTGTAAAGATGAAAGCCTTCCCACTAAAATCTGGAACAAGACAAGGATGCCCACTCTCACCACTTCTCCTCAACATAGTATTGGAAGTCCTAGCCACAGCAATGAGACAAGAAAAAGAAAAGGTACCCAAATTGGAAGGGAAGAGGTAAAATTGTTACTATATGCAGATTATATAGAAAACCCTAAGGACTCCACACAAAAACTACTAGAACTGATAAATGAATTCAGCAAGGTAGCAGGATACAAGATTAACGTACAGAAATCAGTTGCATTTCTTTACACTAACAAAGACATATCAGAAAGGGAATGTAAACAAACAATCCTTTTTTTTAATAGATCTTTATTGGAGTATAATTGCTTCACAATACTGTTAGTTTCTGTTGTACACCAAAGTGAATCAGCCATAGACATACATATGTCCCCTTATCCCCTCCCTCTTGAGCCTCCCTCCCAGCCTCCCTATCCCACCCGTGTAGGTCATCGCAAAGCACCGAGCTGATCTCCCTGTGCTATGCTACTGCATCCCACTAGCTAACTATTTTACATTCGGTAGTGTATATATGTTGATGCTACTCTCACTTCACCCCAGCTTCCCCCTCCCACCCTGTGTCCTCAAGTCCGTTCTCTATGTCTACATCTTTATTCCTGCCTTGCAAGTAGGTTCATCAGTACTTTTTTTTTTTAAGATTCCATACATATGTGTTAGCATACAGTATTTGTTTTTCTCTTTCTGACTTACTTCACTCTGTATGACAGGCTCTAGGTCCATCCACC
>NC_041230.1:36155818-36164840 GCF_002837175.3 Physeter macrocephalus
GGCTCTAGGTCCATCCACCTCACTACAAATAACTCAATTTCATTTCTTCTTAAGGCTGAGTAATATTCCATTGCATATATGTGCCACATCTTCTTTGTCCATTCATCTGTCGATGGACATTTAAGTTGGTTCCATATCCTGGCTATTGTAAACAGTGCAGCAATGAACATTGTGGTACATGTCTCTTTTTGAATTATGGTTTTCTCAAGGTATATGCCCAGTAGTGGGATTGCCGGGTCATATGGTAGTTCTATTTTTAGTTTTTTGAGGAACCTCCGTACTGTTTTCCATAGTGGTTGTATCAATTTACATTCCCACCAACAGCGCAGGAGGGTTCCCTTTTCACCACCCTCTTTCCAACATTTATTGTTTCTAGATTTTTTGATAATGGCCATTCTGACTGGCGTGAGGTGATACCTCATTGTAGTTTTGATCTGCATTTCTCTGTTGAGCATCTTTTCATGTGCCTCTTGGCCATCTTTATGTCTTCTTTGGTGAAAAGTCTATTTAGGTCTTCTGCCCATTTTTAAATTGGATTGTTTGTTTTTTGATATTGAACTCCATGAGCTGTCTGTATATTTTGGAGATTAATCCTGTGTTGTTTCATTTGCAAATATTTTCTCCCATTCTGAGGGTTGTCTTTTTGTCTTGTTTATGGATTCCTTTGCTTTGCAAAAGCTTTTAAGTTTAATTAAGCCCCATTTATTTATTTTCGTTTTTATTACTTTAGGAGGTGGGTCAAAAAAGGTCTTGCCATTGATCTATATTTCTGTTTTTGTGCCAGTACCATACTGTCTTGATTACTGTAACTTTGTAGTATAGTTTGAGGTCAGGGAGCCTGATTCCTCCAACTCCGATGTTCTTTCTCAGGATTGCTTGGCTATTCGGGATCTTTTGTGTTTCCATACAAATTGTAAAATTTTTTGTTCTAATTCTGTGAAGAATGCCATTGGTAGTTTGATAGGGATTGCACTGAATCTGTAAATTGCTTTGGGTAGTATAGTCATTTTCACAATATTGATTCTTCCAATCCAAGAATGTAGTATATTTCTCCATCTGTTTATGTCATCTCTGATTTCCTTCATCAGTGTTTTATGGTTTTTTGAGTACAAGTCTTCCGCCTCCTTAGGAAGGTTTATTCCTAAGTATTTTATTCTTTTTGTTGCAATGATAATGGGAGTGTTTCCTTAATTTGTCTTTCTGATTTTTTGAATAAGAGTGGCAAGAGTGGACATCCTTGTCTTTTTCCTGATCTTACTGGAAATGCTTTCAGTTTTTCACCGTTGAGTATGATGCTTGCTGTGGGTTTGTCATATATGGCCTTTATTATGTTGAGGTAGCTTCCCTCTATGCCAATTTTCTGGAGAGGGATGGGTGCTCTCATCAAAAAAATTTAGGAATAAACCTCACCAAGGAGGTGAAAGACTTACATGCAGAGAACTACAAAACATTAATAAAGGAAAATGAAGATGATTCAAAGAAATGTAAAGATATCCCATGCTCTTGGATTGGAAGAATTAGTAGTGTTGAAATGGCCATCCTACCCAAAGCAATCTACAGATTTAATGCAATCTCTATCAAATTACCCATGACATTTTTTATAGAACTAGAACAAATAATCCTAAAATTTATATGGAACCATAAAAGACCCAGAATTGCCAAAGCAGTCCTGAGGGGAAAAAACAACAACAACAACAACAACAAAGCAGGGCACATAACCCTCCCAGACTTCAGACAATACTATAAAGCTACAGTAATCAAAACAGCATGGTACTGGCACAGAAACAGACAAACGGATCAATGGAACAGAATACAGTGCCCCGAAATAAACCTACACACCTATGGACCATTAATCTTCAATAAAAGGGGCAAGAATATACAATGGGGAAAAGACAATCTCTTAAGCAAGTGGTATTGGACAACTGCATGTAAATCAATGCAGTTAGAACACACACTCACACCCTACCAAAAATAAAGTCAAAATGGCTTAAAGACTTAAATATAAGACAAGACACCATAAAACTCCTAGAAGAGAACACAGGCAAAACATTCTCTGACATAAATCATACCAATGTTTTCTTAGGTCTGACTCCAAAGGCAATAGAAATAAAAGCAAAAATAAACAAATGGGACTAAATCAAGTTTACAAACTTTTACACAGCAAAGGAAACCATAAACAGAATGAAAAGACAACCCACCAACTGGGAGAAAATATTTGCAAATGATGTGACCGATAAGGGCTTAATTTCCAAAATATACAAACAGCTCATACAATTCAATAACAAAAAAACAACCCAATAGAAAAATGGGCAGAAGACCTAAATAGACATTTCTCCAAAGTAGACATAGAGATGGGCAACAGGAACATGAAAAGATGCTCATCATTGCTAATAATTAAAGAACTACAAGTCAAAACTACAATGAGGTACCACCTCACACCAGTCAGAATGCCCATCATTAAAAAGTCATCATTAAAAAGTCTACAGACAATAAATGCTGGAGAGGGTGTGGAGAAAAGGGAACCCTCTTTCACTGTTGGTGGGAATGTAAATTGATACAGCCACTATGGAGAACAGTACGGAGGTTCCTCAAAAAACTAAAAATAGAGCTGCCATATGATCCAGCAATTCCACTCCTGGACATATAACCAGACAAAATTATAATTCAAAAAGATACATGCACCCCTATGTTCATAGCAGCACTATTTACAATAGCCAAGACATGAAACAACCTAAATGTCCATTGATTGATGAATGGATAAAGAAGATGTGGTATATATATATGGATAAAGAAGATGTGGTATATATATATATATATATATATATATATATATACACACCATGGAATATTACTCAGACATAAAAAAGAATGAAATAATGCCATTTGCAGCAACATGGATAGACTGAGAGGTTATCATACTAAGTGAAGTAAGTCAGAAAGAGAAAGACAAATACCATATGATATCATTTATATGTGGAATCTAAAATACAACACAAATGAACGTATCTACGAAAAGACTCACAGACAGACAGAACAGACTTGTTGCCAAGGGTGGTGGGGGTGGGGGAGGGAAAGATTGGGAGTTTGGGACTGGCAGATGCAAACTATTATATACAGAATGGATTAAAAAAACGAGGTCCTACTGTGTAGCAGAGGGAACTATATTCAATATCCTGTGATAAACCATAATGGAAAAGAATATGAAAAAGAATACACACACAATACACATATGTATAACTGAGTCACTTTGCTGTACAGCAGAAATTAACTCTGTAAATCAACTATATGTCAATAAAATTTAAGAAAAAATAAAGACATGGATAGTAGCTAGACTGGTCATGGAAAGCCTTTTAAGGAGGTAACATTGTTAACTAGGACCTGAGAAATAAGAAGTAGCCAGTTGTAGGAAGAGTGAGGAAAGGGGGTTTCAATAAGAAAGAACTGCCTGTGAGGAGGGCCTGAAGCCAGGAAAAGCTTGTCATGTGTGAACCTGTTAGAAGAACTGAGTGGACAAGAGGGGCAAGAAGCATAAGTACAGAGCCGTAAGCTGGGGACAGATCATACAGGTCCTTACCAACCATGTTAAGGAGGTTATTTGAAGTAAAGTAGGAGGCTGTTAATGGGTCTTAAGCAGAGCAGTGATACCATCTGATTCAGGTATTTCAAAGATCACACTACTGTGAGCCTCTTTCGTCTCCAAACCCCCAACGTTCACATTGAATGCACTTAATAAATATTTGATGAATAAATAAGTCTGTTCCCTTATTTGACCCTTGCTTTCCCTATCTGTAACAGGACCTTTGGACTTCCATCTGACACTTTTCCATCCAGGAAGCATGGTGTCCCACTGTTTACATGCCCCCACTGTAAAGAAAGTTATCAGAGAGGTATTTTAAATTCTCAGAACCCCCCTCCTCACTGGAAGGGGCTTTGGGTCTAAAGAAGAGCTGAAATATAACTTAGCAGACTTAACCAAGTAGTATTTTGGCTTTTAAGTTAAATATCAGCACTGGATTTCCACTGGGAATCTGGCCCAGGCTTCTGGAAAGCAAGATCTGATCAACAACACAGGTCAGACCCCCAGGATGGGGCACAAGAGAAACTACGTTCAGGACCTGGGGGGATGGCTTTGCATCATCATAAAGGAGAAAGTGATGGAAGAAAGAATGATGCTGTCCACACTCCCTTCCCCACAGTCTACCCTCTTCATCCAGGGAAGACCCAGCACTGAGGATCTTACAGGCATCTTCTGTTGAGGACCTATCCCATAGGCACCAAGATATTCACTCCCAAAGCTGGGGGAGGAAAGGAAGGAAGGGGTTGGGGGAATCTCCTCTCCTGCTTTTTTCTTCTTGGCTGGGATATTTTGAACCTCAAATAAAGTCCATATGCCTTATCTCAGGACGCTAGGGTCTCCAAAATTTCCCCTAAATATATTTAAAGTTTGAAAGCCTATTTCTCCCCTTCTCTTTCCCAGCCCACCTCACCCCCAACATGCCTTACACTGCAATCAAGCCTAAATACCCTTTGCTCAAAAACTCTCTCCCCATTTTTATTTTCAGCTCCCAAATGTCAAAATTCTTAGCACCCATCCTAGGCCTCAAGGTCTTCTGGCCCACCCTACTCTTGCTCTGCACTAGTGGGAAGGTCCATACCCTGCCCTGAGCACCCACTGCCCTGCATCTAGACCTTTCTCACATGCTGGCTGTTGTCCACCACATGCTAAGGTCAATTACATCCCACCATAGCGATCAGCTCCTTTAAGAGCCAGGAATACCAGTTCTCCCTCTTTGAATGCCCCGCAGGGTCAACCTCCGTTACTGGAAGAAGGAGAGAAAAGAGGCAGAGAGCAATACTAACTGGCATCTCATCTCATTTTTATTTTTATTTGTTTATATAAATTTATTTATTTATTTATTTATTGGCTGCGTTGGGTCTTCATTGCCGCACACAGGCCTTCTCTAGTTGTGGCGAGCGGGGGCTACCCTTCGTTGCGGTGCACGGGCTTCTCATTGCGGTGGCTTCTCTTGTTGAGGAGCACAGGCTCTAGGTGCACGGGCTTCAGTAGTTGCGGCACGTGGGCTTCAGTAGTTGTGGCACGTGGGCTCAGTAGTTGTGGCTCACGGGCTCTAGAGCGCGGGCTCAGTAGTTGTGGCGCACGGGCTTAGTTGCTCCGCGGCATGTGGGATCTTCCCGGACCAGGGCTCGAACCCGTGTCCCCTGCATTGGCCCACGGATTCGTAACCACGGCGCCACCAGGGAAGTCCCTCATCTCATTTTTACAACAACCCTGCATGATAATTCTACTGTCCACAGTTTTCAGTTGAGAAAACCAAGGCTTACAGAGGTTAAGCAAAAACCCCAATCCCCTAGGTCCTACGCGTCCAAGCCCATCTAATTCTAATACTGGTGTCTCCCCAAGCCCCATTCAAGGCCACCCAAACAAAGCTTCTTCGCTTTTTAAGACTATCTGCCTCCCTTTCCCATCTGTTACACACTCTTCTCCTGCACTTACTGCAAAGATCATTTGTACCACATCTCACAGCTCTCCCCCAGCCCTTCCCTGAAATCTGGCGTTTAATGGGAGTGAGCTAGCTAAGCCTCCTGCAAACACTACAGGACTGGAGGGACTGTTTGGTTTCCAAGGGACCAGCTTGGACCAGAAGCACCAGAGTGTCGTACATCTGCCACAAGAGCGATGAGACATTTTGGTCTTCACTTGTTTGCAGATCTCATCTGGAACATTTCTCAGAGAAAGCAAATGTTATAGTCACCAGAAAGAAAAAAAAAAAATCATTTTACCCCACTCTGCTGGTCAGAAGTGGTTACCGAGAGCAAGGAGTCTCCTTCTAGTTGACTACTGCCAAAAAATAAAGTCTCCTTTGCAAAGGCTGAGAGACTTTTTGTGATCAGGCCCCTGGTCTCTTCTCCCTGCTGTTCCAGTCCACCCACAGCTGGGCTCTGACCACACAGAGGGCTGAGACTGCCCCCATCCCAGGACCTTAACATGAAATTAAGGCTACACTCCTGGTGGTGTTCTTTCCTCTACCTAGAATCTATTCCTGTCTATGTTTCCTTGTGAGCTTCTTCTCAACCTCTAAAATGTATCTCACCAACAACCCTCTCCTGAACCTTCTCTGAATCCCTGTGACTTTATTAGCAGAATGAATCACTTTCAAAAGTGATGAGAACACAGCACCTTGTACAAGCCTCTAACCATCATTCATACAACAGCTATATATGCATCACCTGCTTTGTACCAGGCACTGTGTCTGGCCCTGGGGATATAGCAATGGATCAAAGAAATTAAACCCCTTTCTTCACGGGATTTACGATTGCCTCATCATATGAAGCTCCTCCAGTGCACTGTCTGTGTCTCCAGCAAAGAACACTTAATTCCCATCTTTATTTCTCGAGGACAAAGCATGGTACCCAGCACTTGGTAAGCATTCAACCATTGTCTTTATGTTCAGCTGGGAAAGACACATGTCATGACTAACGCTCACCAGGAAGTCAGGATGCCTGGCTCTGCCCCCAAACAACCTGCATGATCTGAGACCAAAACCAGTTCCCATTCTCAGAAATAATTCCCTTGCTGAAATTGAGAGCCAGGGAGGAGATGCTCTCAGGGGTTACTCAGGGCAATATGCTTCAAATGAACTACGTAATCCACAGTGTGTTTTTCATAGGAGAGAAAAATAAAATAAAAAGCTCTGGGCAGATCCTAACTGGATTTGGAGTCAGAATTACCAGGAAGTCTCAAGATCTTAGTCAGTTCCTTCTGATCCTAAGCCCAGGGCCTGCTGGCAACCTGATAGCCCATCTTCAAATCAACCCCATTGATGTTGCTCTGAAACGAAGCCACTTCCCAACAGACCACAGCTCGGAGGTGCTTATTGGGGTTTCCTGCCATCCTGTGTGGCAGATACAGACACAGGTCTGTATCTCTATGCAGAGACAGAGGGTGTATGAGGCATGTCCAGAAGGTTTGACCCTTTCTGTGTTAATAGTGTGACAGCGACCTTTCTTCCTGACACATAATAGTTCTACACGTGGTGTGAAGGAGAACTTGAAATCTCACCAATCCATCCTCCAGATGCAGTTTCTCTCACAAAATAGGGGAGACAAAGGCATTTTGGTGGATTTTATGAAGAGAATGGGGAAAACCCCTTAGGTTTTTTTTTTTCATCACCTAGAAATGTCAGTCATTGTGACCTAAAGGTGGTTAATGACCGGAGGAATAGAACCATTTCATCACTATGTCTTAGGTCTTTGTATGGAAAGCCTCCTTTCAAGGTTGAAAAGAGGAAGAATGTCCAAGTGGGGAGTGATTGGACCTCCCAGCGTGAAACCCATCCCCTGATAATCACCCTCGAGAGACTTCCCACCACCTCCTGCTGCCAAGTCTACACTGGCCTCTGGGGGCGCTGTTTCCCCTGTAAACTTGCTAGCCCCAGTATGGACACAGGACCCTGCCGGTAATTCTTTGTGCCACAACTGAAACAAGAGCTGGAACCTCCAACTCAGACTGATTAAAGACCTAGGAAAAACAAAAGGGAAATCAACTCAGAGGATCGTGTAAAAGTTGAAAATCAGATCACTTGACTTAGCAGATTTGACTTGATCTCTGGACTCTGGGGCATCTCCATTCTAGCAGTGGGTTGGCCTCCATGAAATCACACCACCCAGGAGCCCACAGCCTGAGGTTTATCCTCTCGGCATTCCAGGCACAAGAGAATGAGCCTCAGAAAAAAAGGCAAGAAAGCGTTCCCCTGTGCTGTCAAAGTCTTGCTTAGCAAGATCCAGTTTTCTAAGGAACAGAATCTCCTGCTGGGGGCCTGCCTCCTGTAGAAGGGACCTTAGTCCTACTTTATGGCCTCAGGGTTGATCAGGTGAAAATTTAGCCCAATAAGGCCAACATCCTCCTTCCTGACAAGTGATAGATTCGTGTGGTTTCAGAAGAGTTGTAGTTTGCTGTTTGTACATCCAGCTGCTTGTTGGACGTTTCTTCCAGCTCCTCAAAGCCAACTCATGGTCACCTTCCTCCTGGACCCCCAGACTGACCCTCCTCTCACATCCCCCATTTCACACCAGCACCAGACACCCACAGGCAAACATATAAGCTCTCTGCATTCTTTCCCTCAACCTTTCCATGCCCCCTCTTCACCAAGCCCTGGTGACATTATCCTGACAAGTCCCAGCTGTCCTTACTGTCCACCTCCACAGTTTTGTCCTCTTTCAGACCACTGTCTCCTCTTCCCCGAATTGCTGGAACATCCTCCTAACTGGTCCTCTTTACCCTGGATCCCTCCTTTACCAAACACATGGCTCTTGGGATACAGTTCCCTGAAAACAGCTCAAGTCTTATTATTCCTCTGCCTCAAAACCTCCAGAAGCTTCCCATTGCCATAAAAACAAGGATTTTATTCTCAAGCGTTTTACCGAGTGTTCCACGATCTAAGTATAATACAAAAAGAGATTTTCTGAAAAATACACCTGGGAAACTAGATTAACACACTTGAAAAATGTGTTTAAATGCAGGACTTCTCAGTGCTTTTGATAAGATATTGATAGGTAAATTGATACGTGTATTGAAGTTCCATGGGTGTAATATATTGGGCAACATTCCAAAAATTATTTTATCAACAAGTATTTTAGCAGCACTCTGTGGTACTGTATTTAAAAATTCTTGTGTGTAATATGAAGCACAAAGCCTATATTCTGGCATTTAATGTACTGTGTAATTTAACTCCATTTTTGTTTCTTCAATTTCATCCATGAACAATGCTTAGCTTATTGGGTTGTTTTGTTTTGTCTTTTTTTTTTTTAACATCTTTATTGGAGTATAATTGCTTTACAATGGTGTGTTAGTTTCTGCTTTATAACAAAGTGAATCAGTTATACATATACATATATCCCCATATCTCCTCCCTCTTGCGTCTCCCTCCCACCCTCCCTATCCCACCCCTCTAGGTGGTCACAAAGCACCGAGCTGATCTCCCTGTGCTATGCGGCTGCTTCC
>NC_041230.1:36164929-36197727 GCF_002837175.3 Physeter macrocephalus
TCCCCATATCCTCAAGTCCATTCTCTAGTAGGTCTGTGTCTTTATTCCCGTCTTACCCCTAGGTTCTTCATGACCTTTTTAGGGGGGTGGTTAATTATAAAATAAATGCATGGTTTTTTTTATGAAGTTAAATAAGAAACTTTGTAAAGAATTAAACATTTATTTTTCTTCAAACTAGTGCCTTAAGATAGCAAAACGATACCATTTTTATCATTCTGTTTCTTTTGCTATGCTTATAGACACAGAGACAAAGATATACAGGCTTCCTTATTCTTTTTCTTCTTCCTTTTTTTCTTTTCACTAAAATAATCGTAGTATTTCATACATTATTCTGCAGCTTCTTTTTATGTCATTGACAGTGTTTTCCTGGACATCTTTCCAGATTAATGCACATTGATCTTTATCATTCACTGAAGTAGCTTTGCTACAGTACAAATGCACCAAAACACCACAGTTTCTTCAATCATTCCCCTATTAATGGATTGCTAGCATTCTAGTTGTTTGCAGGGTATTTATTTTTTGTTTGTTTAACACATGCAATGCTACAATAAACATTCATAATTAAATACTTTCATTTTATTTCTGAAGGATTAGTGTCCCAAAAGTTGACCAAACTCATTATTTTTTAACCAAAAACTCATACTATTCACTTTTAGTAGCTCTTGGGTGTGATGAAAACCTACTGAAATGGTCAAGGGTAGATTCTAAACCCCTGGCTGGTGCCCATTATTCTAAATGCCAGATAAAATGACCTTCCGCCCTTTTGAAGTCAACTCTTAGGACGCCTTTCTGGACCCAGTGGGCAGATGGTCAGCCTCCTGGCTCATCACAGGACACTGGCCCCCAACCACCTCCTTCCTGCCTTCACTTACGCTCCACGATGATCCCTCCTCAGCTGGGTCTCAGTGACGCCTTCATTTAGAGAAGAACCGAAAGACATCGACCACATGACCACAGCAGGAGATGATGCACAGGAGCACATGACTCAGAGACTGCTGTGCCCGCAAAGCCCACGAGAGGGACTCAGGAGGGAGCAGAGCTGACATGGGGACGGGGGTTGCTCCCAACCTCTGCAGAGGCTGTGCATTGCACACGTGGACCCCGTTCAGGGGAGTCAGTTCTGGGAGACATCAACCTTCCTTCCTCTCCTCCTCACCGTCTCTCCCCTTTGAAACCCATCCTGCTGACCAAGCTGCAAGTGATCCTACAAGTTACTCACACATTTTGTTCTCTTGGCCTCAGTTTCATCAACCATAAAATGGGAATCATAGTAACATCTCATAGGGATGTGAAGATTTAATAAGTATAATTTATTTCCCTTCACATCAGTGCCCAGATGTAGACAGATATAGATATAGATATTATACATCTAAAGTGCTTAAAACAGTGGCCCATAGCAATCTCCCAGGAAGCCTTAGCTCTTACTATTGGCTACATGCTCCTCACCAGGCCAGGTCTCCTTGGAATGCTCCAGCCCGAGACACCATGGACCACTCTTTGTTCCCTACACATGGCATGATGCCAGACCCCTGCGCCTTTGCCCACGTCCCTGACTCCACTCAGACTGACCCTCCCCCAGTCCAATGCCGGCTTGCCCAAGTCCTTCTCCTCTTCAAAAGCTCACTTCAAATGGTACCCCCATTATAGAGCCTTTCAGGATTCTCATCTGTTCTCCAACACCCCCAAAGCTTTCACTCTCCCATCTTGTTTTATAACAGCTCTCCTCCTTAGTCCAGTCATTTTCTGCCTTGCATTACAGTCACGTACGCCTTTGGCTTCCTCTCATTTGGACGGCAAGTTCCTTGACGGCGCGGTTAAAATCCTGCCATTCCCTTTGCCGTCTGCCACAGTGACGGACTCACAGTGATGCTAAACACATGCTGGCCAAGTGAATGTTGTCATCTTAGAAACCCTTTGCACTGACAGTGTCTCTGCCCATCTTTGAATTCCATCCCATTGTTGCATAAAAATTGAGCTGTCCTCTCAATGGGCAGAAGGATGGGTAGGCCCACTGCACACCGGGGTCCACTGCAGTGCCTTGGGGAAGGCAGGATCGCCACAGCGTCATGAGAAGTGTGGGGCTCTGGCTGGGTAACAGTGTGGATGCAGGGACGAATCATGCTGGCTCAGGGGGCATCTGAAGCTAGAGCCCTCCTGTGGGCACGTGTCCACACACCTCACCAATTCGTCATCACCTGTGCCAGAGCCCAAATTTTAATTTGAAATGCAGTGTCTGACCCAGCTGAAATGGAATACAGGGAAGGTCGAATCCTATTAAGTCATCAGACCATAAAGCAGAAAGGTATAAAGTTGACAAATTGCTTCTCCCAGAGGCAGCGGCTGTGAGACACTCAGCAAGGCTGGGCTCTGACCCAGGCAAGGGCCAACAGATGGCCACTCCTTTTTCCCAGAGCCTGGTCTCAAGGTGCAACATCCTTTCCCAGTCGAGGGGGCTTAAGTGTTTAATGAGTAAGTGTTTAGCACGGTTCCTTGCATTTTATTCAAATAGAACCTGGGTGTACCAGGTCAGGTCAGCCTACAGGATAGTAAGTCCACAGTAAATCCTTAAAAAAGGATTTCTGCTGGTTGTGCACCAAGTTACAATTGCACAAGTCCCACCATCCTGCCCTGTGCCTCCCAGATAGTCCTGGGAGGAGCTGAGGGTGTCAATCATATGTTCCTGAGTTCTCGTGGCTCCAATGGAGTATGCAGTCTACTCCTTTTTTATGCTCTGTCAGCCACCAAGGTGATTGTGTCCAGGAGGGGGGAGGTTAAGGAGGGAGGAAAATAGTGCGTACATTTTATCTACATTATCCCACAGAATTCTCCCTACAACCATGTAATGTCGGTATTATGGTCCCCATTGTAAAAAATGAACAAAGAGAGGTCCAGCGAGGATAGTTACTTATCCAAGGTCAAGCAGGTCAAGCAGCTAGTAAAAAGTTAAGTTAGATACAAGGTTGAATCTTCCTGCTTAAAGATAACTTTTAGTCCATCACACAACACACTTTTCTTGCTTCCTCCAAAGCCCCTACTCTAGTCCACAATGGCCTTCCTGAAATATAAAAAGCAGCAACCTCCCTCTAAAAAGTGTGCTTTACTTGTTCTTAAGTTTCCGTTCCATTCTAGGACCTTTCAATGGACTTTACAACTTTCTAGAGACACCCTGCTAAGAGTTTTGTAAACAAAGCTATGCTGCTGGTCTCTGGCCTCAGTATTTCTCCAGGGCACCTGCCCATTTGACCCAGATAGTTCTTGCTCTTAGACTTACTGCTATGCTGGTGCCCACCCCCTACCCACCTCAGCTCTCAAACGTGGCTCCCAGTTCTCAATTCAGACCCCTTGGTCTGATGGGCTATTAGGAAAAGCTTTATCCTCTGAACTGCAACTGTTCTTTTGCTCAAAGAGAATTTTGAAATGGGACTCACAGACCGTAGGTAAGGGACACTTTTTCCTTCTACGTAAGCACGCTAATGAACCTCTGTAAGTCTCAGTTTCCTCACCTGTCAAAGGGATAGTAATTGTTCCTCTTTCCTTGGACATAAAATGTCAGTCCTGTCCTATGCATATAAAGTGCTCAGAGTAGTAACCAGCACAGAATGAAAGCTCAGTAGACGTTAGCCCCATCCTCCTCCTCATCAGCCACTCTGCCACTTGGGTTCAGATCTTTCTAGGGAGTCTATATTCCTCATGTAAAGGCTCTCATGGCGAAACCCATCCCGCTAGCTCTCCAAACGCTGGAATCCATTGGGTTGGGAAAACTTTTTTTTTTTCTTTCTCAAATAACGTAGAGACAGAATTAGGGCCACCACTCTACTGACTGGGTCTTCCTCCCTTCCTGCTTCCTCAGCTGCAGTTAGTTATAACCATTGGCAACTGCATCCATCCTTAACATCCATACTCATTAACTGGTTATTTGATTAGATTGTTTAACTGTACCCAGGAGATTCCAAATCCTGACTTCTTTCAGGAGCATATCTTAATTTTCAAAGCACAAACTTAATAATAAAGAATAGTATTATAGGGCTTCCCTGGTGGAGCAGTGGTTGAGAATCCGCCTGCCGATGCAGGGGACGCGGGTTCGTGCCCCGGTCCGGGAAGATCCCACATGCCGCGGAGCGGCTGGGCCCGTGAGCCGTGGCCGCTGAGCCTGTGCGTCCGGAGCCTGTGCTCCGCAACGGGAGAGGCCACAACGGTGAGAGGCCCGCGTACCTCAAATAATAATAATAATAATAATAAATAAATAAAAATTTTTAAAAGAATAGTATTATAAGTATGACAAATAAATCCAAAGCAGATCCCAGAATTACAATGGACATATTTGCATAGTGCCGTGGAAGCACAGGGGAGGGTTAGCGCTGTTCTCTCTGAAAGAAGACTAACCTGATGCCATTCTACTCTTGGAACATGCCTCCTTCCTTCAAGTTGTGGCTCAAACTTCAGCTCCTTCGGGAAGCCATTCCAATGAACAATTTAAAATTTCAGGAGAATACAGCAAATTCCAAGGACTGAAAACAGGGTTACTGGGTTCCATCTAAACTTCCTCCTGACAGGTTGGGGAATACAGTGTGATCTGGGAAGTAACTAGATTTGGAATCTGCTGAGCCACACAAAAATAGGTGTTTCCCAGGAGTTCTCTTGAGCATGAAGGAGAGGAGGAATCCAGGAAACTCTTCAGCCTTTTTGGCTGAAGCTTCTCAACATTTGGGAGGTTCTTACCCCAATCAATGGTCTTGGGAATTTCCAAGCAGACCACACTGTGATGCACCCCTCCTTCCACTGGAGGTCTTTTCATTTTGTATGTGGAGGGTGGACAGTGGGGAGTGGGTTTTTTTTCTGGGGAAAGCTCAAAAAAAGGCTTGGCATTGGTAATCTGTTAAGTCAATTATCACATTCAACTAATGATTAGATACAAGAATAATTAGCCACCATTTCACCCAAGAGGCTGCTTTGCTTCAGAGAGCAACGAGGGGCTTCTTAATTTTCCTAAATGTTTTGCTATTAGTGTTTCATTTAATGCCAGAAGGCATCAAGAACAATCCCATTCCCCTTCTCACCTACACCATTCCCATGACTGCACAGGCACGAGAATTCAGTGACAGAGATGGGGGAAGGCACTGATCTTTGCTTAGTCAAACCTTCAACTCTCCTAACTGGATTTAGGAAGAC
Source organism: Physeter macrocephalus (assembly GCF_002837175.3). Taxonomy (NCBI): domain Eukaryota; kingdom Metazoa; phylum Chordata; class Mammalia; order Artiodactyla; family Physeteridae; genus Physeter; species Physeter macrocephalus. The sequence continues at coordinate 36,170,099 of NC_041230.1, forward strand.
GTGATTATCTTCATTCATTGTTCTCTCTACTGAATGTAAAAGGAGAGAGTCAGGACTCAGGTCAGAGTTCCAGCTTTTCACACGATGGATCTAAACAATATTGCCTCTTATGAGCAAGTCTGGTTCTGTAGTACAAGCTCTGGTTATGAATGAATGATGACTCCTTCCCCCAGTAAGACAGTGACTCCAAGATTTGCATATCCAACCAAAATCTGTATCCTGAGAATCAGTTATCACTGAACACCCCAGTGCACCAAGGCGTAAGTTTATCATCTCCCTCCCCATATCTTCTTCCCTCTGTGTTCCCATACTGGTGAAGAGGCCACCCAGCCTTGCACTTCAGAAGCCTGTGCACCATCTTGCAATTCTCCTCCCCCTCATCTCCAAGTCTTACTGAGTCTATCTTCTTATAATCAATAATACCATCTTTTCTCCACCCCGACCTCTATGACACGGTTCAGCTCCTTATCACTTCATGCATGAATTCCTTGAATATCTCCTGCATGTGGCCCACCCCCAAGCTTGACCTGCCTCCTAAACTTTCCCTACTGCCCTAGTAATCTTTCTCCAATGTAAATCTCATTAAGTCACTACATTCTTTACCTTATTGCTCATTTCCCTTCAGGATCGATTTCAAGTTTCTTATACTTCCTGAAGAGCCTCCATAATCTGTATCTGGTCCTCCTCCTGACCCCTGCCCTAAATGCACTCTATAATCTGTGGAAATATTTACATCCCTTCATCATGAACATTCTTTTATTACTGTGATTTAGTGTCCTTGTGGCAAATGGCACAGAGAATGATTGGGTTTTATATCTCAATCTGAGAATCACTGTCTTTTAGCAAGTGACATTAACTCATTCATAGAACTGGACATAAGTGTCCAAGTATATATTAGTAATTACAATACTGTGAATGAGTTAATTCATTCTCTGTTTGCTGCTCTTTCTGGTTATTTCCTTACTCTTTGTTTCTTCTGTGACTTCTCTTGAATTGATTGAGGTTCTTCTGCCCTGCTTCCCCTGACCCGAATATTTAGTGGCTTAGGGATTGTACTCTAGGTCTATTTTTATAATTGTTACTTTAGACTTTTGATAAACATACTTGAACATGGATTATTCAGGACAATTTTAGGGACAATCAGCATGTATATTCTCCATATAACAAGAGTCTCAGCATGCTTTAAATTCCATCTGCCCCTTTATGCAGCACAAGCATGTTGCACTTGGAATCAGCTGAAGTATTTTAGTTAGAAAATTAATTTTTTTAAACATCAAAATAAGGTTTTTCCTGGTTTATTTGTTCACAATTGTTTCTTTTATCCTACTTCCTTCTTCTTGGATTTCCCCCCCCACCGGCTCATAATTCTTTTCAAGGGATCTGCACATGGCAAATTTGCTAAATCTTTGCATATCAGAAAATCTGTGGATTTTACCCTTAAGCTTGAATAAACTTGATTGGATATAGCAATCCAGATTCAAAGTTAATTGTCTCCCTGACGTTTGAAAATATTGCTCCATTATCTGCTGTATGAATAGCTGCTGCTGAGAAGTCTGGTGTCAACCTGATTCACATGTCTTTATAGGTAATCAGCCCACCCAGCCCACCGTACCTCACTCCAGAAGCTTTTGGAATTTCCTTTAATGACCTAAAATTTCACCATATAGTGTCTTATATGGATTTAATTTTTCATTTATTTGTTCTGCTTGACATCTAAGATTTGCCTTTCTGTCTAAGAACTTATTAGATTCTTAAATCCTATGAAATCACCTATTATGTGTTTGACATATTGCTGGGTACATTCTGCTCTTCAACTCATGTGCTGCTGTTTCTTCTTTCAACAATGTACTTTTTAATATCTTGCATCTCTAGTTATTCTGTCTGGGACTATTAAGAGCTGCCAAATTGAGTTCTAAAAAGTGTTCTTATTAAGTGGAAAAGTCATGCTAAAATGAGTTGTTATCTGGATCGAATAGCTTTGAAACCAATGTGCCCAATTTCATAAATCTAGTTTTCACTCTAGAAGTTTGTGACAGACCTGAGAAATTCAGGATTTTAAATCCTCAGATGGAGCAAGAGAAGGCAAGGAAAGCATAGCTCTGGACAAATAACTGGCCACATACTTCTGTGGTGGTCTTCCAAAGACCAATCACACCCTTGAAATCAAGGTACCTCTGGTGGTAGTGAAACTGCAGGACCCTGTGGGGCTCCTGGGCACAAAAGCCTTTCTATGCCCCCCATTTCTTGTTTGTAGGGAATAAGCTCCAGCCTCCATGACCTTCCCTGAGTTCCAAAGGGCAGGTTCAAACAGTTGCTAATCAGGGAAGGGAGGGACTCCAAGACAAGGGAGGAGCAGTCAAAAAACAACAGTGCAGCCTTGGGACAGGATCCTGGTTCCACCTCAAGGGATACACATAACAATATCTTTGCGCTCTTCTGCAGAACTAAAACCCTCAAGAAATGGAAGACGTTAACTACTTGATGAAGCATTCTTCATTCTAGAGAAAAAGTCACAGTTTGATAACCTTGAGAACCTCAGAAGCTCATCAGGAGACCACCTGAGGCCAGATTAAAGGAATGCAGGCCCTGCACACACCCCAATCCTTATTAGCAACTCCACCCTTGAACCATTGCTATAAAACCCCTCACCAAATCTCCCCAGGGTGGGACACACAGTTTTGAGGGGCACAAGCCCTCTGTGTCCCCCTTTGCCTGGCAAAGCAATAAAACTATTCTTTTCTACTTCACCCAGAACTCTGTCTCCAAGATTTGATTTGGTACTGGTGCACAGAGGCAGTTTGAGCATCAGTAGGTGTACAAGAGTAAATGACTTAAACACACCCTAACAAAACAAAAAAGACAGTGTCCCCATGGCATCTTTAATGCATCCACACCGCATCCATTTAAGTTGAATCAGTGCTTCCCAGTGCCACATGATGCATGTGAGCCAGTGAGAGCACAAATCCGTCTTTGCTTTTGGTATTCTGTGACCCTGGGGTATTTAGATTCTCAACTAAACTGTCTTATTGGCCTAGGGTATGCATTTAATACCCAGTTTCATACTGAAAACATGTAGATGGTGAATGACTTTGAGCCCCTTGAAAAAGCCACGAGCTCCAAATAACAAAGGCAGTGTGTTAGAAGATGTTGTTATTAACTCCCTAGACATCCTTCAGAGTGTCAAAAGCACCTTCCCAAGGAGCAGGGAGTCTAATATGGGTACAGATTCCCCAGATCTTGACATTCAATTTCAGGGTTTTAATTTACTCCAGACTCACACATCCTGTGTCCCATGAAAGACAATAGTCAACTGCAAGATCCCATCACCACCCTCCCCCCAAACTGTCTGAAACTCTGGGGACTCCAAGGGAAAGATGGAGAGATTTTGTCAGATCATTAGCACCCTATTTTCAGAGGTCCTCTGCAAGGCGGAAGTGGAAATACTTACCTGAGTCTGTGATCAAGTCCCTCAAAGACATGCATCTGGAAAGTTTATTACATATTAAAAAAAAAATCCACCTGTTATAGTCCTGGCCTTCATAACCCTTTCTGGTCAAGGCATTACCCTTACCCTGATGAAACAGAAAAAGGTATAAACAAAGCCCCATGCTAGTTTTCTAACATAAAAGAAAGAGAAGGGAACTGATTAATTTAGTAAATCTAATGTTTACCACTTGGCTTCACTCACACACACACACACACACACAATTATAGATATAGTCACAGACACAGATATGGATGTTCATTTTCCCCTCAATATAATCCTTTGAGGTAGATGGATTATCTCATTATTGGATGTGCAAACCGAGGCACAGAGCAATAAAACCCTCAGGTAAGTGATAATGTATTCTCAGTTGTTATTTTTCCCCGTTGCTACTCAGGAACTAAATCTGTTTCATTCATCCCAGGATCCTCCTGCCTAGCAGAGAGTTTGGAACACAGTGGGTGGTCAGTGAAATTTGAACCCCTGTCTCTAAAGCCTGTCATTCTTCATTATAACTTGTATTACTGCCACATCAACACCAGCTCATTTACTCAGTGAAATTTTACTGACTACCTCCTATGTGCCAGACCCTCTGTTAGGCAGAGTGATACAGGAATGAATGAAACAGAAATAGTCTCTGACCATCTAATGGGATAAATAACAAGAATTCATTATTAGTTGAGCGCTTAAAAAAAAAAAAGGAAAAGGTTGCTGCAAGGAGATGACCTTCAGAAGTGGGAGAGGAGTGGGTGGGTGATAGCCCACCTTACATTAGATATCAGGGCTAGGGAAATCCTATCTCTCAGGAGGTCATCATGACCTTCTGTCATATCCACACACCTCAAACCACATGGTCAAGATTTGTTGCCTTTGGAGCACACACACACCAAATACTGCATTTCCTAGAATCTGGCATTGCCAGATTTAGCAAATTAAAACACAGGATTCCCAGTTAAGTTTGATTTTCAGATAACCAATGACTTTGTACTATAAGTATATCTCAAATATTACATGGGATATACTTACACTAAAATATTTTTGTTTATCTGAAATTCAGAATTAACTAGGTGTCTTATACTCTCTCTCAAACTTACTAGAGAATCATTCAATCATTTTAAAGGTAAATGGAATAAAATGTAGAAATAGAGGTTGGAGACCTAAATTTGATTGGGTATTAATTACATATTTTAATTACTGGGAAGAGTAAACTTTCAAAGAGGAAAGCAATGTCTGCATAACCTCTTTATCTGTCATGATTAATGCAGCCGATGAAGACAGCAGGACAGCAAGCCTTGTACACAACAAACACTCCATATCCACTATGGTTGTTTATTTTCATTATTGCTGGGGGTGTGCTCGTTAATCCATTATGCCAAAATCAAATGAACCTTATTATTTTCCAGGCACTGTATGTACACAATCTCTCTCAATCCTTCCAGCACCCTTATGAGAAAAATATTATCATCTTGAGTTTACAGATGAGGAAACTGAGGCTGAGTGGTGAGAGAACCTGTGTTTTAACCTAACTCACCCCTCATTCCAAGTCCTGTGGCTTCTCCATCATAATAAGTGCAAGCACAAGGTGTTTGGGTTTTAATTTAATTCCTTACCATAAAGGAAGGAAAATGAATTCAAGATAGATAATTATAATTAAGCAGTGCTAAATATATCTAGCGTATTTTTGCAGTAAGATTCTCTTTGCTGTATATGGTTACTTGTGACAGGTCACCCACCTATCTTCTTTGCAGGCATAAATAACTCAAGCATTTGCAAGGAGGTGTGGAAAACTGTGGAAAGAACAAAGGAACTTTGGTATAGAAGTGCCACATTTGCTAGAATAAACAGGAGCCAAAAACAGCAATGGATTGCAGGCCTTAGACTCTGCCCTATTGACCCAAGACAAAGAGACGCAAGAGGGAAGAGATATGGGAACATATGTATATGTATAACTGATTCACTTTGTTGTAAAGCAGAAACTAACACACCATTGTAAAGCAATTATACTCCAATAAAGATGTTAAAAAAAAAAAAAAAAAAAAAAACAAGAGGGGATGGGACGGAGGGAATGAACCCAATACCGCTGCCCTTAGGTGTAGTGAGTAGGTACCACTGCGAGGTGGAAAGGGACTCAAGTTGTCTGGGACACTCCTTAAGCTCCTTGCCCTCCAGTATAATGTTGGTCCATCAGCTAAACATTAAGGGTGACAAAGCCTGTGAAGTCCTGGGTTGTTCATCCAGTAACCGAAAGTGCCCAGACAGGAAGAAGGTGTTGCACAGAGTGAGGGACAGTCGCAACAGCCTGCAAAGCTCTTCTTCTGGGTAAATGTGAGTAATAAAAATAACAACAAAACTGACATCCCCAGCGTATAATTTCCAGAGCTCCCTGTAGTGTAAGTATGATAGTCATAATTAATGCTCATTTTGCAGCTGAGGTCCCAGAAGACCTGAGAGGTTGGTTAAGCTATTCTCCCAGTTTCAGAGCACATCGCAGGAGAGCTGGAAACAGAAGGCGGGTCCAGAGCACGCACCAGAGGTGCTGGATCTCATGCTATGAAAGGAGTCTCATCCATCTGACTGTCCATGTTTTCTACCTTCTCTGTCGTTGCTAGAGATGAACCTATCTGAGGCCAATTTCCCCACTTGCACAAAAGCCCATGCTCCTTTTCCCACCCAAAGACATCATTTCAACTATTAAGTCCTCCAGTCGTGCCTTTGCTCCTTGATCATCCTCATCCGCATGCTGCATATGTACAACCATTCATGCACATACACACATGGATATATACACATAAACAGAGAGGGCTTCTCTCTCCCCATCTCACTCCAGTGCTGCCCCATTTCTCTATTCCTTTAACATAAAAAAGGATGGATTGCTAAGTGGATATACAATTGGATGAACAGACATGAGAAGGCAAATCTATTAAAAGGTTAAGTATAGAATCTAGGTGGGGGAGCATATGGGTAATTTACTGTACTCTTCTTTCAACCTTTCCGAACATTTGAATATTTTCAAAGTAAAATTTGGGGGAGGGGGAAACTGTCTCTATTTTCTTTCAACTCCTTTCCTCCTATTATCTTCTGAAACCACCCCAGTAAGACTTTCACCACCACTATCCACCAGTTCCTATCACAGTCACCCATGACCTGCACATTGCGGAATGCAGTGGTCACTCCCCAACCCTCTGACTTGACCTGTTGGCAGTGTTTGACTCTCTCCTTCTTCTACCACTTTCTCCCCACCCCCACTCAGTTTCCAGGATGTCACTATTTTCCCTATAGGTCATTGGTTTCTCCTTCTTACTCTCTTTACCTGTTTTCTTCCTCACCTTCCCAACAGCTCAACAGTAGTGAGCCTTAGGACTTATTCCTTAGACTTCTATTCATACTCCTATGCTGAGTTCGCCCAGTCTCATGGCTCTAAGTGATATCTTTGTAGATGACTTCCAAATATATGTCTTTAACCCAGACCTTGCTCCTGAACTCTGGACTCCTATGTCCAGCTGCCTATTCTATATCTGTATCATCCCAATCTTAAAACGTCCAAAGTCAAACTCCTGGTTTTATACCAGCACCCCCAGTCTCACCCAAATCTGCTTATCACCCTGTGAACAAGCCCAACTTAGCCACCTGGAGGACGAGAGGCCATGTAGAGCCAAGGCATTCTGTCAACTGCCAGACATCTGAGTGAGGCCATCCCAGATCAGCAAGTCACCAGCCAAGAAACCAGCCATGGTAGATGTATGTGTGGTCTCAGGAGAGATGGGCTGAGTCAGCCAAGCCAACTCACAGAATTATGAGACCAATAAAAGGCTGTTTCTTTAAGCCATTAAGACTTGGGATGGTTTGTTCTTGATGAAAAATGCCAGAATACGTAAATTATTCTAGAAAGTATGTGTAATTTTAAGCAGAAAGAATCACTCTTGAAGAAAATTACCTAATTCTTTAAATGCATGAATTGGGAGCTGGTCTTGTCTTCTGCCCTTATTTTCTTGAATAGGGTCCCTTAAACTGCCCCAATTTTCTCACCTTGGAAAGTTTTCATGGTAGGACAGCTTCTTTCAACTATCTTTGAGATTCTTGGGTGGAGCCTTATGCATGCTTCCTCTAGGATGTGAAGACACCTGAGTTGATACACTACCTTCTCAGTGAACCTGCAGACAGGTCTATACAAAAGAGTCCTCTGTTTCTTAGTTTAATGCCATGTGATAGTCCCTGGATTTTAAAGCTGATTAGTATGGTCTACATGGCAAACACTCCTCCATTTTGTACTGATTAACTTTTGAGATCGAATCGAAACATGGTGAATTATTAAAAACTTAATTTTTGACTCTGGACTGAATGCCAATCTGTTTTCAAAATTTATTATATTTCTAAAATTTTTCCTTAAATTTTATTAGGAAGCCATTGAGATGTACCAATTTTGCCCTTGATCTGTTAGAGTGGTCCAAGGACTTCGCAACCACATAGGCCCCAAATCTGACCCAGGGCAGTTACATTTGACTTGACAAAATATTGCTAATGAATCAGCAGCCTGAGTGGATTGCTGGAGGAAAATAAAGATACTGAAGGGCCTACTAAACCCTAAAGATAACTACTTCCACACCTTTTCTTCTTCTCATCTGCTTGGCTCCCTTCTATATTCGATCACATGTAGGGATCTAGGCCCACAGACCCCCTGCCTGAACCCCTCCCACCTAGCCTCATTTACATGATTCCCATCTGGGCCCTCACACCTCACTTTCTGACATCCGGTTAGCTCGTAATATATGGTGTCGCCATTGTGAGTGTATCAGCCTTCTGCCCTACTAGACTGATATTCCTTGAGGTCAAGCACTAAGTCTTATTTATATCTGCATGTCTTATACCCAGCACAGGATTTGACATAATGCTGGTGCTCCAAATAGGGCTGTTGATCGAATGAAATAAATAGCCTCATGTCTCCTTATCAAGTATAAATCTCCCCCAAGAAGCTTCAGGACTGACGACAACTGTACAAGTGTTTGTTACCATCATCATCATCATGATCACTCGCTTCATTTCGATAGCTGTGCTTCCTGGATTTCATTTGTTTCCCAATCTTTATGATCTCGGAAGCAGTGGGCGCCTGGGCAGAAGTCCAGGCCTCCTGGCTCAGAGTCAGTTAATCCTTCTTCACAACATTATGACTGTTAGCCTGATGGAAACCCAGAGAGGTCATCAAAGCAAAAGTGGCAGAGAGAAGTCTAGAAGAGCACATCAGAGCCACTGCCCCCACGAATGAGCGGGAAGAACGTTACCATTCAGAAAACAGTAACTCTGTCCTGTCCTTGTACTCGTCACTCTGTTTCACCTCTTTAAAAAAACAAACAAACAAACAAAACACCCAGACTTTAGTTTTTCAAGCAGTTTTAAGTTCATGGCAAAATTAAGAGGAAGGTACAAGAGATTTCCACATATCCCCTGGCCCCACACACGCCTAGCCTCCCCCCATTATCAACAGCCCCACCAGAGTGGTACATTTGTTACAACTGATGAACCTACACTGACACGTCATTATCACCCAAAGTCCATAATTCACATCAGGGTTTACTCTTGGTGTTGTACATTCTATGCGTCTAAACTATGTTGAATGACATGTATTCATCATTGCAGAATCAGAGAGAGTAGTTTCGCTGCCCTAAAACTGCTCTGCACTTTTCCTATTCATCTCCCTCCCCAGCCCCCGGCAACCGCTAATCTTCCTGTCTCCATAGTTTTGCCTTTTCCAGAATGTCACATAGTTGAAATCAAACAGTATGTAGCCTTTTCAGATTTGCTTCTTTCATCTAGTAACATGCATTTAAGTTTCCTCCATTCCTATTCATGGCTTAATAGCTCATTTCTTTTTAGTACTGGATAATATGCCATCGACTGGATCTACCACAGGTTAGTTATCTATACATACTGAAGGACATCTTGGTCGCTTCCAAGTTTTGGCAATTATGAATAAAGCTGCTATAAACATCCGTGTGCAGGGCTCTGTGTAGATAAAATGTCTTTACTCCTTTGGATAAATATCAAGGAGTGTAATTGCTGGATCATATAAGAGTATGTGTAGTTTTGTAAGAAACTGCCAAACTGTCTTCCAAAGTGGCTGTACCGATTTGCATGTTTCACTTCTTTTTAATTCTTACATTTCACCTCTTTTTAATTCTTACAACAACACTATGAGATCAGGAATAGTTTTACAGATGAGAAAATGGAGCTGCAGGGAATTTTCTAGGCAAGGCAGTGAAGATGTGACTAACCACTCACCACCCTTCAAACCAACTTGCCATCCTAGATGTTCTACAGCTGTTCCTACATAGCTTTAAAAAGTTGCCCACAGCCCTATCTCCAGGTAAAATAGAAAACCTATGACCTCCATTAACATGGTCAACTTTACTGGAGGCTGGGTAAAGAGGAGAATGCTGTTAGGAAAAACAAACAAACAGAAAACTGCGCCTCTTGAGGACAGAACGGCCCTTTGAGTCAGAAGGAGGACTTAAGCGACATGCTTTGTGAATATGCATCTGTCCTTATCCAAAGTGCCTGAGCCCTGGAAAGTTTAAATATGTGTGTGTGGCTCTCCCAGCCCATGGGTTTCGTAGGCACTCTGAGAGCTTGGAGGATTTTGGAGGAGGATACCTCAGAGGTGTTGCATGGGACACCCAAAGAGCGCACGGAACACACTTAGACTAAAAAATGTCCTTTATCTGAAATTCAAATTTAACTGGGTGTCTGGTTTTTTTTTTTTTTTTTTTTTTTTTTTTTTTTTTACTATATCTGGCAATCTTACAAAGGTCTCATTTTGACAGTGAGGAAGACTGGTCCTCCAGTGTCATTGACCAGAACTGTGACCCATGTTCATGCCTGTATCCGCCCTTAGCAAGGGGGGTAGAACGTCCATGCATGACTTGAATCACTGTGGATAATCTGAGCCTCCTGAAGCACAGGGTCATGGGTATAAAGTAGGGCTTGTGAGCCACAGGGACGGAAGATGGGATCTACAAAGGCAACCAGCAGCGTCAGCCCCAGGACCAGCATCGTTCCATGGTTCCACGGCTCACACCCTCCTTTCCAGTCCCAGCCAAGCACACAAGTTCTTAGGATTTAGGCTGAAGCACCTATAGAAGGACTTGGATACATGAAGCGAGGAAACATCTAGTCTGCTTTATTCTTTACTTATTTTCGGCACGTCCTTCAGCAGCCACTTCCTGTCCCTCACTTCCTTCAAGACAAGGCCTCAGAGGTCATGCTGTAGAAAGTGAGCCGCCCTGCCTTGCTGAGCGATGGCTCCAGCTCTGCATCACGTGTACCTTTGGGCAAGAAGCCTCCTCTCCCCAGGCCTCCGTCTACTCCCTCGTGAAAGGGGAGTGTTACTATAAAGGAGGAAAGTCCCTTCTCCCTCTGTCTTTTAGCGAAGTCGCCTTCTGGCTCCTCCCACCTACACCGGCTTCGGCATCTCTTAACAGTCACTCTTTCTTTCATTCTTTTCTTTCTTCTCCTTCTTCTTCAGAGTTCTAAGAAGTGTCAGCTATATCCTGGGCACTATTTGGCAGGTGCTGCTGAAAAAAGATAAATAAAATGTGTTCCCCGCAGCCATCCCTGAGCTCACAATGCAAGAGAAGAGACAGACATGCACACAGCTCAGTGCCGCTCAAGGTGGGAGTGCCACTGCAGTTATAAAGAAAGTATTAGAGGACGGAGGGAGCAAGCACCCCTGTGTAAGGGAATCTGGGAAGAGTTTAGAGATGAACTAGGTCTGGAAAGGTAAGTAGGGCTTTACTATTCAGGTGAGGCGCCTGGTGTGTTCAGGGATCAGTTAGAGCTTCATTTGGATGAGGGAAGTTTCCATGATAATGACTGAGGTTGAAAAGAGGAGGAGAGACTGCTTCCATAGCAATGGGGATAAAAGAGCAGGATGAATCCATCAGCTGAGGTGAGCATCTAGAAGACAATTATTCCTAATGCATCAATTCTTACAATGCCTTTTCTGGCAACATTAATTCACTGTAGTTGATATTGAAGCCTCTGAGAAAAATAGGGCTGCCAGCCAGGCATCTCCTAGTGATGTGATGCAAGATCCTGGAGCAGTGCTTAAATGCAATGAGAACGTGGCACACTTCGAGGCATTTGCCTCATTTGTAACATGGATCCCAGCAGAGTGGACATGTTCCACAAGCAGTTCCCGTCTTTCCATCTCATGGTGTTTTATCACGTCCTCAACATAAATGAGGCGCCTAGAAGGATGAGTGGTGGCTTTCAGGTTGAAAATCAGTGTCTATTCCTTTTAGAGGGAAGCTGATATCTCAGTTTTTAAGCGTGACATGCCATTACAGAGATGCACTGAAAGGTTAAAATTCGAGCACACTCTTGAACATTCTAAGTGGCACACGAGCTAGAAAGGAGTTCTCATTAGTTGTAATGGCTCTTCTACCTTGAAATGCGGGAGAAGGACACACACTGAGAGAAAATATAACAACACGTGTTGGGTAAATAAACACACTCGCAAAGAAATCGAACAGACTGGGTTTCATTCAGTTTCAAAATGGCGCAGCCCTGTGCATCTCTGGAAAAAGGGAGCCGAGCCAAAATGTACAGCCATATGTAGACGGAGCTCGGATTTGTTAGACGTCTCCTTTCAAAAATGGCCATGGCCAAAATGCTGGTGTAAAAGCTAAAATAGCAATTACTGATGAACACTTCAACAGCCCAGGATTAAGAGATTTAGTCTGGTGACTTTTATATACCTCAGATGATATATTATTACAATGATTCTCTTATTAACAGGAAGAAGTTGATGACTAAGTAGGTTGCTATGAAACGGGTCCAGGAATTTACACAGTTTAGTGAATGAATAGTTTTGTAGGGGGAAACAATGAAGAAACTGGTAAGAAGAAAAACTAAAACAGTAGAAGATAATAATTTTTAGTAAGTCAATAACTCTAAAATAATGTCTGGGTGTGTAACATACATTTTTGTTGTCTTGGTATTTGAGAGGGAGCAAATATTTGATCCTTAGCTTTTGCTATTCTGAGTATAATTGGATATAGGTACTCTTTGGAAAGTAAAGAAAGGAGATATGAAAAAAAAAATGGCCATGGCACTGTGCAAGAGCATTGGGAGGGCAGTCAGATTTTCAGCAAGGGCCATTTAGTTATCTTTATCATCATCCTATAATCATGGGCAGTATCTGGGAATGACATTCACCGAACCTGAGTGATCTAAGAGTCTTCCTTGCAAAAGCCTCCCCAAATGAATGGACATTATAATCTCCACTTTGAGATAAGGACACAGAGAGATGGCTAAACATCATCTAGAGAGTGATAGTACCACAGTAAATCCAGGTTTTCATGAAACCAAATGGAACATCTTTCTGCTGAAGCCCAGAGAAAGTAAATGATTTACTCAAGTTCACTAGACGCTGAAGGGGGTTGGAATTTGAACCAAGAACCTCGTTTTTCTCGCTAAATTCAGATTATGCCCTTTCAATATGCTGAGAATAGCTTCCTCTCTCCAACCTCTTGACCCACTTTAAACTTTGTCAACTTTCCTTCAACAACCATCGTCTCTGGTATTGCTGCTCTCTGTCTGAAAGGGAGTAACTTGATAACCTTTAAAAGCTTTCTTTAGAGGAAAAAAAAAAAAAAACCCAGCTATAGTCCTGCTGCAATCCTCAAGGCTCTGCATGCCTCTGAGCTGGCTTCCTTGGCCTCTCTTGTACCTTGGGCTTTGGTAACAAACTCTCTTTGAGGGCAGGGTGAGAAATGGTAATTCAGCCACTCACAGGGGCGACAGAAGGCAAGCCTGTAAGGTTTCCAGACAGCCAGCAGGCACAGGCTACGTTTTCAATGGATATGAACAAAAGAGTCAAGAGTCATTTTCCCCATGTGGCCCTTATTGAGCCTGCATGAGACAGAAAGGGAGGAGGACAGGGAGAGAGAAGGGGAGATAGAAGGAGAGATTATACCAGGAGCAGGGAATCATCAGTTTAGGCTTTTTCAAAATAAATTTAACTTTTGGGCAGAATCTTGGTTTCCAAGTAGGCTTACAGAATCTCCATTTTTCTCATTTCAGAGCTTCCTATTGCATCCAGCATTTCTACAAATATTTCTTTGTAGAAAAGTAGCAGTGTAAGAACAAAGAGGCACCATAAAATAGAAATTGGGACACAACACATTCTCTTCCAAACAGCAATATATCAAAGGCATGGTTCTGACCCAAGGAGGGGAAGAATTCCCAAGGTGAGGTGTGGTTTGAGTTCTTCCTGCCCACCTGCATGCCACAAGCTGAGAAAATATAAAAACACAGTACAGCCTTCAACACTCTGTATGTACAAGGAAGAACTGGCCAAAACTACAAGAGTCATCCCCGTGGATGGGTGGGATGTCAGGACCCAGTGGCCCAAAGCTCTCACCCCATTTTGCCATTTCCCTACGGGTAACTCAGTTTGCTACCCACTGACCTCATTACAGCACACTCTGGGGCATGGTGTCCTGCTTCCCACCTAAGACCTGAGTCTGGGCTTCCATATTTTCCTTTGTTTCCTTTAGCATAATTAAAGGAGAAGATTTTACTGAACTCTAAGGGAGAAAGGATTGAAAATAAACTCAGTGAACATAAAGGCCATAAAGATGGGTGTAGGTGGGGGGAGGGAGGATCTATCCTTCAATCCTCATGCTTCTTTCCTGTAAAACTCCTTTAAGCTATAAGACTCATATTTAGACACAAAAGAAGACCTCAAACCAACTTCCAACTTGAAGCTCATCAGTTAAAACCTGGGTGCAGAGGACATGGGGACGGGGAAGGGTAAGCTGGGACAAAGTGAGAGAGTGGCATGGACATATACACACTACCAAATGTAAAACAGATAGCTAGTGGGAAGCAGCCGCATAGCACGGGGAGATCAGCTCCGTGCTTTGTGTCCACCTAGAGGGGTGGGATAGGGAGGGTGGGAGGGAGACGCAAGATGGAGGAGATATGCAGATATATGTATATGTACAGCTGATTCACTTTGTTATACAGTAGAAACTAACACATCATTGTAAAGCAATTATACTCCAACAAAGATGTTAAAAAAAAAAAAAAAAAAGAAAACCTGGGTGCATGCTTATATATACCATAGAGTATCATTCAACCTTAAAAAAGAAGGAAATTCTGACACATGCTACAACACAGATGAAACTTGAGAGCATTATGCTAAGTAAAATAAGCCATTCATAAAAAGACAAAACTGCATGATTCCGCTTACAGGAGCTACCTGGAGTAATCAAATTCACAGACACGGAAAGTACAATGGTGGTTAACACGGGCTAGGGAAAAGGAGAAAGGGGGTAGTTATTTAACGGGTAGAAAGTTTCAGTTTTGCAAGATGAAAAGACTTCTGGAGAAGAATGGTGGTGATGGTTGCACAGCAATGTGAATGTACTTATACCACTGAACTTTACACTCCAAAATGGTGAAGATAGTAAGTTTTATGTTATATGTATTTTACCACAGTAAAATTTTTTTTTTAAACCTGGGTGACAGCTAACATCATACTCAAAGGTAAAAAGATGAAAGCTTTTCTCCTAAGGTCAGGAACAAGACAAGGATGCCCACTCTTGCCACTTTTATTCAATATAATATTGGAAGTCCCAGCCAGAGAAATTGGGCAAGAAAAAAAAGTAAAAGTCACCCAAATTGGAAGAAAAGTAAAACTATCACTATTTGCAGATGACATGATATTATATACAGAAAACCCTAAATACTCCATGAAAAGGTGTTAGAACTAATAAAGAAATTCAGTAAATTTGTAGGATATAAAACAAACATAAAAATCTGTGGCATTTCTATTCACTAACAACAAACTATCGGTAAGAGAAATGAAGAAAACAATCCCATTTACAATTGCATCAAAAAGAATATAATACCTAGGAATAAATTTAACCAAATAGGTGAAAGACCTGTATGTACAATGAAAACTATATAACATTGATGAAACAAATTGAAGATGACACAAATAAATGGAAAGATATTCCATGTCCCTGGATTGGAAAAATTAATATTGTTAAAATGTCCAGGACTTCCCTGGTGGCTCAGTGGTTAAGAATCTGCCTGCCAATGCAGGGGACACGGGTTTGAGCCCTGGTCTCAGAAGATCCCACAAGCCACGGAGCCACTAAGCCCGTACACCACAACTAATGAGCCTGCTCTCTAGAGCCCATGAGCCACAACTACTGAGCCCATGTGCCACAACTACTGAAGCCTGTGCGCCTAGAGCCCGTGCTCCACAACAAGAGAAGCCACCGCGATGAGAAGCCTGCACACCACAACGAAGAGTAGCTCCTGCTCGCTGCAAGTAGAGAAAGCCCGCGTGCAGCAATGAAGACCCAACGCAGCCAAAAAAAATAAATGGAAAGATATTCCATGTCCCTGGATTGGAAAAATTAATATTGTTAAAATGTCCAGGACTTCCCTGGTGGCTCAGTGGTTAAGAATCTGCCTGCCAATGCAGGGGACACGGGTTTGAGCCCTGGTCTCAGAAGATCCCACAAGCCACGGAGCCACTAAGCCCGTACACCACAACTAATGAGCCTGCTCTCTAGAGCCCATGAGCCACAACTACTGAGCCCATGTGCCACAACTACTGAAGCCTGTGCGCCTAGAGCCCGTGCTCCACAACAAGAGAAGCCACCGCGATGAGAAGCCTGCACACCACAACGAAGAGTAGCTCCTGCTCGCTGCAAGTAGAGAAAGCCCGCGTGCAGCAATGAAGACCCAACGCAGCCAAAAAATAAATTAATTAATTAAAAAAAAATGTCCATACGACCCAAAGCAATCTACAGAGTCCCATTAAAATTCCAATGGCATTTTTCATGGAAATAAACAATCTTAAAATTTATATGGCATCACAAAAGACCCCAAATAAGCCAAAGCAATGTTGAGAAAAAAGTACAAAGCTGGAGGCATCCCTCTCTCTTATTTCAAATTATATTACAAAGCTATTAAAATCAGAACAGTATGGTATTGGCATAGAAAATGGACACACAGATCAATGGAACAGAACAGAGAACCCAAAAATAAACCCATGCATGTATAGTCGACTAATTTATGACAAAGGCACAGGCTAGAAAGTGGGCAAATAAAACTATGTGGCTATGAGTTTCTAATTGAATTCTGCTTCCTATCTAAATGGAATTAAAAGGCTACTGTTTTGCCTACATTCACAACAACTCATTCAATTCCCATATTAGTCTATCTTTCTGAAACACCCACCCTGGTAGTCCCCAATCCTGGCTCATCAGAAGCATCACTCCAGCTCCCCTACAGCCACACATCAACGTGAAGTTCTGAGTGGAGCTGAGAAGAAAGAGATTTTGGTGTCATAAGTGTGTAGGTAGATGGTGGAAGAAGCCCGTAGGCTGCCAGAGGTTGTTCCAGCAAAAGACAGTGAGACCAGAGGAATGAGGACGAAAACTTGAAGACCATCAATACCCAAGGGAACGGGCAGAGAAGTAGAAGGACCAGAAGAGGGATGGGTCACCAGATTCACAGGAGAAAGGGGCTGGGAGCAGAATCTCATAGTCAACAGCATCTAATGTAGGATAAGAAGTGGTGAGTCATTAGGATGTGACACTTAGGGGGTCCCCTGGTATTTTTAGAAAGCCGTTTCCATAGAGTTGGGTGGTAAAAGTGATAGTGACACAAGAATAGAATACGATGAGGCAAATAAATGCAGATAGTTCTTTTAAGATGATTGACTGGGAAGTGAATGAGGCAAGGAGAGAAGTCTCAAAGGGAGGTAGGTGGATGCAAGGCTGGGAGGTTGCGAAGGTGTTATCTGTTGTTGAACGTGGGTTGGAGTTGAGTACTTTTGTAGGCGGTCAGAGTGATTTGGAGAGAAGGGGAGAGAGAGAGATTGAGATTCAAGATACAAGAAGCAGAAGGGTGGCCAGAGGAGGGAAGATCCTAGGGTTGTGATAGATGGGAGCCAGAACCAGACAAGAGGGCATGCCCTACATGGGAGGAAAAACCCTTTTACAAAGGAAACGCAGACCAGGCTCAAAGCCTCCTCTTCCACAGAGCCCCCATGCAGACCCAGCTTACCTAATGCCAGTCCCCTTCCTCACCGTGGCAGGGCCTGGTGCAGAGCAATTATTTCTAGCCAACAGGATAGAGAGGCTATGTCTCACAAGGCTCAGCAATGGTCTCTGTGTGGAACCCTGAGTGTGGAGCCAGCTCCGCGTGGGCATGGCCAGCAGGGGCTCTGCCCAGGGATGGCTGCTGCTCTCTGATTCTCCGTCTTTGCCTCCCTCCTTCCCGCTTAAGCCCCATCCTCTGATGTCTTGTGCATTTCTCTTCCACAGGACAGAGACCCTGGGGCGTTCTGTAATGTGCTGGGAAAATCCAGAGCCCTTTGTGAAAAGGCAGCCCGAGCCTTTCTTCTTCACCACGGGAGACCTGAGCAGTGCTCAGCCAGGAGGTGGGAAGGGCTGGCTCATCTTCCTCCTTCCCTCCCCTCCCCTGTCCCCCAACAGGCATTTTTCTGGAAGCACGAATGGTGCCTCAGTCCATGCGGTGCCCAGCCACGAAGTGAGGCCCACTCCCCTGAAGAAGCCAGCAGTCACCTGCTTCGCAGGAGACGGGAGAAATGGAACACTTTGCAGAGAGCCGGCGGATGGGGGCATCCTGTCTGCCGGCTGCCGCCCTGCCCACCCCTCTCCACCGCCCCACTCAGGGGCTGATGGACCCAACTGAGAGGCTCAGCCCAGCCCACGGAAGAAGGGCAGGCCCCCCACCTGGGGCTGACTTCCCCACTTGTCCTCTCTCTTCAGGTGGGCTTCACTCCCTGCAGGGGGTGCAGACCCCAGGCCTCCTCCTGAGAACTAGGCTTCTGCCTCATTCCAAAGGCAGCCCCACCCCGTGTCCCAGACTGACGGAGTCTTGGGATAACTGCCTCCCTAAGAGATAAAACTGTCGCTGCCCTCACCTTGACTGTCCCCCCTGCGGGACATGCGCTCTGCTCCCAGGCGCCAGTCTCGTTCATGAGCCCCCGCTCCACTGCCTCAGTTCCAAAGCAGAGACAGCAGTCGCCTCCCTCATTTGCCCTGCCACCGCCAGGACACCTGGAGGAGACCTCCCAGGGCTGCTCCCTCACCTGAGCCCCGCCACCCTTGCCTCACTGACCAGCCTTTCTCATTCCACAGTGGCCTCAGTTTCCTCCGCTGTCAAACGGGCACAACGACAGCACCCACTTTACAGGGTGGTGTGAGGCTTCGGCGAGATGGAGAGGTAGCGCGTGCCTCTGACGCCCACGCCTGACCACTGCCCACGTCTCGCTCTGGTCTTTGAAAGCACCTCTGGCAGCCTCTGCTCCTAGCCGGCGGCTCCTACCTCAATCTCGGCGTGCACCATGTACCCCCAAGAGGGTGCCCAGCTGGGAAACAGGCAGACCAGCAGAGATTCGAGTCCAGACAGACCCAAGTTTGAATCTAGACTCCAGTACAATCTGTGTGACTGACGGTGACATCGTTAGTCCCCTAGAGCTTCAGCTTGTTCATCTATGAAGCCTCCCTAGTGGGTACTATGGGATAATGAAGTGAGGTGACGTAGGAACCCACCTGGCATCCGTAGGCACTGAAGTCTGCACTCCTGGCCGTCATCCTCTCTTCGGAAGAAGCAGACAGGCCACCCGGGCTTTGAGCCAGACCACCTCAGGATTCCCCTGGAAAAGCTCTGGAGCCTCGCCCTGGAGGGAACTGTGATGCTGGTAGCACATGCGGTCGCCTCCTGCACGGGCCTCCTGCACGGGCCTGGGGATGCGTTTGATGTAATCAACAACTGCCCGTGTCTGTTGGCTGAATCCCGGCACGCAGGCTTGCATCCGATGAGCCAGCTTATGTTCCTCCAAATTAAAGGGGAGCCTGGGGAGAGAATGACTTGTCAGGATATGGGGTCAAGAATGGCCCTCCTGTTTTCCTACGATGGTTATTTACAACTGTGTGCTTCTCCCCGGCCGGGTGTTAGCTGCTAACAGCATCCTTCTCAAGAAGGACTGGAAGGTGTATGAACGGGGCCCCGCCAGCTCCTCTGCACCAAGCCGGCTCAGGAGGGCCTGTGGCGAGGTTTGGGGAGGTGTTGAGGGGCGAGGGCTCTGGGATCACACTACCAGGGCCAGGGTCCCAGCTTACTAGTTTGGGACTCTAGGAAAGCAACTCTACCTGTTTGAGCCCCCGTTTCCAAATCTGCCAAGTGGGCATTACAACATCGCCAGAGGGTGCAATGTGGCAAAGTGCATGGCAAGGTGCTGACGTTCTGTAAGTGCTGGCACCATGATTAGCTGGAGTTGAATGATCAGTGCACGAGCTCTAGGTATTCTGTTAATGGAAAGGAAGGGAAAGCAGCGGTGGTGTAAAGCACGTACTATGTGCTTTTGTATTTAATCCTCAAAACAAGCCAAGGAAGTGGGTGCGTTATTCCCACCCTAAGGGAGAAGAAAAGCCTCAGAGGTTGAGTGACAGACTGAAATCGGTATCAATAGCCAGAGATGTTCAGCCACATGTGCCTGCCTTCTGGGTACCCTGTGATGCCCGGAGGCCTCGGGGGCTGCAGGGAGATTAGCAGTTCACAGGTGGGTTGGGCTGCTGCCTGGACAATGTTCAGAGGAGGAGAGACGACATGAGAAAATGGGACTGATTCACTGAGCAGGACAATATCCCTCCAGGACACACCCTGAAGCCTCAGGAGCAGCCATGCAGGGCACTGCCCATGGCTGATCCCCCACCCCGAGAGCAAAGGGGCTTCCTCTGGCCTTTCGGCACCAGACCAAGGGAAGGGAAGGCATCCAGAGGTGAAGTAGACACAGCTAGGTCTGCTGTAACCACCCAGATCAAAGCAGCCCACAGCCTCCAGCCCGGATACCCTCCAGAGTCACGCTGGGCCCCCAGCCCTTCTTGCACGTGCCCCCTCTGCTTGGAACCCTTCTGCATGCTTTTGGGCTGGAATTCCTGTCTCTGTATAAAAAGCCCTTCCCCGGGAATCCCTCCAGGAGCTACCAGTGTGAGTGAGAGACTCTGTCCTGAGCTCCCATAGCATCCTGCATCCTGCCTGTCTTGGAACTCTGCTACCCCCGTACCCTGTGCAATGGGCCGCCTCCACCCAGACTATATGCTCTGAGAGGACGAGGTCTGCGTCTGTCTCACTGCCCTGCTGCGTGTAGTTCAAACTCCATCACACAGAGTGGGGTACGCTAACATCGCTGCTAATGATATCATTGCTGAGTGAGACGCCGTAGGTGAAATTCCGTGTACACGGCACAGTGATGTACACGTGCGCAAGGAGATGCTCCATGTGGGTTAGATACAGTCTTTGCAGTGAAGCAGGTTCTAGACTGTTGGTGGAAGTGCTTCTCCATCAATTCACTCGTGTGTCCATTCATTCAGCATGTGTCTTTTTGGTGTCAGGTGAAACTGTACGTAGAAGATCCAAACGTTGGTAAGACATAAAGGATGGCAGCACTGGGCATAAAAAGGCATGAATGCCACAGTGCATGGCAGGTGCTGTGCTGGAGTCAAAGGCAGGGAGTGCATGATTCTACCTGGGACCAGCAGAAAAGGCTAATTTGGCACACAAGGGGAAGGCAGGACCTGCTGGGCCGCGGGGAATCAGGACGGACGTGGGACAGAGGTGCAGCTAGTGGGGTTCAAAGTATTTCAGTCCAGAATGAGGGAGCGTTGGGACATCTTATAAAATCCCCAAGGGCACTGACATGCCAACCAGAGAGAGAGGGGGACGAGGACTCAAGTCTTCAGCCCCGGGGTCCTATTTCCTTCTTGGGTGGGCGTCTAGGCTGGGCTGCGTGGCAACCTCTGCCTAACAGTTAAGTCCTGAGTCCTGATGAGCGCCAGTGTCACTGACAAATGCTGAGACAGTCTGAGCTGCCGCTCTCAGTGTCCAGATGTGGCTGAAACATGACAGATTAGAGACCCTGGTTGGAAGGGGGTTGCTTTAGGGGACGTGACCGTCTTCATCAAACCATCTCCCCCTAAAAGGCTTTTCCTTCTCACTCAGGTATGATTAGAAAAATGACCAGGCTTTAAGCTAAAACTACGAATGCTTTATGTTCCTCCACAGGGGGAGAAAAATAAGACAAGAGAATCTATGAAAGTAACAAGGAATTTCATCCTTCAGTGGACTCCAGAATGGATATTTTAGACTCAGCCATCCATAAACATTGTGTAATAGCATACTCTTGTAGTGCTGAATGGATTCCACAGAACGAGCCACAAATCTGCATTTGGCCCAGCAAGGCGCAGGGGTGGGGGGCAGGGGTGTCTCTATGAGCATTTAACAATCTAAGTGATGACTGGCCTCCTCTGTGCCCAGGTAAACAGATTGCACAGTCAAGGGCCAATCGACCAAACAGCATCGTCTGCTGGGATGTGCAGAGGGGAGAGCCCAGGCAGCTCGAGTCTCCTGGCAGGGCGGAGCTGGGGGGGGTTGAACCGAAGAAACCCCAATCTCATCCACCCCTTGCCTGTGACCTGTCTTGGATCCTAGCGGATGCAGGGCTTGTAAGGTGCTGAGTGATTTGGCCCCAACTTCTGCCCGTGCATTATCTCTACCACCCCCTTCCATTCTCACCCTCAACTCAGGGCTGAAGGGGACAAGGCTGTCTGTCCCTCTAGCTGTCCTCCCTCCATCCTCTGCAAGCCCTGGGATTCTGTGCTTGCAAGTCTCCCCGCCTGGTTTAGCCATTCCCCAGGCCTTCAGCTTCCAGCTTAAGCATCACACCCTCTGGAAGGCCCCCTGATGGATTAGCTGCCTCTTCTGCAGTGACTTGTTGATTTGAGGCAGTAAATGCCAAGCCTGCCATACGCTCAGTGCCACCTCTCTCCCAGCCCCACCCGCGCCCGGGCTTCCTCCTCGTCTTGCTGCATTAACCAAGCTACACACACACACACACACACACACACACACACACACACACACACACACACACACACACACACCCACACACACACACACACACACCCACACAAACCTGAGTCCCCCATTCCCGGAGCCAAGGTCCTTCCCACATCTAAGTCTCCATCTGTGCAGTAATTCAGGGAACTTCCCATCTTTGTCAAATTGAATTAAAAACTCAGAACCTCCTCCTCATCCTTCAATGATGAGCTCAAACGTCACCTCCTCCCTGAAGCCCCTCCTAAGCAGAGTCCACAAAACTGCCCTCTCACATTTGTGCCCCTCCGCCCCCGGTGCCCCTACATCCCCTCCACCTCCCAGCAGCAGTCTGTCCACATGGGTGTCCCAGATGGAAAACAAGCATCTATCCCAGCCGAGTTCAGACCATAACACCTGGTTCGAAGCCACCTTTAACATCCCTGGTTTCTGCACTGCTCCTGACACACAGGAACCTATAATTAAAGGGGCTTCCTTCCCTCGTTTTATGGGCTTGTAACCTGGGGCCCACGAGGAAGGAGCTTGCAAAGACTGAGGATCTCAGAGGTCCCACTCCTCCACTCAATTCAGGAGCACGTGTCTGAGATTACCAAATAGGGAGGCAAATTCCGCCCCAGGAAGACCGTGCTCTGTCCATTCTGGGTTTGGGAAAAGAAGGTAACAGTGTGTTTAAAAAAAGCCAGCATTACAGGTTGGGGTTATACAAAAAAAGCCAGCAGTGTGGAGGATTCGCAGTGTATCTACCCAGCCCCATGCTACACATTTTACATCCCTTCTCTCCTTTATCCTCAAAACAACCTGATGAGCTAAGTTCAACTACCCCGGCTTTACCGAACAGGAAATCAAGACAGCGAGTATCAGAGTATCTGCCGGGCCGGTCACACAGATATTAAGTGGTCAAGCTGCCTTTCAGGGTTCAAGCTCCAGTGACCTGGGTCCAGAACTGCAGCTCAGAACTGCCGTGAGAGCCCCACCCCTCTGCATTTGGATTTCTTCAGCACATATTTGGAGTCTGGCTGGCGCTTGGAGAGACCGAACAGCTTGCACACACTTAGATCAACTTGCCAACGGCAGGCTTGCTCACAACATATCTTCCCCGTCCGTCCTCCCCTGACTCGGGAGGCTGACAGAGTGGTATATTGGATTTCCAAAGGTGTGTTTCATTAGAAAAATATATTCTTTTGATCACCCTCTGTCTTCCCAAAGTCACAAAGGCTGAGAATCAAGTTGCCCAGCGGAATTCCATTCATCACGGAGATAAACATCAGCCGTCTACTCCCCCTACCGCCACTTTCATAGAGCACACGTCATCTGGAGGTAGGACAAGACGACCTGGCCAGGGACTGGGGAGGTCCGGGTTTGAATCCAAGCTCTGCTGCTACCCTTGGGCAAGTGTGACCTTGGGCAAGTCACTTCTCCTCTCTTGGTTTTTGTTTCTCCATCTGTACAGCAAGTCTGGCCTTTCTAAACTATGAAATGACTGAATGAATGAACTGATGAATTAATGAATGATGTGATATACCCGCCATCTTCCTGCCCTGAGATACTATGACTCTGACGCATTGATCTAGTGAACAGCCCAGAACCCAGGCACGCAGATGTGGAACCAGCATTATACACGTAGTCTCTTTACTTGAGAAGACTTAAAGCAACAAGGCTTTAAGCTAGACCCCAAGCAGGATGAGAGGTTTGTGAAGGTTTGGCCTCTCCTTTTCTGCTCACACTTGAACCCAGCTGCCACTCACAGGCTGCCAGCATGGGGCGAGGGGCTGCCCAGGGCTGGGGGCAGCTGAGTTGAACACAAGCTGACCCCTCAAGGTCGCTCCAAGCTCCAGCTTCTCTGATTTGGTATAGTCGCTGTGAATAATAGATCTGGTCTCTGACACTGTGCATGATAAAGTGACCTGGTACAAAGTCCTATTAAGATAAATCACATTTAAGTTTAGGAAATTATATGTTTGAATCCTGTAATTTAATGTCACTGTGACACAGGAGAGGAAGGCGAGGGAACTCAATTAGAGGCTAATTAGACCACATGACTCAGCAGTGCTGGGGTGCCTCCTGCCTCTGCTGAAGAGAGTTAAGCATGGTAACTCCAGCCCTCATGCCTGTTTTCCCACCTGTAAAATGGGGACAGTCCTAGTGAAAGAGAGGAAGTGTGGCCTTGAATCAAAGAGAGAAGGAAGCATGGGCTCCAAGGAAAGGCCTGAGGGTCCCCAGTTCGGCACCGCCGCCCCCCAGCCACCTTCTTTCTTCCCTGACCCTGGCGGCTCCTCCTGGGGTCCCGGGTAGGCTTCAGAGAGTCTGTAAACTCGGCACCACAGGATGTAAAATCTGCGTGGGGGTCAAGTTTGCAGGGAAGGTGGGTCTCTCAGAGCTTCCATCAGATCTTCAGAAGGTGGCAGAGCTCAAAACACCACAAACCGCCACCTCTCCATCCTTTGCTTCAGCATCGGCTACTCTAAAAATCTCTCCCTCTCTAACCAACACCCAGCTTCCTGCTGCGACCCATCTTGGCTAGAGTCACCATCCTACCTTCCCTTCTCACTCTGTCCTGCCATCACTCCCATCTCCCCCTCCCACTCCAACCGACACTGCTTGTTTCAGCGTCACCGCTGGTCTCCTAGGAGCCACCTCCATCAGCCTTCATCCATCTTGACATCTCTCCAGCATCGGCCACTCCTTGCCACTTCACTGAATCCCCATCCCCTTTTGGCATCTGTGAACCCAGACATAGTCCTTCCAGAATCATTGCCAGACAAGCTTCTCTTGTATTTCTCCTGGGCTCCAGCCTCTTCCCTTCTCCACTCATGCAGCGTGGTCTCCCTGGCCAGCCCTTCCAGCACCTCCAGGTTGAGGGGGCCCAGGTTAATGCCCACGTAGACATCTTCTTGAAGGTTCAGACCCATCTATCCAACTACCTCCTGGATCCCACAGAGACCCCTGGCATTCAGCATTCAAGAACAAACTCATTCATTTCACATCCATTTCATGTAGCTGAGATCACTACAAACTCAGCGGCTACAAGCAGAAGGTTTCCTCCTAAACTTCCTATCTCTTTTATCCCCAATATTCTGTTGGACATCAAATTCTGAGACTTGAGAGGGTCCCTGCCAAGTGGAGGTCTCTGAGGGGAAGAATATTCCATCAGGGGAATCACGAGGGTTAAGGATCCCATGAAGAGGTTAATGCTTGGAGGGAGGCTCTGTAATGGATGCAGCGGAGGCTCCAGGATGCGCGGGGTGGAAGTAAGTAGGTGGGAGAGGATGGGTGGAGGCTGAGCGGGGGTGTGGAGGCCATAAGGAAGGAGCTGAGAGTGCTTGGTCCAAGGAGACGTGTCCTTGACATGGAGACGTGTCCTTGACATGGAGACGACGGTGATGGGTAGGGTCAAGGGCAGAGTGGGATTTGGGGAAAGGATACGGATGAGATGAGCTGACATCTACGTTCAAAATGGAACACGGGTGCAAGTGTTCTGTAGCGCTGCCACAAATGTGCTGCCCCCCACCCCCTGCTTCCTGCCAGAGTCTGAGTCCACCTTGTCTTACGAAAGCTCAGTAGGTGAGCTAGTGAGGGGGCGAGAAGAAAGATCTTAGCAAGGGGTGCAGGCCTGTAACAGCATGGCAACCAAGCTCTATAAGATGGAGGTGGAAGGAAGCAGCACGGGAGTCCTGGGGGCCCGAGACCAGCACGAAAGGAGCAGCAGAAACAGAACACCGGTGCTTGGTCTCCAGTAATTAATATCAAAGAAGGATTTCCTTTACGACTGCTTCGACCCAGTGATGGTGGTGACTGTGACGGCTCTGAAAGAAATAATAAAAGAAGAGCTTCTCCTTCTGCAGCACTTACTAAATCTTAGCATAGTCTTAAGCTTTAATAGCTTCAGAGATAGAAATGCTATAAATATACAAAAAACTCATTTGAAAGTTGGTCTACATTTCTTTTGCATTTATTCACTTTGGTGAATTTTTTAAAATAAGTCTTTACATTTCCTTTTTTTCTTCCCAGCTCCTCTGGCTAAACACAGAGAATATTGACGGAAACAAAAATTTAAATTAAAAATGTATAAATTCACAAGACTAAACACTTCAAGAATGGAAAAGCTTCAACTTTCAAATAATTCATTTGGTAGGTTTATAGCATGTATGCTTCTGATGTTATTAAACCTTAAAATTGCACTAAAGCTTTTGGGACACTTGGTATTTAAAAGGCATCATCGTCTTATCCAATTCTCACGACAATCCCCCAAAGGTAGGTACTGTTATCACCCCCATTTGAGAGACAAAAAACTGAGGGTCAGTGAGGTTGAGAGACTTGCCTGAGGTTACTCAGGGAGAAATTCTGCAACAGAGGCTGATGCCTCTTGTGATCACAATGAAATTCCAACTAAGGAGAGTTTTGGGAAGGATGTCCCCCAGCTCAGGCAATGGCCTCTCTCAGAGGATCTGCCAAGCAAGTTGCCTTGTAAAATAGCAAGGAGTCATTTCAGCAGACCACGGCATGGATAGAATGCAAACCAAGGAAAAGCAGAGAGTGGGCCTGAGAGATCACCTCAGGAGGAGCGCTCTAGGGTATAACGGGAATCAGCCTTGGGCTGGGCTGGGCGGCGACAAGCCGAGAGTGTTTCAGGGCTGTTTACACTGGCTGCATGGAGCTCTTCAGTCCGTCCTGATTGGGGGTGTGTGGACCAGATGGGGAAGGACTGAGGCAGAGTAAAAGGAAACCCAAAGGGAGAGGTGAGAATCGCAGGAGCAGAAATGGATGAGAAACGTGGGGCCTGGTGACATGCATACCCTGCGTGGCTGCTCAAATATTAATCCACAATATATTTTAATGACACAGACACCAGTGAGCCTGAGAAGGAACATGAAGGGCTTCGGATACCCTGAATAATGGTGTTGTCACTCCAGATTTTCACGTTCTCATCTTGAGCAGCAGCTTCAGCAAAACCCTAAGCAAATAATCAAGGTGCTGGACGCCAGCTTTCGTATGTGAGCCAGCGGCTCCCTTACAATTGCATTGCATCTGCATCCCCTAAAGCAACAGACCCCAAAGACCACATCTCAGATCCTACTGGGAAAGGGTCAGGCTTACGGGCTGCTCAAAAATTAGCCCCTGGGCTTCCCCGGTGGCGCAGTGGTTGAGAGTCCGCCTGCCGATGCAGGGGACGCGGGTTCGTGCCCCGGTCCGGGAGGATCCC
>NC_041230.1:36197849-36250901 GCF_002837175.3 Physeter macrocephalus
ACGTGCCGCGGAGCGGCTGGGCCCGTGAGCCATGGCCGCTGAGCCTGCGCGTCCGGAGCCTGTGCTCCATGGCGGGAGAGGCCACAGCAGTGAAAAGCCCGCGTACCGCAAAAAAAAAAAAAAAAAAATTAGCCCCTGCGTGCCCTTGTGCACGTGATGGAACATCTGAAATTCAGTTCTGACATCTGTGAAGTGGGAGGACGTTAGGTTTGGGGTGAACATTAGCGACACGGCGTGTGATAGGACCTGCTTGGGCCCAGGCACGCGGTACGAGCGGAGACCAGCTCTGGACCCTTATGTTCCCAGGGTTCACCTGTTCCCAGCTCTTCCTCATTGGGGCTGCTTGGGGTTGGGGCTCCGAGGACAGCAGCGAGTCACCCACCGTCACACAGCTTGCTGTAGAAGGACGGGGCCCTCGGCTCCCCCCGCTGCCGTGTGCCGACTTCTCCCAGAAGGGCCAGCCAGCCCTGGGGGAGCAGAGGAAACTGGGCTCACTCCTGTGTGATCTGGAGAGACCACCCCTCATCGTCTAAAGATGAGAAGGGATGAAATGCCAGTTTTCTTAGACCCATGGTAGAGAGAGACTCTGAACATGGGTGGGAACAGAAACAGGACTTAGGGGCTGCCTCTGAAAGCCACGGGGCCCTGCTTGTTCCTGAGGGGGGACCCAAGACAGCCAGCACATCCATGGTCAAGGGGAGGAAGAGGGACCTCATCCACTGGACACAGGCAGCCTGCTTGAGAGCGTGCATCTACATCGCCTTCATCCTTCAAGGAGACAGAATGGGCTCGGAAAGCACAAGTGCGTGGCCCAGGGTCTCTCAGCTCCTCAGCGGCCACAGTGAGATGAGCGAGCCCAGAATCCAATGCTCCTGACTCCAAAGGCCCCATCCGTGCCCCACGGGGCTACCTTTCCAAGGCTCAGGTCAGGTCAGGGAGAGGAAAAGACCCCAGTCTGGGTCACCTGCAGGCCGTTCACGCTCCGACCTTCCTGCCAGGACAAAGTGCACGCCTGGGAGGAAATGGGTGGCACACCTGGGAGGAAAGGGGTGCACACCTGGGAGGAAAGGGGTGCACACCTGGGAGGAAAGGGGTGCACACCTGGGAGGAAAGGGGTGCACACCTGGGAGGAAAGGGGCGGCATCAGGCTCAGGGAGGACACCCTATGTGGGGACGTGATGCGGGGAAGGGCGAGCCTACGCGTGAGTCCTGGCTCCCCCCTCAGCTTCAATCTTCTCAAGCAGAAGATGGGAGCGACAGCAGTGACACCTGCCTGCCTCACAGGGTATTGAGGACCAAAATGCAAAAACGCCTCCGACGTGGCAAACATTTTACATCAATGCTGTTTGCCTCTTCCCCTCCCTTGTGCAACTACAGAATCATTCTTCCAAACGGACCTCCATATCCCCCTCTTCTCACAAGCTGCTGGCCTCAGTTTATACATCAGAAAATCTGAGGCTGTGAAGCTGCCTTCCAGGCAGGGCTGCTGCAGACAGCTGCACAGGCTGTGCACTGTACAAATCCAGGGGGTGCCGCATGTAAGGAGCACCCCTGGAGTTCAGCAGAGCTGTGATCTTTCATACAAAGGGGTACTGAGAGAATTTCAGTTGTTAGATCCGTTTGGAAAACGCCAAAAACTGAGAAGATTAGCCATCATCACAATAGTTATCAAAAGAAGTCTCACAATTACCCTCTCCCCACTGATCCGCTATTGGCAGAGTCTAAACATTTGTAGCACTTACTCTCTACCTCACCGTACAATCAGCAATAACAATGACAAACACACACACACAAATTATTTAAACTCAGGGGTTAATCACGACCCCGAAGATTGCTCTATCTCATAACGCGGTATTTTCCAAACTTGAACGTGTATGTGAATCATTTGGAAAATTTTGTGAAAATGCAGATTCTAACTGCGGGTAGGAGGTTTAGCAGGAGGAGAAAGAAGAGAAGGGAGGGGCTGAGATGCTGCCTTTCTGACAGTCTCCCCAGACCTTGTTACGGTGAGGTTGACGCTGCCGTTCCACTTTGCGGAGTGAATTTGTTAACCCCCGCACCACCACGCCTCGGCATAGGGATGTACTTTATTTTCCTCTTGATTTGTTGAGGACCAGCTAGAAATGATGGGTCAGGAAACTGAGGCCCACAGGCCAAATCTAGCCTGCTGCCTCTTTTTGTAAATGCAATTTTATCCACGCCCATGTATTTACATATTACCTGGGGCTGTATTTATTTACGTATTTATGTCTTGTCTATGGCTGTATTTATAACATGGTGGTGCTTATTTATTCACATACTGTCCACAGCCCTCTCTGCACAATGGCAGCAGGGTTGAGTAGTTGTGACAGAGGCCGTATGGACTGCAAAGCTGAAAATATGTACTCTCTGGTCCTTTAAGAAAAAGCTTCTGACCCCTGAGTGAGAAGACCAAGCCGTCAAAGTGAGACAAACTTGCACTGGGTGGGTGCAGGGGCCAGAGTGAGAGAGACAGGAGGGAGGGATGCTGAATTTAAAATCAAACACACTCCATTACACTGGGGTTTTGGCCCCAGGGCCCGGCTAGCCCACTTGTTTCAGAGGAGAGTTAGTTACTGTCGGTCCTTCTCCACAGCATGATGGTAGATGGGGTCTCCGCAGGTTTCCCTGTTGGTGGAGAAACCGGATACACCCCGGCAAGCCGCGGCGAGTCCACCTGGCCTCCATCACAGAGGCCTAATGGAATTGGCAGAAGCAGACCTGTACGCAGGGGAATGTGGTCTGTTTATTGTGGTCCAAGGTGTTCTAGGAAACCCAGCTGGCCCCGGCTGTGTCCGGAGACACGGCCAGCCACCCCCTCAGAGAGCCAATTCATCCTGACACTAAGCCACCAAGCAAAGGATCCACTGTCGAGGGGCTGGCTATAAATAACCCTTTGGGGTGATTTTAGCATTTGTTCAGGAAACATGTATTTTATGGTTCTGTAGGCTCTCCAAGCCGGGCTGCTCTGATCCCTCAAGTGAGCCACAAAATTCTCTCAACCAGAGTTCTGACCAGGTGACTCCAGCTTGTTTGAACACTTCTGGTGATGGGGTGCTCACTACCACACACGCACGTGCCTGTGTAACTACTTGCAAGGAAGATACTCCGGGAATGGAGTTCACACTTGCTTCCACATGACTCCCATCCACTCTCCGAGTGCTGTGTTCCAGAGCCAGAGAGAAAGTTTCACCCGTGTCACCATCGCAGAGCTTCAAACCTCTTCTTGGAGGTGATCTTGGGTGGATACACTGCTTGACCCCTTGGAGCCTCCATTCCCTCACATTTACACGAGGAAGGCCCTGAATGAACATGTAGAATGTTTGTGAGGGTCACTTTAGCAGCACTTGTCCAGCTGTCCGCAGTATCACATGGGATGCTCACACCAACCATGTGAAGGGGAAATCAGTTATTCTCATCCCACGAATAAGGAAACTAACGCTCAGAAGGGTAAGTGACTCAGCTGGGGAGGGTTTCAAATCCAAGCACGCCTGATGCACACTTGATGCTCTGTGGGTCGTCTCACCTCCCTGGAACGTAGGGGACCAATGTGGGGAGAAGAAAACCCTCAAGCCTACCAATTCCAGATTTGAGCGTTCCAAAATAAGCCCATGAAGGTTTGAAATGAATCAGGTCAATGAAAACCTCTCTGTTTAGACAAAGGAAACGTTTTATCAGCTTCTCCAACAGGAAATCTGATTTCCATCCTTGTCACCACTTTGTAATTTCTTCCCAGCTGCTACCGAGATCACAGTTTCAGAGATGGTTAAAGGTTTGTCACATTTAATACTATCATCCCCATTTTTCAAGTACGGGAAGCTGACTGATGCTTGAAATGCTGGGATTAAAACTCAACTGCCTTATACCGTGAGAAAACCATAATTCAAAGAGACATGTACCACAATGTGCATTGCAGCTCTATTTACAATAGCCAGGACACGGAAGCAACCTAAGTGTCCATTGACAAATGAATGGATAAAGAAGATATGGCACATATATACAATGGAATATTACTCAGCCATAAAAAGAAATGAAACTGAGTTATTTGTAGTGAGGTGGATGGACCTAGAGTCTGTCATACAGAGTGAAGTAAGTCAGAAAGAGAAAAACAAATACCGTATGCTAACACATATACATGGAGTCTAAAAAAATAAAACAAAAAAATGGTCACGAAGAACCTAGGGGCAGGACGGGAATAAAGTCGGAGATGTAGCAAATGGACTTGAGGACATGGGGAGGGGGAAGGGTAAGCTGGGACCAAGTGAGAGAGTGACATGGACATATATACACTACCAAATGCAAAATAGATAGCTAGTGGGAAGCAGCCTCATAGCACAGGGAGATCAGCTCAGTGCTTTGTGACCACCTAGAGGGGTGGGATAGGGGTGGGAAGCAGCCGCATAGCACAGGGAGATCAGCTCGGTGCCTTGCGACCACCTAGAGGGGTGGGATAGGGAGGGTGGGAGGGAGATCCAAGAGGGAGGAGACATGGGGATATATGTATACGTATAGCTGATTCACTTTGTTATAAAGCAGAAACTAACACACCATTGTAAAGCAATTATACTCCAAAAAAGATGTTAAAAAAATAAAATATTAAATTTTAAAAATTAAAAAAGAAAACTCAGCTGCTTGTGCAACTATGTGTGCAGGGCCAACGTGCACACTGCTGCCCAGACGTTTGTCATGGGGGTGGCACAGGACGGGGTCTTCTCTGACTTGCAGGAGCGAGGCTGGGCAGCCAGAGACAGGGGCCGGCGGGGTGCTAAGTCCTTCTCTGCACCCATGTCCCTAACATGCCCCCTTCTGTCTAGTTGTTCCCACCACCCCTGCCCTTCTGAAGGCATCCAGCTCTCTCACCCGCATGACTTCAACCCCACTACCAATCAGATCGTGTCACATCCCAGCTCAGAATCCTTCGGTGCCTTCCTGTTGTCCCCAGGGTAAATCCCACACCCCGTGACGCGTCCTAATGAGGTCTGCTCTGCTTGACCTCTGCCCGCTCTGAAGCCTGGTCCCTGACTGCGGCGCCTGCAGCCTCGGGTCCAGCCTCTGAGGGCTCGCTTCCAATCACCCCCACTGGGTCAGGCTCTCACCTCTGCACTCTGCCTGCTCTGCCTGGAACCCACTTTCCAGCTCTGCATGATGGCAGATTCCAGACGCCCACGGACGCCTTGGCCCGCCTCCATCAACAAGTGGCGGCCTTCATCCTCTCCCCTTGAATCTGGGCAGGCTCCGTGGCTGCCTTGAGCAGCGGGTCTCGGGGAAGGAACGCCCTGCCAGCTTGTGGCCCCAAACCTTAAGAGACTGGCAGCTGCCACCCCCTCTCTGTTGGACCTCCGTGTGGCCTGCAAGAAACCTGCCTGCCTGCTGGAGAGGCCGGCCGCCAACTGCCCCCTCCGAGGCCCCGGGCGTGAGAGGGAAGCCCTCTTGGATCCACCAGTCCAGACTAGCCTCCAGCTGAATACTGTCAGAGGACCTCAATTAATGCCACATGGAGAAGAATTCCGCAAATGAGCCCTAACCAAACTCCTGACTCACAGGCTCGTGAGACACAGCAAAATGGTGGCTGTCTTAACCACTAAGTTTTGGGGCAGCTAGTTACACAGTAACAGAGCACCCCACACTCTCTCCCTCCAGGCGTGTACCCGTTCCTCCCTCGGGAAGCCTTTTCTGATGACACAAGTCCATCTTAGGTGCCTCTGCTCCATGTTCCCATAGAAACCCACACCTCGCCCATCTGAATGTGCCCCACCTCTCTCCCAGTGCCTTAAAGGTCATACAGAGTGAAGTAAGTCAGAAAGAGAAAAACAAATACCGTATGCTAACACATATATATGGAATCTAAAAAAAATAAAAATGGTCATGAAGAACCTAGGAGCAAGACGGCAATAAAGACGCAGACCTACTAGAGAATGGACCTGAGGGGGCAGGGTAAGCTGGGACAAAGTGAGCGAGCGGCACTGACATATCTACACTACCAAACGTAAAATAGCTAGCTAGTGGGAAGCAGCCGCATAGCACAGGGAGATCAGCTCGGTGCTCTGTGACCACCTAGGGGGGTGGGATAGGGAGGGTGGGAGACGCAAGAGGGAGGGGATATGGGGATATATGTATATGTATAGCTGATTCACTTTGTTGTAAGGCAGAAACCAACACACCACTGTAAAGCAATCATACTCCAATAAAGATGTTTAAAGAAAACAAACAAACAAAAGGTCTCCAGAGGCAAGGATCCCGTGTCTGTCTGCCTCAGCCCTGTGCCTCTAACAGGGAGCACAGTCGTTGTCCAGTAAATACTTTATGAATGAGGAATGCAACACCGGGATTTCTAAGGGGTTCCTGATTAGGGGTGAGAAGTGAGCTAAGGACACAACCAAATTCTTAAAGCCAGCAAGCAGGGTTAGATGACTCTCCATAAGGCTAGGAAGGAGCTGATGCATAAATTATGTCCAGCCGAGGAGGCTGGGCATACAGATATTCCAACACGTGACTGTTAAACATCTCTAAACATTTCCATCTGTGATAAGCGATTCCTAACAATATTACTTGATAAGACAGGTGACAACTCCCCCGCCGCCAACACCCCCTCCAGACGCTTGCACTCACCTGAACACTGGCCTGGTTTATTTGTCCATTCATTCCTCCGTGCATTCA
The DNA here is from genome assembly GCF_002837175.3 of Physeter macrocephalus. Lineage (NCBI taxonomy): Eukaryota > Metazoa > Chordata > Mammalia > Artiodactyla > Physeteridae > Physeter > Physeter macrocephalus. The sequence goes on from NC_041230.1 coordinate 36,204,525, forward strand.
TTTGTTCAAGAAGCATCTCTCAGGCATCTCCTGCGTACCGGATGCTTTGCCAGTTGCTGCAGATTTAAAGCCAAAAAACCACGAGGTCACCAGGGCCATGACGGCCAGACCTGGAGCACCTCAAACAGACTCAGTGCTGATCAGGGAAGCCTGCTCCCTTGCAGGGAACTTGGGATGGGTACTTGAGGAAGGAGCCTCAGGTAGAGAACTCCCTGAATCCCTCGCTCCTGAGTCATCAAGAAACCGATTCCTCGTGGCTGATAATCATGAAATTAAAAGCAGCTGAGGACTGGGGCTAAAAAAGGGAGGTATCCTCAGTGGTGGGGCAGGAACAGATGCTTCTCAGAAGAGAGAAATCAAACAGGCAATGCCCAAGGCTTTCAGTGATGGAGGAAGGCTGAGACCTGTTAAAGAGGGGAAAAAAAAAAAAAAAAAGGAAAGCTCGAGTCAAAACCCAGCGTTAAAGCTTAATTAAGAAAGCAGGCATTTTAGGTTCACACAAATAAGCAAACAGAATCCCCTCAGCCCCTCCTGATCATCACCAAGTAATTGCTTTAAAGCTGTGGTTTGCTCTGCTTGGACAATCCTTAAATACAAGTTGATAAAAGTCAGGGGCATATGAGTGAGTGGAGACGACGCCCCTTGACACCTCACTTCCTAGCCTGACCTTGGCCGTGTGTGACCCGGGAAGGTCACCTCTCCCCGGTGGCGCCTCTGTTTCCCTCTCCACCCCAAACACCAGGGTGTGGGGGACGAAGTCAAATGGATCCTGTGTCTCCTCTTGTCCCGGAGTGTGTGACCTACTTTGATATCTGGCACAAGCTCACTTTGAGTGAAATCCACTGGGGTTCACGCCTCACCTCCATCACTTATGACCTTGGGCACAGCAGGTTAGCACTTGGGACTCTGTTTTCTCTCACCTTCAGATTGGACTTTTTAATGCCAACCCCCTACTTCTGTGAGAATTAGGGAAACCAAGGCCCAAAGCATCAGGACGCAGGGAAGTTCATCTTATTTCGCCACAGGAGAGCTGCGGCTGTCTCTCACAGGGCACTGACCAGACAATCACCATCAACAACTCCAGAAGGCCGAGTGGTGCACTCATGCAAAGGATGCCGGCAGCGGCACCACCAGGGATATGTTCTTGCTCTCCTGCTGCGCGGAACAGTGCTCCTCCTCCCCGGAGGACGAGCTCCTGCTTGACTCATAATCCCTCCTTACTCTCCAGGCCATGACTTGGGAGCCCCTTCCTCCTGGGTGCTACCCCAGAGCCCCAGGTTCAGGGCTGATTCTCTTGCTTCCATCAGACCCTTCAGGACGTATACAATTACCCGCCTCTTTGTCCCTCCAGCCCCTCCCTCTACTCCCAGGACTGGAAGCTCTGTGAGGGCAGGGACCGAACCTGTTTCCTTCACTGCTGGGTCTCCCAGACGTTGTCTGGCACTTCGTAGCAACGCCATGACTGTACCTAAGTCAGTTTTTTGAGGCATTCCAACCCTGCTCCTGCATGGCCACTAGCTAACTGCCTCATCTTAGGGAAAACAAAACACATCTTTCTAGTTTCACCTGTGAAATGCGCTCAGGAGTAACTAGTATATCCCTAGTTACTCACCAGAAGACACCATCAATTGCAGGACACCTGTTTTCTTATATACCACTAAGAAAGAAAGAAGACTTCCAAAAACCTTTGACCCGATGTTTTTTATCTCTTGGAATTTTCATTTCATAATCAGTTTAAAATCTCTTTGAGATTTAATTGGCATAGATTTTATCCCATGTCACTCTTGGGCACACATAAAAAGGAAAACTGATAAATGAATCAAATTGGTTGAAGTATTCCCAAATGTTCTTCATACTGAGTCACTTTGCCATCCAAAATCATCAGATAGGTAACTTTCCCCGGCCCTCCGTGTCATCAAGATTATTGGTGATGCAGCATTTCTCACAAGAATCCTTAAAAGAGCCAAAAGTCGTGTTTGCTGAGTGTTTAATCTGGCTTCGCAGCAACGTAGCACTGGTCTACTATTGATGCCTGCCCCCCAGATATTGCTAAATAGCTCCGATTGGCCAATTCTGCATCCCCTTCTCCACAGTTGTTTGATTCCTGGGGTCTAAAAGAATGCTGCTAGAATGCTTCTAGGATTTTCATCCAAGCTGCTGACACCCATTCTGTGCGTTTTGATGCTTGTACAAACATAGCCGATGACAAGTACATCACGATGCTACAGGACCAACAGCAATTATAAGATGACATCAGTGATAAGGCACAGCCCAATTTCCAGACATTAATGAATGAAAAAATATGCCTCTTGATATTGATGAATTACAGTACCTCGTGGGGGCTGCCCTTAGAATGAAAGCATGACTTTTTGAAAAGCCTCTCACATAGGGCCTTGCACACGGTGGGAGCTAACATCATGTTTCTGTCTTTCTCTCTTTTTTGCCAGCCTGGAGATGTTACCTCTCATTGTAAGTCTCCTGACTATGATGAGTGGTTGATGGAAGGGAAGGGAGGTTTCAACACGCAGAATGAGCATCTGATGGGAAACAGGGAAAAGATGAGAGGCAATATAGGACCCTGGGTTTCTAAACCTACATCTACAGTGACCATATCATTTATCATCCAAGCCAGGACACTTCTGAGAGAAAAAAAGTGGCTCTCAATAATTTCACTGGGCCCATAATCAAAAACTGAGGCTGGCCCAGAAGATCCTGGGTGTATGACAACCTACCATATCCCATCTTCCATCCAGAAAGTCAGGCTGAAATCAGACGCAAAATTCACTCTGCTTGGAGTGACTTTTTGTCCAAAACGAGAAAGGCCGTGTGATAACTGATGGGCATGCAGGTACTTTTGGTGCCCATCCCAAGAAGGCTTAACAATAAATTCCAAAATTGGTTAAAATACGAAGCCGCCGTATTGTGGGAGATGCTCCCCTTCCCCAGCTGGTATTTACGGTGCAGAGAAAAAGGAACTGCAATGATGATGGATCTGCTTTTATAGGATAAAAATGGGAGGGACAGTGAAAGATCATGGTGAGATATCGTGCAGAATTTCAGGACACTAAAAACGTGTATTAGAGGAAATGAATTTTTCACTGGCTAAAATATATCCATTTACAGTCGGGACATCCATATATTTATGAGTGTTTTTAGCTCTCAAAATAGTAACTCAGTACAGAATAACAGTCTCTTAATAGCCCTAATTTATCAGACTCAGCAGTTTAAGAAGAATAAATCAAAAGAAATAGGAATGCGAGAGAGAGAGAGAGAAAGTAGGAATCCGAAATACTGGAGATGGTACCGCCCAAAAGTTTATTCCATGTCTGTCTTCTTACGAAAATGAATCTTAGAGAGATCTTAGCTCAAAGAAAGCCAAGAGTGGCTTCAAAAGCACCCAAGGTGGGGTGCTGATGGGGGTGATGCAAGGTGGGAGTGAGGAAAGGAGCTTGGCCATGTTACTCCATCTCCCTTTTATGAATGAAGACCTTTGCCTTCACATCTTTGAACGTATTTCTTTGAGGACTCCAATTCTCAATCCCCTCATTGTTTTCTTCACTCTCCTGTCTCTTCTTCCTTGTCTGGTCTTTTCTGTGGGCTGCAACCAATTTATATCTGCAACATCACTTGATCACCACCTCCCTCTGGGATGCCAAGATGCCACACAGTGGAAAGTACACAGAAGTTGGAGACAGACAGACCTGGGTTCAAATAACATTTCTGATGCTTTGTGCTGTGTGACCTGTGGCAAGTTACTGGACCTCTCTGAGTCTCAGTTTACCTCTCCATGAAATGAGATTAACACAGAACCACCAATCCCTTCTTTGCATAACTTTCCTTTGTCACTAGAATTGTCTTCTTCATCCATTCATGGCTCACAGTGCACAGCAGAGATTGGCACAACGTTGTAAATCATCTACGCTTCAATAAAAAAAGGATAAAAACCCAACATGGCTCATAGCGTTCAACTCACTACGATTTCAACCTAAGGAAAAACATTATTTGCCACATAAATATTACTTCCCTTAATATATAAAGATTCCTAAGATATTAATAAGAAAAGCATAGCCAAAGCAAAATAATCATAATTGTATGAGAATCATAAGAAAGGACATGAGCAGGAAATTGGCAAAAGAAGAAATACAAATGACCAACCAAAAATGACTATTTAAAAAGAGAAAATCATCCAAACTGGTAATTAAAGAAATAGAAATTAAAACAATGCCTGTGAACTTTTAAAAGTTCAAAAAGAATAATAGTAAGTTCAGAAAACTGTTGCTCATGGAGCTGTAAAATTGGTACGGGATGGCAATTTCGAATATCTATCCAAAGTCTTAAATATCTGGCAACACTTTGGCTTTAAAATTTCATTCAAGAAATTTATCTCAAGGACAGTGTTTTCTTTTAACGTTCACAAAGACTTATGTATAATGATGTTTATCATGTTATTTAAATTATAGAAAATGTGAAAACATTCTAAATGTCCGACGACAAAAGATGGGTAATGTTAAGTAAAATAAAATGAAATTCACTGCAGACATTTAAAATTATGCTTTTGAGAAAATTTAATAACAGGCAAATGTGCATAAAACAATTACTAGACACAAATAGCCAGTGGTTATCTCTAGATGGTGGGATTATGAATGACTGTTCTCTTTGCATATTTCTGGATTTTGACATTTTCATTTTAAAGGAAGGAAGGAGGAAAGAACAAACCTGGTAAATGTTGATCTGAAACAAAATCAAGCCAAGGGCCCCGGCTGGGTTCTAACCTTGTTTCTCCAATGCATTGCTCTCCTGAGCCCTTTTATCCTGAACCAAAGATGTAGCACCTAGTTTTCTTAAAGGAAATATCACTCTTACCCATTTAGGCATGTTAGTGCCAACATGTCTTATCCACTCACCCATCACCTTCCTATTAATTATTGGTTTTTAATTAATCCATCTATCAATCTGTCCATCCATATGTTTATTCCTATTTAACAGACTAAAAAACCAAGGATCAAGAAGATCAAGTAATTTGCTTCAGGGTAAGTAGAGCTTAGGTTCAAATCTAGGTACGTCTGATTCCAGGGTCTGCTGTCTTTTCATTGCATCACAATGCCCCGCCTCCGCACCGCCCCTGCCAGGCCCCAGACGCCAGAGAGTCAGGAAGTCAAACACAGAACTAAGAGAGGAGAAGGAAGCCACAGCCAGACTGACACGCAGGAGCAGCAGTGAGCCCTGGAGTGGTAGGGATCTAGCGATGGCCGAACTGGAGAGAGACTGGAGCTCCCTCCGTCCTGTGGGTGTGAGCTGGGCCTGAGAAATAGACTCATCCGGCTGCTGTACTGGGGCCCTCACTGAGCTCACTTTTCTTCTCAATCAATTGTGATGATAATACCTGTTGGTCAGAAGGCTCTGAGAATTCAGTGAGCTCATGTGTATAAAGGCCTTGGTGAAGCTCTTGTCCAAGGGCTCGGTAAATGGTACCATGCCCCATTTCATCCCAAGTCCATATGGCCCGGTCACATACCAGTTTCCACTGGTGGAGTCACCACTTACTGGATACCCACCATAGGTCAAAGGCGTTGTATGGACAAAAACCAAGTTCCTCCCCCGGAAGAAACCACAACCTATTTGACCTCATTCACATCTCGTTTTTCTTGGCAGGGAGGATTTGAGGTATCAAGAGACTTCTTTACAAGCTCTGGAAAATCAGCTGAAACATCCAAGGCTTGTCTGTATCTGATGAAAAGATTGTCAGAGAGCAGATTCATGAACTCTGAGAACACCAAGTTCTAAGAGATTATACTACTACTATTATTAATAATAGTAATAACAGCAGCAGCAACCTTGACCAAAGTCACGTTATATGTTTCCTAATGTTATCTTTCCTCAACGGTGATTTTTGTTAACCGAAACCGAATAAGTAGCCTTTCAGATCCTTGAAAGACCCTGTATTCTCCTTTTCTCTTTTTGTTCATTAAAAGCGAAAGAAGAAAGTGTTTCTTGTTAAAGATTGTCCCGTGCTGCAAAGGGCACTGGATACAAGGATTGTGTTTTAGTCGAGAACACAGAGAGCAGAAAAGCTTGACTAATTATGTTCCTAATTACTTGAAGCATCTTCCATTTGACAATATAATTATGCCAGAGTGAGATGTCTCAGCTACTGAGGGGAAGGAAAGAAGCCCTCTCCCCACCACCCTTCCCCTTGCTGTTATTTAGGCTGGATTTAAAAAACTCTTTGTTGGACTTCCCTGGTGGCACAGTGGTTAAGAATCCACCTGCCAATGTAGGGGACATGGGTTCGAGCCCTGGTCTGGGAAGATCCCACATGCCGCGGAGCAACTAAGCCCGTGCACCGCAACTACTGAGCTCGAGCTCTAGAGCCCGCGAGCCACAACTACTAAGCCCGCGTGCGGCAACTACTGAAGCCCACATGCCTAGAGCCCGTGCTCCGCAACAAGAGAAGCCATCACAGTGAGAAGCCCATGCACCGCAACGAAGAGTAGCCCCTGCTAGCCGCAACTAGAGAAAGCCCGCGGGCAGCAACAAAGACCCAACGCAGCCAAAAAATAAATTAATTTTTAAAATAAATAAAAAACTTTTTCTCAACTCACAGGTTATTTACCAAAAAAATGAAGCCCCACTCCTCTCTCTTAAGCCGTGACAGGCCATGTAGAGTCTGGTTAGTTTTTCCTCCAATGGCAGGATTTCCATAAATAAATGAGGTTTGCTCAAAGAAAATAGACCTTTCAGGGACTATCCACCTACTCTATTGTCCTCCGTTAAGGTTCAGTTCTCAGCAGGTGTGACCTCCAGCAGAATCTTTAAGAATATTCCAGAAGGATCAAAAATGAGAAGGCAAGTAATAGTTCTTTCTTATAGTCAGGTTCTAAACACACCAGAATTGAAGTGGACATCAGTTCTGAGATGGCTCCAGTTAAAAATGTTGGTAGATGCTAGCCAGGTGCAGGGGCAAAGAGATTGGCTAAAGGGAGCAGAATGAGACACAGGAATGAGCCATTGTTAATGAAATCCTTGCACCGAGTGACTTGTCAGGTTGATTGTGAAGCAGCCCTGACTTCTTCCCTCATCCTCTTGGAACCACAGTTTGCTAAGTGGTAAAATAGCTGGTTGGGTGAGCTTGTGTGGCCTACAGACCAGCTGCATCAGCATCACCTGGGGGTCTGTTAGAACTGCAGAATCTCAGGCCTCTCCCCAGACTTACTGCATTTCAGAAAGATCACCCAGGTAATTCATGTCCACATTAAAGTTTAAGAAGCTCTGGAATAGCGTACATTTCTGACATACTTCCTTTCACCCTTTCTGGAAAGACAATCTCAAATTAACACATTCCCCCAGGCCCTTCCTTTCATACATCTCTAGAAAGCCTCTTGACAGACCAAGTCACCGGCAGGTATGGAAAATACTTTTCATATCTGATTGATTATTACTACCTACCTGGAGTGCTGTTTGGGTAAAGGATAATTAGGCAGCATCAAAACCCAGCAGGAAAGAACTCTGTGATCAATTAGTGATGTCTGCCATGGGCACAGGCTGGAAATTACAGGTGTGCTCAATTAGATCTCAAAGGGTTTACTTCTTAAAAGAGGACTTGGAGGCAAGGGGTGGGTTATGGCTGAAGGCCCTGGGCACTAACCAACCTGGATTCCTGGGACTCCATTCTTGGTTTCAGACCTCAGATGAAGGTTTTGGACTCAGATCACAAAGGACCTTACTACCCTGATGTTCTTCAATCCCACCACCTTTGATCACATGCATATACAGTCATCATACCCGCTCGTGTTCTCAAGAAAGCAGGTTTTATTCCTATGTCACAACAACCCCAGCTTCCCTTAAACCAGAGCCCTCATCTTAAATAATAGTCTGGCAGTGGAAAGGGGAAGCCGCCAAGCACACTGGCCTGAAGCAGAGCCCAGCCCTCTACCTCTGCTAGGCATCTGTTTCCAATGAAGCTAAGGAAATTCCTGACCCCACTCCTGCATTCTCTGATTGCTGCCCTGCCCTCGCCTCCACAGCAGCCTCTCCCCTCTGTGGGCTCTAAGCTAAGCCAAAACTCCCCACGGGCTCTCGGGGGCCAGAAAGCAGAACAAGGCCTGGTGCCCTGACTCCTCTGGCAGTAGTGAGCTGCCAGCTTTGATTCCCAGAGGCTGCCTAAAGGTGCCTATGAGGAAAATCCACCTTCATAAGGTGTTTGAAGTCTGCCTTCGACATGGCTGTGTATTAGGAGAGTTCTAAACTGAACCCTCAGTGATGTGCCTTTTCTAGAGATACCTGCCCACGTGTATCCAGAAATTACCTGCTACTACCCGGACACTGCAAAACAAAAGCGAAAGTGCACCTAGGAAGTCATAAGTGAAAGGCAGTGGTTCTCAACTGGGGGTGATTTTACCCCTCTGGGCACATTTGGCAATGTCGGGTGACATTTGGGGTTGTCACAAATGGAGGGGACAGTGTTACTGGCCAGGGATGCTGCTAAACATCCTACCATGCACAGGAAACTCTGCACAACAAAGAATTATCCAGACTAAGATGTCAATAGGTTGACCCAGCCCCCGGGTTCATAGGTTGGAAAACTGCTGTCCACACAGTAATCCAGACCTGCTCCAGTGAGCTGGCAGGAAGGCTAACCTACGTGCTCCAGCCCCATATCTACCCAGCTGCACAGTCAGGGAAGATGGAAGAAGAAGACTGGTCCTGAGGATGGCCCCGCCCAGGCTTGTAGCGAGAAGCTGAAGAGAAGGAATGGAACATGGGAATAAGGAGCTTTAAGGTACAGTCACCAGGCCCAACAGCTAGACACAACTCAGTGGCTCTCCTGGATCATTCAGGTTAACAACACCTTCCTGCTTACTGGTAGTTAGAAAGGGGAGTGGAAAGAGAGGAAACACACGGAGGGAGGGAGCTGAGGAGACTACATTCCCCATATACATACTATGAGCCACAAAGAAACCCAAAGAGCAGGTAATTTGTTTTTGTTGTTGTTACTGTTATTTGCAGTTTTTCCTCTAGAAAGTGGTTCTTTGGACACTGTTTTGAGATTTATCCAAGTATATCACTGGCTAGGCTCAGGGAGTAAGTACCACCATCATTCACTGCCTCTGATTTACAACCTCCATCATGAATCCGACAAGTGGAGAGCTGGCCCACACCCGTGATCCAGATTTAGGGCTGAAGTCTGAAGTTCTGGGTCAGAGCAACTTCTTTGCCATCTTGTTTCCAAGTTATTCTAATTACCCTGCTGTTGTGACATCGGTGTCTTCAGAAGTAGATGAAGCAGATGGAAACAATGACATGAGCCTCTGTTCCCTGATCTCCATCTGGTTAAGACCATCCATAGTCACTGTGTCCAACCCAACCAACTACCCCATGTCATCCAAGGAGATCCTTTTACTACAACTACCCCACCATCTTACATACATACACTGACGTGTCTGAAATGCCCATTTCCAAATGGCCCAAAGTGATGTTAAAGGTGGGGCTCATTCTGGAGGGTCTTTACAAAGCCTGTAGCCTCAAAATTTCTCTGATGGCTCTGCCAACTGGCCCTCACCATTGTCATTCCTGCAGCATGTCCACAAGCCAGTCCCACTTTAAAAAATCAACATATTTTCTGATTTTAAAAGCAATCCACATACATTGCAGAATACATATGCAAAAGAAAATAAATGTCACCTGAAATAGCCCCAGCAAGAAATGACCACTGTTAAGTAGTAGTACATATCCTTCTACATTTTTTTCAATATGTGTGTGTGTACCTGCATCTACACCTACCCCTACAGAGCATACACAAATACACATAAATATTTGAATTTAGTCTCGTTGCCTAAAAAATTTCATCACCTGCTGTTTCATCAAACTATATGTCATGTTTCTTTCCCTGCCATTATGTCCTTTTCTGCATCATCACTGCATGGCATTCCATCATCTCAATCTACCCTAATTCAGTGAATTCATACCTTACAATTAGATGATATTTTTCTTCTTTTACTACTGTAAATAACACTGTAATGAACATACTTACAATACACCTTTGAGTGCATCTGTAGCTTCCTAGGGTGAATTCCTTACCGAGAAACTGCTGGGACAAAGTCTATGTACCATTTTTATGACTTTTGAGGCACACCTTCAAACTGAGAGATCAAACTTTTGAAAATATTAGGAACCCCCTTCAAACATGCAGGTGTATAAATCCCCACATTGGAAAAATTAGTGGACTGACTCTTTTGTCCAATATTTGGGAAGTTAAGATCTAATTCTAGTCCTAAAAACATTACAGCTCACTCCTCATTGGTTCTATACTTGCAATTCAGTAATTGACCACTAGTGGCCACTCTTTGGCTTTGAAGGATGAGGGCAAGACTTATAGGAGTCACAGGGGTATCCAATACTGTAAACCCACCAATATTATAGCAAATACTATTCACAACTCTGTTTCTCCCATCAGAAACAGAGATCCTCAAGGGAAGGTGCCACATATATTTAATCTCAGAAAACCTAAAGATAAGCAAAGTGTCTGCCACAGAGTACACATTTATTTTATGGTTCGTAAGTTGCCTTCAACATCTAAACATAAGCCTTAATAAAATTTACATAGTAAAGGTGCCACTAAGGCCGCAGTGAATTTTGCTTAATCAAAAAGGTGACGCCATCTCCAGTGTGAATCTTAGTGCCAGTCCAGGAATAAGTGCATTTTTTTACATTCTCCCAGAGAGAGGAATATGTTTAAATGAAGATATTTCTTAGAAGAGAATGATAATTTTAAATACGGGAAAAATAAGAAAATAAAAAGAAGGTGGTTTATGGTATTTTAGGGTAACCAGCCAAAGGATGACATTTCTTTCCTGGTTTTCAGTGCATATTTCTGGGAACAGATTAGGCTATAAATGGAAATAAGAGTGTGCATCATTCCAGGTCCTAGAAAACAGACGGTGAGAGGCAAGTTGGTTCCTTTCAAAAACAGAGGGTCTGACTTTGAATGGCTTGATGGTGAATGAACCAACCTTCCCTGCAATGTCTGGCTAAGGCTTCTGTCTACACTGAGTGCCAAGGACATTTAAATGTGTGATATTTGATTTGCTGGGTGCAAAGCTCAGATGGGGCCTGGAAAATCCATCTGTACTCTCATAGCTTTTCAAAGGGAAACAAGGTTATTAACATTTATGTAGGCTTTAATATCATGGATCAGGCACCAGGAGTATAAGAACTCACCCAATGGTATGGATCCCATGATAAGCTCTCAAAACAGGAGAGAGGATGGTGAATTTTGGCCAGGCCTGGAAGACAACATTAGGATCATACTCTTTAATATGGAGAAAGTAAGCCGGAGAAAGTAAGCCCCACAGAAGGAAAATAACTCACCCAAGATCACCCAGCTAGCTAGAACCCTACCTAAATCAAACAAATAAACAAAAATTCCTGGTCTGTTAACTTGCAGAGTAATTACTCTGTCCCTCTTCTCAATTCTGTTTTGGTCTTCTGTCTCGTGTTTCATTTCATGGAAATATAAAAACTGGTGATAAATAAAAGCATTCATGCCTGACTAAGCATTGTTCTCTACAGGCTGAGTGACACGACAAGGGGTCTGAAAAGACCACTGATATTTGAGATCTGGTGGACAGTATTCCAAATGGTGGAATGTCATAATGGCAAGGGATACCTTTTGGGTCAAGGAATTTCAACTCTAGGTAGGCTTTTGATTAAGGATATCTCCAAACCTTCTCCTCCCCTCCAGCCCTGGGGCAATACCCTTACTTAGACCTTCACATATTTTACATGTATGACTCCAGTAGGCAGCTGTCTCAGTCAAACAGAAAAACAGAAACCACCTTAAGTATTTAAACAGGAGGAACTCAATACAGGAATGTGGTTATACCAGTGTTAGAAGAGCTGAGAACCCAAATAGGTGAGGTAAAGAACAGAATCTAAGAAGCTGCTGTCTTCTTAGATTTCAGGGGCAGAGGGGTGAGGGGACATTACTGGAATCCAGGGTCTGGAATCATGTGGGGAAAGTCGAAACCATCGCAGTTCTGTTTAGCAAAGAGATAGGGTGAGGGAGAGAGAAAGAAAAGAAGATATAGTATCCTGGTTTCCTCCTGAAGCTAGAAAGCAGAGACAAGGAGAAAGGTAAGGGATGAGTCTAAGTGTCAACAGCTCCAAACCTAAATTTTGACCCAACTCCTAATTTATTTCATTGCCTCTCATCTCTCCCTTGCAGAATCTGTCCTGGGTGATCTAACACACAAGTCTGACACTGTCACCTCCTGCTTTACATTCTTCTTGGGCTTCTCCTGCATTTGGGGGAAATGACCCTCACCTCTAGCCTAACATACAAGGTTCCTCTCCATCTGGATGAATGTAAGGCAGACCAAAGCTACTAGAGTTTTTACTCTGGAGTGGCAAATCCATTGGGCTTCAGGAAGGAGGTGGCCTGTTGCGAGCTGCATCAGGCTGGCAAGTGAGGATGAAGGGCTTGAACGGAGGCCCTTCCAAGTGGCGGAGGATGATCCTGGGTGGAGAGGGAGAGCACACAAGGTGGGGGCCCAGGGAAGGCTAGTGCTGGGCGTCAAACCACAGTCCCCCTGGTTCCAAAGCCCACCAATGAGAAAAGGGATGAGTTGGGTCTTTGTAAGAGAAAATTCCTTCTTCACCCCATGTGAATCTCCCATGTGAATGGGTCAAGAATGTGGGAGACATTCCAGGCGTGTGAAAGATAACAGTCTGAGGATAAAGATGAAAGTACAACTTAGGCCAAAGAACGAGGCCCTTGAATGCCCTCCCAATGAGCACAGACTTCACTCAGCGGGCAGGTGATGTAAGCCCAGCTGGGGGACAGGAAGCCCCCTCTCACCCCACTGTGTAGCATGGCCTGGCCGGGGAGGAAGCTGGAAGGAGGAGCCTCCTGTGGTGTGGGCTGCTGCCCGCTGCCCAGCGGATGGAGTGGGGGGCCTCTGCAGCCCTGACTCAGGCCCACATCCCTTGCACCAAGAGCTGTACCTCGTGTTCTTCCAAGGCAGAGAAGTCAATAAACTCATTTTCTCACAGAAAGAGGATGTCTTTGGGAAGGCCCTGGGGAGTTTGTCTGCAGAGTTTAATTTCTGTCGAAGGCTCCTGAGTAGGCAAAAATAGGGAAGGAGCGGGGAGCATGAAGAGGAACCGAAAGAGCTGCCATCTGTTTGCTGAGAACTCGACTTCACCAGGACTTTTAGGTGCATGATCTCATGCGATGCTTGCAACAGCCTTGTGAGGGGGGGAGACCGTGAGGGCAGGAGTAGAACCTGGAAGGGGTCACGGAGGTCGTCTGATCTCTAATACGACAGAGAATTATCAAGTGACTCTGGGTGCCGGGCATCCAGCCAGGTGCTGGGGACCCAGCAATGGACGTGATATCATCCCTTTCCCCAAAGATCTTTCAGTCTTGTGTTGGAAAATGACACGTTGAGAGGCCTTTAGAGCCCGTTTCCGGTGCATTCACGTTTCTGCCTGATCACCTCTGGGAACCAAGAATGGTCACCTCTCAAGAAATTTACCAAACATCCGTAAGTATATGACAGACATTTCTTTCCCATCTGCATTAGCTTTCAAAAACCTGGATGCATCTTAAAATTAATAGAAGAATTGAATGTAGTTGATTTTTACCTTAAATAAAATATATATACATATGTATGTATGTAGTATTACTGAATCAATGGTGTGGATCGATAGCGTCTTCAATCTGAGTAAGCATGGAAAATATTTATAATCGAGACGTTATTACCTCTCATTTGGGAGGCACAATGTAGAGTGGGGCGGGGGGAGGTAATGCGGGATACAATTTACATCCCTTCTCTCTGGTGATGCATGCCCATTTCATAAACATGATTTTAACTAATGTCCCATGTGAGTCAATTAATGTCACCATGAAAAACAAGCAAAAAAGGAAATCTGCTCCTTAATGTTACTTCACATGAAAATGCAGCTCTTGGAGGAGGAAGAGTGTGGATCAGTTCAAACTCCAGTCTCTGACCAATGGCTCAGTCAAAATGGGAATTTGGATGCACGTGAGGAACTGTGTTGATGGCATTCTTGACAAGGGAACAACACGGACCATCACAAAACATCCCGCCTTTCCGTCTGTTAAGCCACAATCACACATGAAAACAGGTCAACTTATTTGTGGACCCCAAACTCAATTCCATGTGACTTACAAATTCCCCAAACTGCCTAGAGTCTGAAGATTGAGAATAATATATAGGTTTAAAAAGGATGCAGAATGCATTCCAGTTCCCCTCTGGAGTGGTCCTAAATTCAGTGCAGTGGAAGGAAATGTAGGTGAGACATCTTGGGTGCATTTGCAAAAGGTTACACACAGGGCTGGATGTGTGTTTGGAAATGAGGTGGCTTCAGAAACACACTGGGTCCATCAGAAAGTGGGGTCACCCAGGCCAGGGGAGCAGGAGACACCTGAGCTGAGCAGGGTCATTACAGGCTCCCTTCTCTCCTCTTCTAAATGGGATATGAGATAATGTGATTAAAAAATAAATCTCCTCAGCTCTGGGGATCTCCAGGGAACATCTGTTTTGATGAGATTTCAGGCCTGATTTTCAAGAAAAAGGAGGTGCCAACTATTTGTACAAGCTCCTCAAACAGCATGATCTCTGGCCCTTAGGAGATTTATCTTTTATTTATACAGAGTATTTTTAAAAGCCTGTTACTGTAACAAAGAAATAACTGAGAGGCTTCATGTAAAAGGCAATACAAACATGTTTTTAGAGGCTGCATTTAAAGAAAATATGTGCATAATATTATAAAACAACTAAGTTGAAGGATAGGTAGAAGATTTCAGTCATTCACTTAAACCCACTTTTAATTTGGCACTGGTAGGCAAAGGGGAGGTGAATCTGAACACAAGACATTGTCCCTGAGGAATGAACGATCTGGAGGAGGAAACTGATTTGTAAATATACTAATTTCAGCTTTGAGAGACACAAGGTAGAATAAAGAAGCCACAACACACAGAAAAAAGAGTAACTACTTCCCTGACGGAATCAGTTAAGGTTTTCCTGAGGAGGTGGCTTGTGTTTTGTCTGGAAAAAGTACATCCTCTTAACCTAGCATCTATGCTAATGTATTAGTTATCTGTAGCTATATGACAAATGACTGTAATATTTAGTGGCATACAATAAAAATAAACATTTATTATTTCACATAGTTTCTGTATGGCAGGGATTTGGGTACTTCTTTGCTCATTAATTCTGTTTCAGGAACTCTGATGATGTTACATTCAAGATTGGTTCAGGGCTACAGTTCTCTGAAGGCTGACTGAGACTGGAGGATTTGCTTCCAAGGCAGCTCATTTGCATGGCTGGCTAGCTGGTGCTGGTGGGAGCCTCAGTTCCCTACCACGGGGACCTCTCCACAAGGCTGCTTGAGTGTCCTCACAACATGGCAGCTGGCTTCCCCAGAGCTAGTGATCCCAGGAAGAGCTAAGCACAGACTGCTATGTCTTTGGGGATTCGGCCTCCTCAAAAGGCATTCTTTATCCTATCCATAATATCCCAATGACTACACAAATTAGCTCTATTCAGTGTGGGAGGGAATTACATGAGGGTCTGACTACCAAGAGGTAAGAAGCATCAGGAGCCACCTTGGAAGCTGGCTACCGCAACTAATGATGCTGCCTGAGGTGGTGGTAGTTTGTTATTATATTTGGTCTGTAGTGATTGGGGTAAGAGTAATGGGGGAAATTTATTCACTGCATGGCAACATCAGACTTGTGAACCACATAAGTCTCGGTTCAAATCTGGGCCCATCTGGCTTCTCTGCTGGTGGGGAGATGATAAAAGCTGGAAAAGCCACATTAGATGCAGGAGGGAAGCCATATGTTGAAACAAGCCAGCCACACCCAGCAGTCCTGGGTCACCCTCCTGTGGACTAGTATGGGAGAGAAAAGTAAACTTCTACCGTATTTAAGACATTGTGTTTTAGGGTCTCTTTGTTATAAGAGCTTCACCTGTACCCTGATATATTCAGTTGGTACAAAAAAGTTTAACCTCTGAATCTAACGTTCCTCATCTGTAAAGTAGGGATAGAAGAACAACCCTCACATTTTTCTTGTGAAGAAAAATGAAATAAGGAGCGAAGGTATTTGTCCGGTGTCTGGCCCAGAATTCACACACTCACCTTTGTCACTCTTGTCCTGTTTGAATTTATGATCAATGTCAACATACCGGAGGCAAGAGAAACATTCAGTGAATTCAGCAAATGTGTGTATCCATCCACCAACAGTGTCACTCCCAGGGAACTTAAAACAATCTGCTTTGGGAACTTGTGGGATTTAAATAAACACGGCAGTGGTTTCACAAAAAGATCTTTCAGTGACTGGTTTGGGGCCAAGATCTGCCATAAACATCCTGTCCTCTCAAGTCCTCAGTTTCCAACTCTGGAAAATGAAAGAGAGAGAAAAAAGAGAAGGAATGAAGGAGGGAGGGAAGACAGAAAGGGACAAGATCAATGCTTCTCAAATCCCCAAAGTTCCAGAAAGCAACCACAGCACATAGTTCTGCTGTTTCCCGAGTTACAGCGTTGGCTCTGAATAGCACTGTGCTGAGGAAAGTGTTCTATTCTATACACAAGCTTGCAAACCACTAGATGGACAAGATGATCCACAAGGCACCATCTGGTTCTGTGAATGTTTCCTAAGACACTTCATCTCCAGTGATAACTCCTGCTTCAAATCAAAGAAACCCCCTACTTCTTCCACTCTTAGGGGTGCGCCGTTTGTCCCAAAGGAACTTGACAAAAGACAGACCCAAGTCCACAGAGCACTTCCTTAGCTGTGGCTAATCTCTGCAACTCAGCCAGTCTGAGCCATGCCATCTAGTGAACAAACTGGGCAGCGAAGCATCCTCAAAAGATGGGCTAAGAATTCTCCTTCCAGTTGCGGTGACCACTTAAATACAGAATTAAAATGAGGAAATGACTGATCCTGCTGAAATCTCAGCTCTAGCCAATGTCCTGGGCCTGAAATGATCAAAACTGTCATTTTATTTTCTCCTCCCTTAAAATGACTACTTTTAATTTCCCTTCTGAAGTTTCTCTGGCCAACTCATCCAATTTTCCATCAAAATTACCCACAGAGTTAATTTGTATGCATTGGCACAAAAGAATGGGCTGAGAGGCTGGGCCACATCCAAGTGAAAAGTAAAAAAAAAACAAAAAAACAAAAAATGCCCCCCACCCACCAAAGGAATACAGTAGACGGAAGAGTGGGGTGACTGGTGTGATGGCCAGAAAGTACTGCCCACTGAATTCTTGCCTTCCCTCCTGAGGCTTAGTGTCTCATATCCACAGCTGCAGAAGCTTCTCCTCACAGGACCAAAGTCTGACGCCAACAGTTCTGTGTCCCCCGGACCCTCCTCTGCAGGTAGAATCTGAGCTATGAATGAACACCTGGGACAGCTTTGGCTGGATCAGGAAGTCCCAGAGGGCATGTTGACAAGAAGAAGGGAGACATAAAAAATAAAGTCAAGCCTGATGATGCTAAGTCAGTAATGACAATAAATGTATGGTCACACAGCTCTTTGGTTAATTAAATATATTTATTTATTATCGGGCATTCTGCTTGAGGAGGGGGAAAGAGGAATGACGGCAAGATGGTCAGGGCCCAGTAGATTCAGGCTAGGCTTCAAGGCAGAGTCCCCGGCTGGTTCTAATGATTTCTAGATATACAGATAGTAGATGAATGACCTTGGGCCAATGACAACTTCCTTAAGCCTCAATTTCTTCATCCGTGAAACAGAACTGACACCACTCTCCTCAGTGTGGTTATGAGGATACATTACCATCAGCCTCTTTTAATCCTTTCCGGAACAGTGTGAGGTATTAAGAAACAAGAGGACTGAGGCCAGGGGCTTGGGTTGCATTAACTGCATGATAAGTGCTGGTCTCCTTGCCCCTGGGGCTGAGCTATCCACCCTGTGCAATCTTTCTCTCACTGCCTCTCTGGGCCTGATCAGGAGTCAGGAAACAGCTGAGAAAAGCATCAGCGAGCTGGTGAGTCCCGGTCACGGCAGCGTCAATAACCCTGTTACAGTGACACGAGATATCAGCCCACTCTGGGCTCTGATACCCAAAGGTGCCTCACAAGGTCTAGACGCATAGACCCTCAGATGCTCATAGATTTCATCAGAAATTGCTGTTTTTTGTAAACTTGATCTTTGTTTAGTTTTGCATCTATTTAATAAGTGCTCGCATTCAGTCAGAAAGCAATTATTTTGCATTTACTCTGGCAGGCACTGGGCAAGGAGTGTGAGAAAGAGAGAAGCACCAGTCATTTGCATCACGCCCTCCAAAGGCTTGCAGCCTACTGGAGAA
This sequence comes from Physeter macrocephalus, assembly GCF_002837175.3. Lineage (NCBI taxonomy): Eukaryota > Metazoa > Chordata > Mammalia > Artiodactyla > Physeteridae > Physeter > Physeter macrocephalus. The sequence continues at coordinate 36,222,885 of NC_041230.1, forward strand.
GACACGACCATAAAAGCAAAGTCCGGGGACTTCCCTGGTGGTCCAGTGGTAAAGAATCCGCCTTACAATGCAAGGGACTCGGGTTCAATCCCTGGACAGGGAACTGAGGTCCCACATGCCGCGGGGCAACCGAGGCTTGCATCCTAATACCCAAAAATCCATAAGAAAAGAAAAGATTAGGGACTTCCCTGGTGGTCCAGTGGTAAAGAATCCGCCTTACAATGCAAGGGACTCGGGTTCAATCCCTGGACAGGGAACTGAGGTCCCACATGCCGCGGGGCAACCGAGCCCGCGCAGCACAACTACTGAGCTGGCGAGCCTCAACGAGAGAGCCCACGCACTCTGGAGCCCACGTGCCACAACTAGAGAGAAGCCCCGTGCACTGCCACGAAGATCCCACAGGCCTCGACGAAGATCCCGCATGCCACAACGAAGACCCGATGCAGCCAAATAAATAAATTAAATAAATAAAAAAAAATTTTTAAAAAATAGCCAAGTCCTCTTACAATGGCTTATAAGTGAGAACAGAGCAGAGGTGGGGATACTTCTACCTGCAACAACAGAGAAGGCTTTCCAGGGAGCGAGCCCTCTGATGAACTGGCAGGGGTAGGGGGGAGGGCGGATGGGAACATCTCCCAGCCAGAGGGCACAGAGTCTGCAAAGAAAGGGAGGGAGAGCTTGCCCAGCCCACTTGGGGAAGAGCTCTGATATCAGAGTGGCTGGAATCAACTTTGCGCGAAGAGAGTTTGTGGTGAACAAGGTCAGGAAGTTAGTAAGTCAGGGGTGAATGAAGGCCGTTGAGAGCCAAGATCAGTAGGAGAATCCAGGTGAGCTGGTACCTTTCACAGCTTCCAAGAAGGGAAGGCTATGTGCTCTGCTTGGAGGTTTAGTTTGAACAATGCTCTGCATATGCTGTCTGCAAATGACCGTTTGGCTGGGTGCACAGCGGACACTCAGTAAATGTCTCAGGCGGTCAGATGAAGAGTCCATGGAATCATAGGAAATCTTTGTCAACTAATTTGCACAAACTTACACGAATATGTTTATGTGCTTTAGCTGAGCGACACAAAACAAAAATAGGGGTTCCTGGGACATTTTCTCATGCTATACAAAAAAATTACCTGAAAGCTTATTTTCAGAGAAACCAAATATGGGACCCAGGGGTCTGCATTTCTGGGTCTTAGACAATGATGGAAACTTGAGGATTTGTAGCCCTCTCCCTGACTCTTGCGGGCCACAGGCGCCCCGACCCCAAGCCCAGTGATGGATGGAGGGTTACCCTTCGCAGCCAGCTGCAGACATCCGTCCCAGGCAAGAGGCCGAGCTGTTGCCTAGATTCTGTCCATTTTCTACCATGTTAGGAAACTTATCTTGAGAAAGCACATTCCTTCTGAGTTCACCCCATAATTAGCATTTTGTACAAAAAAAAAAAAAAAAAACCCCCTCGGAGCTGAAATTTCTTCTCCTGCCTCCGCCTAACTCAAGTCCAGTTGGTTTTCATTTATTTCAATGTGTACTTTGGAATCGGAGCCCTGCGCTTTCCCACTTAACTCCCACCACCTGGGTGATGTTATTTTGTGGGGGGCAGGGACTCTGGCTCGTCCCCTGCACCTACCTCTTTCTCCACGAGGCCGTCCTCTACACAGAGGGAGAGAGAGAGAGGGAGAGGGAAATGGAGAGGGAGCGGGCCTGGACCCTTCCTGCATTCAGGGTAGTGACTGCCTTCAGCCAGCAACTGCAGACCCGGAGCCAGCAGGGGCATGGCTCCCTGAAGCGACCCCCTGTGCTCGGATCACATATTGGGGGGAGGCTAATCAAGATGGGATGTGTGACTTCAAAACAGCTGGAAAGCATTACAGGTCAAAAGTTGAAATCAAGTTAAGAGCCATCGGAATGCACAAGCCCCGTTGTTTCCAATCTGCCTCCCCCTCTAGTCTGCACCGTGCTCCTTGCGGACAAAACGTCTCAGGCAGGGCTAGTGTTGACACAGGGGCCCAGGAAGGTACATTCGTGAAGGCGGGGCTGCAGAGGCTGTCTGAGGCTGCAGAGGCTGTCTGAGCTTATTTCTTGGCAAAATAAAGAACGGGTCAACCCCAGGGGAAAATATAAACGAGGGACATGTAGAGTCAGAATACGAAAGCTGAAAAGATGAATCATTCAAACCCCTTCACTGCAAGTGTGAAAACAGGCCCAGAGAGGCGAACATATTTAAATCATGACACGTGCCTGTCCCAAACCCAGTGGCTCACGCTTGCCATTAAAATGAAGTGAAATTTCTCTGGCCTATGAGGCCTTGGGTGATCTGGTTGCCCCCACTGCTCTGTTTGCTGGGGTTACACCCCACCTTTTCCACCATCCTCCTGGCATCTTAGCATTTTCTCCACTCTAGAGATTCACGAAGTCCTTTCCCACTTCTGAGTTTGAGGACTTGTTATTTCTCCTTTCTAGAAGATGTATTTTCCCCTCAGTTCCTCTCTCAGCCAGTAGGTAAAACACTACTTCCTCAGCCTGGCCTCTGATGAAACTGTCCGGAGTCCCTCCCCAGGAGCCCTCTCTCTTGTAAATGAGCTCAGGTCCTTCCTGGCACCCACTCCATCATCTTCTCCATTTGTTCCTTGGTTACAATTGCCCCTCCCATTCCAGCAGTAGAAGCTTCTGAGGATGGAAATTGTTTGTATTCTGTTTTGCTGTTATAGCCTGGTGTCCAACACATGACAATTGTTCAATAAGTATTTGATTAACAGGTTAATCCATCAACCAGTTAGACAATCAATGAATTCAATGATAGCCTCTTATTGTCTCAGGGATTAAGCACTGGGATGTGTGGAGATTAAAGAGGGCCAAAAATTACTTGGGGAGGGGGCCTATGTCCCTCCTCTGGAGCCTAGGTGGATCCTGAGATGTTTTAGTTAATAGAAAAATGTCAGAAGTGGCCTGTGCCACTTTCTAAGCTTTAAGAGACTGATAGCTTCCACCTGCAACCGTCTCCGGGCGCCCTGAGGGGCTACCCTGAGATGACCACCAACCTAGAGAGACCACATCAAGTTGCTTCAGTCACTAGCCCCAGCAAAGCCCCCTGCCCAGCCATCCCTGACAAGTTACCGAGTAAGTGGAAGAAGTCACTTTGGACCCCCATCTCCCAAACATCTCAGCCACCAATTGAATCCCACCAAGTGACCTCAGCCAATACCACAAGGAGCAGAAGAAACACCCAGCAGAGCCCTGCCCGAATTCCGTGACTGTAATTGATGGGGATCGGTTTCAGCTGCTAAATTTCAGCTTGTTATGCAACAATAGATAACCACCACAGGGCTCTATAGCCAGATGGTTTGGATTCAAATCCTAGTCCCATCATTTCTTTAGTATCTGGGTGACCTCCTACACGTCAATCTTCCTTAAGCATCAATAGCTGGATCATCTGCAAAAGGGGCCCGATGAGATTCCCCACCCGAAGAGTCGTTAGGAGATTAAATGGAATCCATGTCAAGCGCTTAGCAAGGTGCCTAGCTAGTGATGCCAAATGATCAGTAGGCTTTTAGCTAACATTATCCGTACGCTCTTTGACATATCCTTCCAGCCAAGTAGAGCTCTTCTTTCATATATGAGTCAGGAGAGAAGAGATTCCATGCCCTCAGATCACACCATTTCACTTCCCATTAATTCATCTATAGGTCCCTTCACCAAAGGGAAAAGTCCAAAACTCATCATAATTTGCAAAGCTCTTGCCCTGCCTATACTCAGAGCACCATCCCGGCCCCTCCTCCTCTCATATCCTGTTCTTAGCCCTACCTGCCCACCCACACACTCCCAACAGCAACGGGAAGGAAATGGATAAATGTTTCCACAGTGAATTCTTCTGAGTAGAAGGATTATAGGCTTATTTGCTTCCTTCCTTGTGATTCATTTTTGTATTTGCTAAACCTTCTACAGCAGACACTTTATTTTCATAAAATATAACAAAGCTTACAAACAACAGGAAGTGACGATTTCTTCTACTTGAAGACAAAGACGCTATTTTACTTCTCTGTCTTCCTCATAGGATCCACCTGAATGTCTCTTGTATTGTTGAATAAATGAATGAATGAGCTAAGAAGGGTGCACGGTTCATTGTGTATACATGGGCAGAGTAGCCTCAGTTTATACACTAAATATATTTGTAAAAATATAAACTTTAAAAGTTATTTTTTTTATCAGTTTTTGCCGTTTTGCTTTTTGTGTTTTTTTTTAAAGATACTTATGCTGAAGCCTTTTTTTTTTTTTTTTAAATGAAAAAACCCTTTGGTGAAGTGACTAATGATTCTGCAATTCATTTTTTTGAAACCAGAAAGCCAGAGTTTCTTAACATGAGTTTCTCCTTCTGCATCTATGTTTATAAACTAACGACAGGCTCTTAAACATTCACTTAGGAATGAGAAAGTTCCAAGACAGTGCGCTACATTCTGCTTAGGAGAATTCAGTTTAACCAAATATATATAAATGGCGCATACCCCAACACAGATGACGTCTCCGGGAACAGTAAGCTCCAGAGTACAGATGTGTAGCCACAAACAAGTCTTCTCTTGGGGCAGCACGTGAGCTGACTGGATGTGGCACAGCCTTGGGGGCCCTGACCAGGTACAGTGGATAAGCTTCTACAAGTCCTTTTCTTCCCCTGTGCTTCTTTCTGCTGCCTAGCTTGCTGGATTCAAAGACCTTGCATCTCCAATTCTTTCACAAATTTTCTGAATAGGGTACTAGTTCATGTGCTGGAGTTCTGTGCTCTTGTCAACTCACCAGCTCAATGTAACCCAAATCAGTCCAGCCTGTGTGAGATGAATCCAATGAACATGGAAAGTGCCTCCAAGTTCTTCACGCCTCCAACGCAGACACAGGCTCTCCCTGAGCTCCCGTTTTGGATTCCTTTTGCATTAGCAGTAAAGCCAACCGCTTCGAACATGCTAGCACTCCCGCCTTCCCCCTTCTCGTCTGTATTATCTCAGGAGAGTTTTGACTCTAAGTCAGCCCAACAGCTTTCTTTTTTTGGTCATTTCTCATCACTTAGATCTATAAATATTAATTACAAGCCTCATATTTTAAAACCCCTTTGAGCATACTAACTATGTAGCCACATAAATCAATCCTAAACTAATCTTAGTGGTTCATGATACTTTTGCAAGTTCCAGAACTTTCTATTTTAGCTCCCACGCTTCACTGTTTTTGCTACCAAAGTTATTTAATACCTTTTCAATCTACTAGGCCTTCTTTAGATAAAAGGAACAGAAAGGGAAGGGTGGAGCAAGGGAGGGAGAGAGAGAAAGAAGTGGGGAGAAGAAAAGGAGGGAAGAGGAGGAGGTTAAGAGAAAGGAGAAATGAAGGAAACACAGCTGAGAGGGATAAACACTGTGAGGACCTGAAGATCAGGGACCTACTTCTGATTCTCCAACTGGCCCTGGGAGTCCTGAGCAAGTCACTTAGCCTCTCTGGGGTTGGCTTGGTTTAGAAGCTGGCTCTAGCATTTTCTTACTGGCAAATTATCCTCCTAGCGTAAGATCTAGAGTTTTCTCTTTGTTACCAGATCACCCTTCTAAAAGGATCCTAAGGTAGCACAGAGGTACCTCTTTTCTAGGTATTCACCTGAGCAGGTCAAGGAATCCAAGATTACTGACCAAGAGGGGTCCCCAACCCCTGCTTCAAGATTCACTGGAGGACAGAGGCTCGGTGGGTATTTCTACACAGCCTGTATTCAGGTCAATTAGCTTTCAGGGTGCATATGAAAACCTAGTTATATGAAAACCACTCAGCTACCCTAGGAATACCTGGGGAAATCCTAATAGCATTGATTGCTTTGCAGCAGCTATCTTAAGAAGGATCGGGGCAGGGGGTTGGGGAAGTGGGGAGTCAGAGTAACAGAGAGCAGAGTCAGACTGGCCAGGGCTCGAATACCAGCCCCCGCAACGTGTTCAACAGTACACCAGGCGCCTCATCTCCCAGAGGTGCATTTCCCCCACCTGTAAAATAGAGAAGCTTCTACATGCTTCATCTGGTTGTTATCCAGAACAAAAGAGACACTGCTCCAATGCACACCACCCGACACCTGACTCATAGTTAGCGTTCAATAAATGTGAGCTTTTATTATTACCATATTTCCTCTATGCCGAAACACCATCGATCGGAAGTCAAAGCATCAATTTAATAACTTCTCGGGGGGGGGGGGAAGAATAATATATTAAACACATGTTCCCATTTTAAGACATCACAATTTCAACAATATTAAAAGGTGAAAAGAAATGTGCCTTAAAAATCAATGAACTAAGGTCTTATTACTGTCACATTTTGGAACCATTGTAAGTCATTTGCTTGTTTACTTGCCTTTTTCCTGTTTTGTCTGGCTTACCCCAGGAAGACACGTAAGTTCCCTGAGAATAAACAGATAGTTGTTAACCACTGTGCTCCCAGTGCCTAGGACAGGTGGCAAATAAATATTTGTTTGATAAGATGGTTCTGTGTCATCTTTTCTTTTTAATAAATTTATTTATTTATTTATTTGTTCGTTTGTCGGCTGCGTTGGTTCTTCGTTGCTGCGCGCGGGCTTTCTCTAGTTGCAGCGAACGGGGGTTGCTCTTCATTGCGGTGCACGGGCTTCTCATTGCGGTGGCTTCTCTTGTTGCGGAGCACGGCCTCTAGGCGCACAGGCTTCTAAAGCTCGGGCTCAGTAGTTGTGGCGCACACGCTTAGATGCTCCGCAGCATGTGGGATCTTCCCAGACCAGGGCTCGAACCCGTGTCCCCTGCATTGGCAGGCGGATTCTTAACCACTGCGCCACCAGGGAAGGCCCTCTGGGTCATCTTAATATGAGGGAATCACTGATTAAAACCCCACTAATGTTGCCATTGGTTCATATAATGAAATTTTACCACATCTTTCTCAATCCATTCAACTTAGTTCCTTACCAGCCTTGGAAGAGAGGTTTGTTTGTTTGAATGTGTATTTGTTGAGAATTGGTATTTCCCTTGAAGTATACACACAAGAAATGGGGATGAAAGCAGATAATAACTGCAGAGCATCTACCGTAACCCCTGACACAGAGGTGACAGTCATAAATCACACTTGAAATTGAATGCAAAGCAAGGGTGGGGTACGGGTCCTAGTCAGCTTAAAAAATATGCTGTCAATTTGCATGTCCTTAGGATCTGTAGATATGCATCAGACATTAATAAATATCTATTATGGAATCAACTAAAATTTCTCCTTTCAACTTACAAACCAAAAAGATAAACATTAACATCATCTCCCCAGTGCAAATGACTTTTACTTGCCCATTTATAAACCAAACATTCATTCATTCAATCAGCAAGTATTTACTGAGGGCCTACTATGCACTGGGCGTGTGCCATGCGCTGGGCATGTGCCAGGTGCTGGGGGTAAGAAGAAGGCTAGGATGGTCTGGAGGACAGGAAAGATGAATGAGGAAAACTCCTGTATATACAGATCATTGCTCCATCTCAGGCACTGGCTCATGGCGGTGGAGCCCCAAGGTAGGGAGCCGGAATGATGTCAAAGAAGAGAGAGTGTTATCCCCAACAAAATGACTGGTGGGGGGAATCTCTGATTTTCCATCACTCCAGCCCTTTCAGAAGATTTCCTATAGCATTAACCAAATCCCAGGCCAGGGGACCTGTCAGACTCCAAGTGATGATCTAGGGTCTTGTTGAAAATGAAATGGCTTCTTATGAGAGGAATGCAAATTTTACTTATTCACTTGCCTTGCAGGGGAGGGGGTAGGTAATCACACAAATAAAAGTGACTTTTAACTTATCATGAAATAGTAATTTTCAAATAATTAACATAAACAAGCAAGTGGGTCCCCTTACCGCAATCATGAGGAATGTGTTTGACACGAGCCTGTGCCAGGGTGCCCTCTTCCTTAATGAGGATGAGGAAGATTCATTAGAGGGGTAAGGAAGCAGCCTCTTTATGTGAACAAGGACTCAAGAGGAACTGAGCAGCAGAGAAAGCTGTGAGCCTAGCTCTCAGGCCCAGCACTCAGTAGGTCATAGCTGGACTGACCAGATGGACAACAGGAGGAGTCCCAGGATGTCAGACTCGGCTTCACAGAGATGGGGGCAGGAAGTGTTGTTGGAACAGGATGGCCCTGGGCTGCTCTTCAACCATAAGAAGAAATCCAATATTAGCAAGAAGGGAGCGATGTCACAACAGGCTGAGAGAGCACTGGAGCAGCCAAGGGGCTAACCCAATATGGCGCCAGTATACAGAGAGGAAGTTGGTGATGAAGAGGGAAGTGTAGGCAGCAGCTCATTCAAGATGGATCCCCATTATACAAGGAGCTCAGAGTTGTGTTGTTTCATTTTGCTTCAGTTGGCATTGAGGATACAAGTTTTGAGCAGGAAAGTGATACTATCGGATATGTGTTTCAGGAAGATAATTCTGGTGGTGCTGAAGTTCAGCTGGGAGAGATGAGAAACACAGGAACGGAAAACAGTTACTGCAATAGTTCAGGTAACGGATGGCAGGGTCAGAGCTCATACACTGAGGAGGTGGATGGATGAGGCTTGGAGATCAATTAGCTGAAGAGGAAGCGGGTGAGGAAAAACACCCTGCCTGCTACATTATTAAAATGAAGATGGTTAACCCCTTATGTTCTCCTGAAGGAATATACTAGAACACTTACAGCAGCAGTCTCCCTAACGGCCACATGGAAGTTACCCAACGTCCATACGGGTATGAGAGAAAAGCTCTCCAACAGAATGGTCAACATGGGTGAAATGCACAAACCAGACCCTCCATACACCCACCAAAAAACACAACCAACCAACCACTAAACAACAACAACAACAAAACAGAGTGTATACTGTATGATCCCATTTATGATAAGCTCAAAACCAGGCAAAATGAACTTACGGTGTCAGAAATTATGAGTTAACACTTTGGTGGCGGTTCATACCAGGTCATGATCCTGGGAACATGGGCACCCGTAGGGTGAGTTCTGGTGTTCCAGTTCCAAGTTCTGGTTACTTAGGTGTGTTCACCGTGTGAAAAATCCATCTAGCTGTATACACATGATCTGCGTGTACTTTCACGCAAATATATTATACTCAGAAATTACAAAAAAAAAAAAGTATCCTTATTTGCAGTGCCTGCTGTACAACATTAAAGCAATGTCAATAATCGCAACAACAACGATGCCTTCCACTCGGGGCAGCCTAATCGCACGTGCTAGAAACCGGCAGGTGCTGGCTGACAGCCCTTTGTGAGATCAATTTTAACGACTCTGAGATGTTAAGTAACACCTAAAGCCACCACATTCTTTAGAAACAGAGGGGGAACTGGAACCCAAGAAGCCCTACACTGGGCTGCCTCATGATTCTACAAGAGTGTTTCAAGACATTTGGCTGTGATTTTTCTACTTTAGGCGTTGACTCCGCTATGTCTGTACGATCCTACTTTTCCACTATAAGCTGGATCTGTCACCCACGTATTTCCAAACATTTGGGTCATCGATGTACTATTTTAGTACTCCACAATGTGCTTATTCCATCCACAATCCGAGACCTCTCCCACACACATCTTCCTGATGAAATTTTCAATCAAACAAATGAATTCAACCCAGAAAAGCAAACACATTTTGGATAGAACACTTGTCTTTTTTAATCAGTTTTTGTGTTTCCTATATAAACCTGCAGCCCAGAGGTACTATTTCTGAAAGCATTTTGTAATGGAAGATTTTACCTAACTGCTGTCTAGTATTGTCATTACTATCCTTGTTATTAATAATAATGATTTAGAGAAGAGGGTGAGGAGACACCGCTATTTAGAGAGTCGGAACACCAAACCTGGTTTGATACTTAAGTCAGCAAAGGTAATAAAGAGTAGAGGCCAGGGGAGAAATTAAAACAGACGGCTCTGTCTTGGGTTGACATTATCTTCAGGGACCAGGAAGGAGGTAATATGAAGAACAGGTTCAGCAAAAATGAAACTCAAGGACAAACATTTCCTCCACGAGGACAGAGCAAGAGATGCGGTCTGCTGAAATTCACAGAGCCTCGCCAAAGGCTGGGACACCTTGACAAATTAACTTCCGACATGGAGACATACCAGGAGAGTTTCCAGAGCGGTTCAATAAACAAGATGGCACGTGACCTTTGCAGGACTGCTGAGAGCTAGGCAGGGGTGGCATAGCTTCACACCTCCTCGCCTGTCATACTGGAGAAGCAAAGCATCACATGACCACATCACAGAACACCACCCTGACCACTCTACCCTGTAAATGGGCTAGAGCCAGCCGGCAAGGGATCTCAGGAGCTATCTTGTCAGCAGTTCACAGACATCACTGACTAAAAAAGCCACTTGGGAATCTTGTTAAGGATCCAAATTCCTGGATCCTTAACAAGGATCCTAGCCCCGTCTTAGACCTGGGGAGAAACCAGGAACTTCTATTTAACAAACAAAACTTCCTAAGGAAATAATTATAGAAATAAAAGAAGAATTCAGGTCTTCAGGATGATAGACTCACTGACAGCGCTGCAGAAGATGAATAAACAGAAAACCCTTCCCTAGCATCCCAGTGAGGATCCAGACTAGCAAAGATGAAGAGAAAATCCTGAAAGCTTAAACAAAAGAAAGGTGTTATCTTCAATGGGACGGTAATCAGATTCGCATCAGTCCTCGCCTTTTGAGGGAAAATGCATTTCAATTATACACTCAGACCACATACCTATAAGGACACTGACGTTTCTGCAGAGAATGGTTTCTGCAAAACATCAATAAAATTGAGAATATACTTCAGCGAAATGAAAAAGAAATCCATGGAAAGCAGAAAAGGGGTCCAGGAAATCCAGGGAAGAATGGAAACTAAACCCAGAGACGAATAAAATGAAATCGCAGGATGACAAGGGTGCAGTAAAAAGCAATCAGTCCAGGTGGGAAAAGGAAGTCGACAGGTGCCAGAAATAACATCTTCAAGAGGGGAGTTGACTCTGTCATCTCATTTGTATGACGAAGAAGCTGCAACCCCTTAATGGGAAAACGAGGGCATAGATTTTTCTCTGTCGTGAAAAACGAAAGGAACCCCCCGGAAAAACAAAAGCATATATATGAAAGGCACGGGCTAACAATGAAAAACTAAAATGCAGCCTATTTTTGAGGAATTCATTGGGCGTAAGAAAGAAAGTTGTTACGTTTTCCCCGTAGTCCTTCAAGTGATGTGAGTTTAGGGCACAGCCTTGCATTCCCTTCTCTGAGTCCAGCCAGCCCACGCGACTGTGGTCAGTGACGTGGACATTGAGAGGTCACAGAACATACTGGCTCTGAGCAAGGGCTCTGAGGTCATGGACGGAGCTCATACTGCCATCTGCTGCTTGCTCTGTGTCCTTGGAAAATTTACTTAACCTCTCTAGGCCTCAGTTCTCTCCTTTCTAAAATGTCACCGACCTCAGAGGACTGTTACAGAGATTACATGAGCTAATATATAATGTATTTAGAATGGTTATTGACACAATAAGCATGCAAACAGTAGAGGTCATCCCTGTTACTGTTACAATATTAAAATAGAGATAGTTGATTTTTGATGTAAAGGCTGTTATTAAAATCAGCCTCTTACCAAAATATAGAAGACTAAGCCAGAATTAAATATCATAATCTAAATGTAAAAATCAAGAAGGGAAAATAAAGATACAGCTGACAAAGCAGGGAGGAAGGAAGGAGATGCCGCAGAAAGAGGAAGGGGTTGTTCATTCCTTCATTGAAGATGGAAGTAACCAGAGACTGTACAAGATAAATAGATTAAGCAATAAAGAGTTTTGAGCATAAATACATAACTTAAAATATGTAAATAATTTTTCATTAAAATTGTTTAATTTCTCAGTTATACTTACATAACTATATTTTACCTACAAATTATCTATAATATTTATAATACATAAACATACAGAGAAATAATATTGAATGTATCTACACATTATATGTAATTATAATAAATAATCAACCCATTCATTTAAATGTAATTTAAAATAAGAAAACAAACAGTAAACATGATATTTCTAAATACCAAAAAGCAGGTGGTGGAGAGGGAAGGAGAAGTGAGAGGTAACAACCGCTGACCTTGGCATAGTGCTTATTCCATGCCAGGCACTGTTCTAAGGGCTCTGCATATATTATCTCATTTAATCCTCTAACAACCCGAAAAGTTAAATATTATTATGCTTCTGCTGATGACCATTTTACAGATGAGGAATTTGAGGCAGAGAGAGACCGAGTATCTCCCCAGGCCACTCGACTAGTGAAAGACCAGTGACTCTTTGCCACTGCCTTCTTCAACCTCTAACAGTGCTCAGCTTTCACAGCAGGGAAGTGGTCATAGTGGTTTACAGGTAGGAATTAGTGTTAGGGTGGCAAACGCCAAAGGAAAAATTAACAACTGTAGTGGGATGAATGGTGTGCCACAAAAATTTGATGTCTACCCAGAACCTCAGAACGGGACCTTATTTGGAAATAGGGTCTTTGCAGATGTAATTAGTTAAGATGAGGTCACACTGGATTGAAGCAGGTCCTAAATCCAAGGACTGGTGTCCTCCTAAGAAGAGGAAAAGAAAACACAAACAGGGAAGAAGCCCAGGTGACAACAGAGGCAGAGACTGGAATGATACTGCTACAAATCAAGGAACAGGGATTGCTGGGAGCCACCAGAAGCTAGGAAAGGGCAAGGAAGAACTCTTCCCTAGAGCCTTAGTAGGAGTGTGGCCCTGCCAACACCTTGATTTCATACTCCTAGCCTCCAGAACTATGAAAGAATAAATTTCTGTTGTTCCATGCCACCCGCTACATGATAAGTTGTTATGTCAGCCTTAGGAGATTGATGCAACAACTAACCAAAAACTTACAAGAGAAATGGTTAAAATGAGTGGAGAAAAGGAGAATTTGACCTTATACTTTACAGCTTTCTGTACCTTTTGCTTTAAAAAATAAAACAAAACAAAACTATCAGGTGTTAATCTTTGCGGTAGGCAGGCTCTATGGTGGACCCCCTTATCCTGCCTCCTGGCGTTCACACCATTCTGTAACCCCCTCTTTCCTCTTCTTGAGCATGAGTGGGACCTATGATGTGTTCCTAACCAATAGAACACAGCACATCCAGGTGACAGGATGCCTCCTCCATGATTATATTATAGAAGACAGTAATACGGTCTTGTTAGACTCGCTCCCTTGTTGGCTTTGATGAAGCAGGTGGTCACGTTGGCGAAGCCCACGTGGCAAGGAACAGAGACACATCTATGGCCAACAACTATCTGGGACCTGAGGGTGGTCTCAACCCACAGCCAGCACGAAATTGGGGCTCCTAGCCCAACAGGCTAAAAGGAACTGAATTCTGCCAACCATGTGGGCTTGGAAACATATCCCTCCCCAGTCCAACCTCAGATGAGACCACTGCCCCATCCAACACCTTGATTGTTGTCTTGTGAGACCCTGAAGCAGAGGACTCAGCCAAGTTGTGCACAACCCCTGACCCACAGAAACTGATATATATATATAACTGATATATATATAAATCCCAGGCAATAAAGACATGGGATTTTCAGCCACTAGATTTGTGATAATACTGTTATGCATCGATAGATAACTAACATTCTCCTATAATTAATAATAGTAATCATAATGATACTTGGAGGTTTTTTCAATTAGCAATAGTTTGCTACAATTAAAAATAAATTTAAAACAACAAATAATTCTGATGACCTGTCAGGTTTGGGAAAAACTCCCTTATTAAACACATAAGGAAACCAAAGCACAGAGAAGTGGAGTGGCAGGGACAGGTCCAGAGAGGAGAAACAATGTGCACACACGTTCACACAGATCATCTGTAAACTGAAATGTCCCTCAAGACACACATCCCCAAGATGGAGATGGCTCTCCATCTTCCATCTCCTTGCTGCCTGCACAATGACAACTGGAATTAAAAAAAAAAAAAAGTAGTAAAGAGCAAGATAATTGCTCAAATCAAGGGCAAAGATTCAGTTTTGTCTTAGGTTATATTCATGGCAAGTGCTATTCCTGACATTACCCCAGCTCCTGGGAGGGTAGATGTGTTAAACAGGCACTTATTAGACAATTTTTTTGACAGCTGCTGCCTTTGCAATTACTGTAGTATATTTTTTTTTCTTCTGAATAGCTCCAGATTTGTTTTTGTCTGAGCTGAGGTGGAAAACTGAGAAATAAGAGATCTGACGATAATTGACTTTATCAGGAATATGAATGTATTACACACGCCGTATATTAAAAACTCATTGCTTTTATATTGGCCTCGCACACTGTATACTACTTTTATGGGTCCCGAGTCTCCAATGCTCCCCCTTCTGTACTGTTCTCATCCACTTTATGTTTGTTCCTCATTCCCTGTCATGCGGAGTAAATAAATGGTTAAAAATCTAAGTGCTCATCAGACACAAGCCAGAGATCATAAAGGAAAGTGTGCAAGCTTTCATAATTTAAGATATTGCTATGAGCTGGTGTTGCCAAAAAACGATGCACTTATTGATCCATAAACACAAGCAATTAAGGTGAGATGTTGATTACTGCGAAGAGAAGCCCCCCATAGTATAGAGAAGCAAAGGCCGCAGAGGGAGTCTAATCTGCATAAATATCTCTGGAATCCTGGGAGATCCAAGGAGAGCTGCAGGAGACCCTTTTGCAAAAGGATCCTGATGTCTCTTGGGAGGAATCCTGAGAAAGCCGCTGCACAGGGAAATCTGCACAGGGAACCACAACCACCAGGCACAGAGCAGAGACAAAGGCTGTTTCTTTACAGTCAGAAAGGAAAGCAGTCGCTCTGAGATAGAAGGAAGGCCTAAGACACGTGGCAAACCACAGCCGGAATGAAATGCTGTTGAATTTTACCTAGCACAGCATCGCTCCAGGCCAACGTTGAAGAACTCATTGGAGAAAGCTGGGAACTCAGAGAAAGAGGAGGGGACCCCCCTGCTGCTACACTGAATGGCTGGACCCTCCCAGGTTAGCCAAAAAAGCTGCTCTGATTTGAAGGGCTGAGCAGAAAAAACCTGGATCAACAGCTGGCAGAGTGCTGGCTGGTGCCCGTCTGCAGAAGGGGCTAGAACCACAGAAGCGAGAATGTATCTTAGTTGCCACAGAGGAGGGAACGATGTAGGGACGGTTGGAAACAGAACTAGGTGACAGTTCTGGACAAATACTTAGCAAGAGCCGATCCCCTACTCCACCCGGCCCTAAGCCCTCAACCACCCCTGCAGCTAGAGGTGCAGGAACAAGTAATGACACAACAGAAATCTCTGAACACTGATTGTGTTATCATCTCTTTCTGGAGTAGAAAGGCAACCCTGATTATGGAGAACTGTACCTGAAAATTCCCAAGAGCATGGCACACGGGAGATGCCCCACAACTGTTCATGGGAGAAAGAAAGAGAAAACAAGGGATGGATGGATGAACAGATGGAGTGAATGGAATGAGTGAAGGTGTCACTGAGACACCACGTAAGGCCAGGACTGATGTTCTGAGTTTCCTTGAGGAGGCAGAGTACTGGAAAGAGCACGCCAGGCAGAGCGTCCTGAGACGCATGGTCAGCCCGGAGCAGGCGGAAGGCAGGCGAGGAAAGAGAAATGAGTGGCCAGCCAGCCACAAGATGTTGGCTCAACTAGGTCCTTCACCTTCTGCCTGGAGAAACTCCACAGGCACGCGTTACAGCCTGCCGATCAGCCTCTGCAAGCAGTGATTGGCATCTGTGAACCCAGCACCTTCAAGAAGACTGACGTTTGGGCAGACAGGACCAAATGTCACCAGCCAAAGGCCAGAGTGCTTTGCAGCCCGGCTGGGGCCACTCGGACAGGTGAGGTGACCCTCAGACCAATACAATCACCCTGAGTAGTGGTCTGAAATTCACTGCCTGCAGCCAGGTCATTTAAGCAGGAGGCATCTCTGTGTTGGAATAGATGCCTATTACCAGGGTGTGGGAAGCCAGGGAAGGGAAACGAATGTGTAGAGATCACCTATTTGGGGCCAGGCTCTGCACTAAGGGCGTAACACCAGCCTGTCGAATAGTCAGCAAAACGCGACGTCAGGGTTATTAGCCCTCTTTTAAAAGGACTCGGGCTCAGATGAAATAAGCGGTCTTTTAAAATTCACATGGATGATAAGAGATAGAACCAGGATCAAATCTGGATTTCCTGAGCCAAGGAAGTCTTGTCCTTCCTACTGGTCTACACTTTGACGTTGACTCCGAGAGACGCAGAGCTATGCAAGGCGAGATGTTTTCCAAGACAAAGAGGCAGAGAGGGAGGAATTTCTAAAGTGTTTCTTCGAACACTGCTGTTGCTATTCTGCAACTGAAGGAGAAATAATTCCTGAGGCAGACGGAGAATAAGGAGCTCCACAGGGGTAGCAAGCCGAGAGGGAAGTGTCCTTTGTGCACTGGGCTTTGTATTCGTCCAGAATTCCACGGTACGTGAGATGCAGGCTGAGAGCCGAGCTGAGTCATTTTCGCTGGGCAGGATCAGGGTCAGGGCAGACGCTAAAGCAGGGGGTCCCCAACCAGGCTGCACAGCAGGACGTGAGCG
Source organism: Physeter macrocephalus (assembly GCF_002837175.3). Lineage (NCBI taxonomy): Eukaryota > Metazoa > Chordata > Mammalia > Artiodactyla > Physeteridae > Physeter > Physeter macrocephalus. The sequence continues at coordinate 36,239,460 of NC_041230.1, forward strand.
ACGAGGGGAGCGAGCGGAGCTTCACCTGCGGCTCCGCATGTCTCCCCACTGGTCGCATGACTGCAAAGGACCACCAGGAAGGTAAAGTAAGTGAAGTCCGGGAGCCTGGAAAACTTCGATACATTGTGCCAAGTGAGGCAAAAAAAGGCAAGGGACGCAGAGGTCCAGGATTCATTCAACAAACACTGCTGAGTGTTGTACCTGCTGCCCTCAACCCCATGGCTAAAAAAGCTCATGGGAGGAAGTCCTGTCTACATAGCAGCTGGAATCAAGGAGGAGGACAGACACGGGGGAGAACATGGGCAAGGTCACAAGATGATGCTCTCTCTAGGGAAATGTAGCTTCCAAGACCAAGTCTGTAGGATTGTGTGACTTAATTCATTTATTCAATAAATATTTATTGAGTGGCTCCCATGGGACAGACGATTAGAGGCATAGATCAGTGAACGAAATAGATAGTAAAGTCCCTGATCTCCTTATGCTTGTGTTCTTGGGTAGTGTATCGTGTCTATGCCCGGTCTCAGCACATTTATTTTCCACATGTCTATCAAAATGGTCCTGTGGTCTCCCCTCCTCAGGGAAGTGGATGGCAGGGACTGAGGGTGAGGTTTTTATACACAGGCACCCCTAGATTTGAATCCGGGATTTGTCACATCCTAACTAAGAGATCAACTAAATCTAACACATTGCAAGGGTATTTTCTCGCTTATAATATGGGGGACAATAATCTTTTCCTGGAAGGGGTTTGAGACAAGTTCATTTGAGTATGTGAAAGTATCTAGCCTGACATATAGACACTGAAAATACAACACTCTCTCTTCCTTAGTTGAGCCCTCTAACTCCCCCAAGCCTAAATTACTGTATCAGATTGTAAACCACATACCCTGCTTCCAATTCCAACTCTGTCCTCACAGAAGCTTCTGCAGACTGTGGACATCTGCATCAATTGGAAACACTAATTACGTTATCCCACCATAGCACACAGAAAACTCAAATCATCAACTGTGGAAGTGGGGGAGGGAAGAAGGCGGGGAGTAGAGGCAAGGAGACCAAAATAAGGCATTTCTCTGGTCAAAAACAACAAATGAGACCCTTTACCGGGACTGGGATCACGTAGACCGGGAAGAAATGCTTTTGAGAGATTTCTGGGAAGTTCTTATCTCATTATCATGCCTGCTGACGAGACATTAGGGCTGAGACAAAGGGAAACACGCAGCATGGCCCAGGTCCTGATCTGGGCTACTGGGTACAGGAGAGTGTTGCCTATAAAGACTCAACAGGGGCTGAGCAGAGTTACAAGCTGCAGCAGATATGTTACATGTGATGCGGCTGGTGCGCAGGCAGGTGGTGAGAGCAACAAGGAGTTAACGTAAGACTGCATCCTTTATTGGAGAAGCCTGGGCATATCAAGATGCGGGAGGTATTGGGACGTAGGTGGTACCTCTAACCATGAGAGGAAATGAGGTGGTTGGAGGAGAGGTAAGAGAGTGAGAGGAGAGAACTGGGGGTAAAGGACCAGGGACACTGCTGTTTAAAAGTGGATGAGGAGGGGTCCCTGGTGGTGCAATGGTTAAGAATCCACCTGCCAATGCAGGGGGGAAATGGGTTTGAGCCCTGGTCTGGGAAGAGCCCACGTGCCGTGGAGCAACTAAGCCTGTGTGCCACAACTACTGAGACTGCGCCCTAGAGCCTGCGAGCCACAACTACTGAGCCCGCGAGCCACAACTACTGAAGCCCACGTGCCTAGAGCCCGTGCTCCTCAACAAGAGAAGCCCGCGCATCGCAACAGAGTAGCCCCCGCTCACCACAACTAGGGAAAGCCCACACACAGCAACGAAGACCCAACACAGCCAAAAAACAAAAAAGTGGACGAGGAGGTGAAGTCAACGAAGTGAATACAGAAGAGGCACGCAGAGCCAGAGGCTAAGAAACTCTGCAAGCATCAGGACCAAGCATGGAGAAACCTGGCCAAGTCCTCTCCCTTAACTCATAACAGGCAGGATGGGCACACCAAGAGCTCCCTGGGATGTACCCTTCTCCAAGGACTGCAGGGAGCTGCCTTTGCAAATTACAAGAGCAGCCATAAGATTTGCCTGAAAAATGTAACACTGGAGGAGCCCCAGACCCAGAAAAGCAGAGTATCAGGGCAGCAGTGACCAAGAGTGTACCTCAGATGGGCTGCCCTAAAGATAAAGAGTGTTCATTTGGTTTCCTGGGACTTTCTGGATGATTCCTCCTTCCCTTCGTCTGGGAGGTGGAAATGCTTTAGAAAGGAAATCTTCCCCGGTTATAAATTCTCTCAGTTCCTTCTTTTTTTTTTTCCTAAATTTTTTAAAAATTTATTTATTTTTGACTGCATTGGGTCTTCGTTGCGGTGCGTGGGCTTCTCATTGCGGTGGCCTCTCTTGTTGTGGAGAACGGGCTCTAGGCACGCGGGCTTCCGTAATTGTGGCACGCGGGTTCAGTAGTTGTAGCTCGCAGGCTCTAGAGCGCCAGCTCAGTAGTTGTGGCACACGGGCTTAGTTGCTCCACAGCATGTGGGATCTTCCCCGGACCAGGGCTCAAACCCATGACCCCTGCAATGGCAGGTGTATTCTTAACCACTGCACCACCAGGGAAGCTCTCTCGCTTCCTTCTTAACCAGTCAGGCAAGATTGATGGCTGACACAGGAGGTTGACACAGAAGCAATTGGGAATATTATTATTTGCCTTGTATTTATCTGCACTTATGTTAATGGCTTTGTTCTTGGTCAGAGCAGCTACTAAACTAGGGGAAATATTTATTGCACTCAAAGTTTTCCTGTGATGAAATATGTGGGAGTCACAGAATAGCCAATGCACAGAATATGTAGAAAACATTTCCCCTTGTTTTTTCTTGTCTGCTTCTGATCCCAATAGCACAGGCCTCCTGCATACTTGGGACTAAACCAACTCAATATTTCACATTCTGCTTTGTCATCTGATTGATTTAATGCTTCTTGTGGTCAGACTTTGCAGAGAAAAAGAACACACAAACAATTTCTCTCTCTGGCATGCTCTCTGTTTCTTGATCTTTTTTTTTTTTTTTTTTTTTTGGATGGGCAATTTCATAAAATCACAGGGCTGGGAAGGACCTTTGTGTGCATTCCTCCCCAGCTCCGTACTGTACAGGAGCTCTTGGGAGAAAAAAAGAGATGGAAAGAAGTAACTTTTTGGAGATCTTTCACAGGTCAGGCTGTGGGCTCAGATGCCTCATTTGCATTACCCTATTTAATATTCATAAAACTCTATTGCCCCCATGGTGAAGATGAATACATTGAGGCTTGGAGATTTAGGCCACAGGTTGGCCAACTACTGCCTGTGGCCCAAATTGAGCCCACTTTCTGTTTATGTAAATAATGTTTTCTTGGATGGCAACCATACTCATTTATCCCCTTATGTATCATCTATAGCTGCTCTCAAGCCACAACGGCAGAGCAGAGGGGTTGCAACAAAGACCATCCAGCCCACAAAGCCTAAAATATTTACTATCTGGCCCTTTACAGAAAACGTTTGCTAACTACTGGTTTATTAGTTAAATTGCCCTAGTCACAGGTAGTCTGTGACAATGCATGTAGTACAGATCCCATTCTCAGTCCAAACCCTCTTTCTTCCACGTTACTGCTATGCCTGTTCACAATACCTACCACACGGAGGACAAACCAATTCAGGTGGCCTCTCTGTGTGTTAATCCAAAAAAGTACCCACCCACCTACTTACACACCAGTAAGGTCTCCTGCAGCAAATTACAGAAAGCAGCAAGGAGATATCTGCACGGAAGTATTTGAAAAATAGGAATTTAGGCTCTTCCTCACCCTTCACCCCACAGTGGGTTTCCTTCTCTGTTTTGCAGAAAGGAAATCAGAATGGATATTAGCTTAATATCATTTCATAAAGATTTTAATATTCTTAATAACTCCCTTTAGTAGAAAAGTCTCCCTGGCAAAGGTAGAATTTGATGTGTTTTCCATGTCACTGGTTACATAATGGAAAGGAAACTGGTTTTGTTTGTGAGATGAGGAGATTTACCCAAGATTTCAGTTAGCAAGTGGTAGAGACAGGATTTGCACTCGGGTCTGCCCACAAAGTCCACCGTGTTTCCCAGGTAGCACTTCCTGAATGGGGCCAGCAGATAAAGAAGTAACTTTCAGAACTGGTCCCCAAAGAAGGGTCCAAGTTTTCTCAGGGTTAGCTTTTCTTAGAGGTGAAGTAAACTTGAGTGAACAGGCAGATATTCCTGATCCTGATGGGAGTTAAGGATCTGAAGATGAGAGAAAAAGAAGGTGGGGCAGATAGAGGGTGTGAAGAGAGAGGGCTTGAGGGGAACTGAAATGGACAGAAAAAAACTCTGAGTGCAGGCTCCCTGCACTGGGAGACTGTGGGGGCCAGGCAGAGCTGACAGACCCAAGAGCGACCAAATGTCATCCGTCCATGGAGCTCAAGTCTACAAGACATCGGAAGGGTGACACATCCGACCCTGGGGAGTTGATCTGAAGTGTGATTTCCACAGAAGCAGAGGGTCTGATCAATCAGAGAATTTTAGGACATGAGGCAAAGAATGGGAGTTACGGGTCATCTGGTCTGATCTTTCATCTGACCCTGACACCTCTCTACAATGCCTACCACCGGGGATGCCCAGACCGTACTTGATCACGTCCAGGGACAGAAAACCTAGTTCCTACAGCACCAGGCAGCTCAAGCAAGACAGGTGATTTCCCTGTGACTGGCACCAGTTCATCCCAATTCTCCCTGCAGGAGACAATCAGGACAAACATAACGACTCTTTCACAAAAAATGTCTTAAAAGACACAAAGACAGCTTTGTGTATTTTACGACTTTTAGGACCTTTACAACCGTCCTCTCCAAGTTAAACATAAAAATCACTATTTGTAGACGCCTTCTGTGTATGACCAGATCACCGGGAACTTTAGTTCTTATATCCCTAAGAGGTTTTCATTCTTACCCCCACTTCACAGGAGAGAAAACTGAGGCTCAGAGAATATAAGTTCCCCATGGTAACATCAACATGCAGGGGTGGTGAGGGGCACTGGAGAACAAGAGCCAGATTTCCAACATAAGTCATTCTTTGAATCCCATGCAGTTCCTGACACCAGGATTTTAAATTCCCTCAGCAATATGGTAACTTTATTCTGGACTTTAAAAAGTAGGAAATAATAAGTGGGCATGTTTTTATTTCTTTTTTCATTATATCGACATGGAAGAGAAAAAGTAAGTCAGGTTGAGTCAGAGCTATACAAGAAAGACAACTGACCAGTTGAAGAGTATCTTCTTATAAAATTCCTTAGGCTGTTTCTGATGTTTAAAATAAAAATCCGTGGTGCATGTCTCTGTAAATTTAGGAAAGAAATTCACCAGTTTCCCAGGAACAGTCAATAAAATCATATTTCCTTATACTCATCAAACAGCAGTGATATATATTTGGTAATGGAATAAACTTCCTCTCCTTGCTATTTTAAAATCAATGACATCTTTAAAATGTATTTTCATGATAATTCCCTCTAAGAAAAAGTGTCAGAAGAGACAGTTTCATGGACCATAACTTTAAAGACAATGAGGTTAATCAAGCTGGATACATTTTCAAAAATGGCCATGAGTTCTCAATCCTCCAACATCACAGAACAGAAATCAACTATAAAATTTTTGTTTGAAGTGGCACCATAAAGGCCAACGCTAGTTACCATTTCCAGCTCTTCTTCCTTCAATTCTCATGCCCAACACTATTTCAAATTAGGAACTGGACTTCTGTGGGCACCTTAATGAAGCTGTAACTCCGGTGAGTCCTTCATCTGGGACATCTCCCTTGTGTTACAGATGAAACATCCACGACCTCATGAGCTGAAAGTCTGACTTCCAAATGCCCAGGGCACTCACTGTCTGACATACGCTTACTTTTTGAATATTTTAAAGACAAGGGGATTAGACACTTAAAAATAACAGATTCTGCTTTGCATGAAAATATGTTTCCATCTTAATAATGTAAAAGAATAGCTTGTTATCGTGGTGCATCTGAAGAAAAAACAAATTACACATGCAAATGTTTTTTGGCTAATTAATTCAACTCTGAAGATAAAATTGGGACAGTACAGAATTTCAAGCAGATTCCTAATAAGTTCTGGAATCTAACAATTTTTAACTAAGATACCAGACCATCTATTTCCAGGAGATGAGGCTTCTTGCAGACCCTTATGTTGGTGCCTGATTTATTCCAGGTTTGCAAAGAGCCTTAATAGGCTGATTCGTTATTTGTCCCATCACTTGTACAATGTAAAAAGTTCAGGGTCAAAATTTAGACTGAATAGGTGAAAGTTCTAGTTAACTTGCACAAATTAAAATACCTCCCAGGAAAACAGACTTCATCTACTGCAGTGATATAAAGGTGACATTATAAAACCTATGCCAGTTACACAATTAAACCGATCTTTGAATCTGAAGGCACAACTCCATTTAAATTAGTGGAAAGTACTTGGACTTGGAGTCACACAGATCTGGGTTTGAATAATGAACCTGCCAGCTATTTGCTATGTAAGAGGAAAAAACAGTTAAAAGCCCTAATACATACTCAATTTTTTCAGCTGTAAAGTGGGATTTAAAATGTCCATCTTTAAGGGTTTTTGTTGTTGTTGTTTGTTTTCCTTTTGAGGAGAAGAGAACCAAAAATGTATTTGTGTTGGAGGAAAAAAACAAAAACAAACTTTACAACCCCAGCTGCCTTTTATGTATGTTGGTTCCTAATAAAAGAATCCTTTTGTTCTGCCATGAGAGAAAGAGTCCTTGAAAATCATAAAAATCTTGAGGAAGGCTTTGGACTTCCACAAGGCATGGATAGAAAAAGGTGATTAAGCTTGTCTCATCTGGAATTCACGAATCAAGAAAGACTCTAGATTACACAGTAAAGAAGCTATCTCAGAGCTTGTATACTCAAGAATGTATTTCTTTCCCATCTAAAGGCATCGTTTCTGTGCTATAATGCCCCAGTTTTCTAGAAGGAGTATCAAGAAATTCGTATCTTGTTACAGGAGCATCTAATTCCTTCAGCTCAGAAGCAGAAAGAGAGAATTTTTATTACACACCTGATGGTGGCTCCAGACACGTGGCTGGAGGTCTAGAAAAAAAGAGTATACAAAAGGCACATAAAGTGTGTGCACACAGAATCACCACACCCTAACCTCTGGCCGGGAAAGATGTCACTGGTCTATGACAGAACCGCCTGGGACTCCAGACCTCCACATGGCTAAGGAACTGAAGTTGGCCTGAAGGATTAAACACATTTCCCATTATTCACGTATTCCAATAAAAGGGGACTTTTTGGTGTCTCTGCCCAGGGTCACCTCTCTGAATGTCCCTGTCAGTCAGGACAGAAAAATACTGAGGGTCACTGGCTGCAAGGCTTGGCATCAGACGGACTTGTTCAGATCCCAGAAATCAGGGTTTTAGTTTGCAGTCGGGGGAGACAAAGACCACCTGAACTGGTGTCCCAGAAAAGAGCTGAGAGCAAGGCGAAGGGGCAACAGAACCAAATAATGGTCAGGTCAAAGGAGAACCAGTGGGGCTCGGACAGAGAGCTGAGACAGGGCACTGGGCCTAGAGAGTGCCAGGCAGGGGCACCAGGCCAGGACATTGGATTCCCAGCATTTCCCATGTCTTGAGGGACTTAGACCAGGAAGCAGTGTTGAGAGGAAGATACCCAGAGGAGAAGTAAGGGGAAGATGTGAGTCTAGAAAACTGCTAAGGGGCCACAGGCATGGCAGCCAGGACTGGAAGCTTGACCCAAGGATGGGGCCTCATGGGACTCCTGCAATGCTGCCACCCCAAATAGTTTTCATCTCCAAGGAATGCCTTAAATCTTGTACCAATATCTGGGAAAAGCCCAACGGCAGGCAAAAGCCATTCTTCCAAGTCAAGGTAGCAGAGGTCATTTTGATCTTCCTGATGGTGTGAATGAACCCCAAATCCCTTCAAACCATGCTGAATGGATCCAACATGATCACAAAGTCTACACTGTCTCTTCTCTAAAAAACCACACCAACATCTCTTCCCTTAAATGCTTCTGAATTACTGCCACTGGCATTGATTTCTCTGAGCATCAGTCTTCTCATCTATCAGCTGGTGAGAATAATATTTAGATGGTGGCAAGTCTTACGACAGAATTTCAGTAGGAACTAGGGAACTATCCTAGCTCTCTGGCTAAGCAACTCTGAATTCCAGAGTTACGTCTGTCTCATTATTTTGGCTCCTATTTCATGATCTCTGAAATTCAACTCTGAAACAGCCCTATCTAGAAAACAAGGGACTTCCCTGGTGGGGCAGTGGTTAAGAATCCACCTGCCAATGCAGGGGACACGGATTCGAGCCCTGGTCCGGGAAGACCCCCACATGCCACGGAGCAACTAAGCCCGTGCGCCACAACTACTGAGCCTGCGCTCTAGAGCCCACGAGCCACAACTACTGAGCCCACGTGCCACAACTACTGAAGCCCGCACACCTAGAGCCCATGCTCCGCAACAAGAGAAGCCACGACAATGAGAAGCCCATGCACCACAATGAAGAGTAGCCCCCACTCGCCGCAACTAGAGAAAGAAAGCCCGCATGCAGCAACAAAGACCCAACGCAGCCAAAAACAAATAAATAAATAGAAAACAAGGCCACCCATGGATGATCTGAATCCCCTCTTGGTTAGAGCCCTGTGCCTCCATCTTTAACTAGTGAAGGAGTAGGGTTTATGCAATCATGTTTTATTTTGGCAGCACACTGTTTAACTTGGGCAAAGACCCAAATGGCATCAGGACTGTTAGGAGTTCAGAGAAACCCAGATTCATGTAGAAATTGTTCAGGATTCATAAGTACAAGGAAAAAAAAACCAATTTCTTTTGCTTTACTAACAGCACTTCTGACACCACATGTGTGGGGATTTTCCCACACCAACCAATTCTCCAGTTCTCCAGACTCTGACTGGGTGTCCTATAGTTCATATGACCCTAACTACCTAGAGTCAGTACAGACCCCAAAAGTTAGGGGCTCAGTCACATAAGACTCCCCCGCAACTTCAGATGCCAATAGCAGTAGTGGGTCCCAGGTCACCACACTTCTGTCCCACTTGGCTACTCAGCAGTTCCTATAACCCCCTCCTTGGATTCAGGAATCTGCTATAACAGCTCACAGAACTCAGGGAAACACTTACTTATGTTTACCAGTTTATTATAACAGATATGATAAAGGATCCAGGTGAACAGTCAGAATGAAAGATACATAGGGTGAAGTCTGGAAGGGTCAAGGGTGCAGGAGCTTCTGTCCCCGTGGAGCTGGGGTGCACTACCTTCCAAGCACGTGAATGTCATCACCAACCTAGAAGCTCTCCAAATCCCCTATTTCAGGGATTTTTATGGAAGCTTTATTACATTGCTGTGACTCATCATTAACTCAATCTCCAGCTTCTCTCTCCTTCCCAGAGGATGATGGGGGGCGGGGCTGCAAGTTTCAAGCTTCTAATCATGGCTTGGTCTTCCTGGTGATCAACCCCCATCCTGAAGCCCACCAAAAGTCGCCTCATTAGAACAAAAGATGCTCCTACCACCCAGGAAATTCCAAGAGATTTAGGAACCAGGGTCAAAGACCAACTATTAGAATAAAAGATGCTCCTAACAATCCTATCACTCAGGAAATTACAGGGGTTTCAAGAGCTCTGTGTCAGAAACCTGGGACAGAGATCAAATATATATATATCTTATTATGTCACAAGAGGTGATCGCTATGCAATCCCTATGAAATTACCAATGGCATTTTTCACAAAACTAGAACAAAAAATTTTAAAATGTGTATGGAAACACAAAAGACCCCGAATAGCCAAAGCAATTCTGAGAAAGAAAAACGAAGCTGGAGGAATCAGACTCCCTGGTTTCAGACTATACTGCAAAGCTACAGTCATCAAAACAGTATGGTACTGGCACAAAACTAGAAATATAGACCAATGGAACAGGATAGAAAACCCAGAAATAAACCCACACACCTATGGTCAATTAATCTATGACAAAGGAGGCAAGAATATATAATGAAGAAAAATCAGTCTCTTCAATAACCTGTTCTGTGAAAACTGGACAGCTGCATGTAAAAGAATGAAATTAGAACATTCTCTAACACCATATACAAAAATAAACCCAAAATGGATCAAAGATCTAAATGTAATGCTGGACACTATAAAACTCTTAGAGGAAAAAAAACACAGGCAGAACATTCTTGACATAAATCACAGCAATATGTTTTTTGATCCACCTCCTAGAGTAATGAAAATAAAAACAAAAATAAACCAATGGGACCCAATTAAACTTAAAAGCTTCTGCACAGCAAACGAAACCATAAAAAAAGACGAAAAGACAACCCTCAGAATGGGAGAAAATATTTGCAAACGAAGCAAAAGACAAGGGATTAACCTCTAAAATATACAAACAGCTCATGCAGCTCAATATCAAAAAAACACAAACAATCCAATCAAAAAGTGGGTGTAAGATCTAAATATACATTTCTCCAAAGAATACATACAGGTGGCCAAAAAGCACATGAAAAGATGCTCAACATCACTATCAGAGAAATGCAAATCAAAACTACAATGAGGTATCACCTCACACCGGTCAGAATGGCCATCATCAAAAGGCCTACAAACAATAAATGCAGGAGGGGGTGTGGAGAAAAGGGAACCCTCCTATACTGTTGGTGGGAATATAAGTTGGTAAAACCACTATGCGGAACAGTATGGAAGTTCCTTAAAAAACTAAAAATAGAGCTACCATATGATCCAGCAATCCCACTCCTGGGCACACATCTGGAGAAAACCATAATTCAAAAAGATACATGCAGCCCAATGTTTATTGCAGTACTATTTACAATACCCAAGACATGGAAGCAACCTAAATGTCCATCAACAGAGGAATGGATAAAGAAGATGTGGTATTTATATATAATGAGATATTACTCAGCCATAAAAAAGAACGAAATAATGCCCTTTGCAGCAACATGGATGGACCTAGAGATTATCACACTAAGTGAATTAAGTCAGAGAGACAAATATCATATGATATTACTCATATGTGGAATCTAATTAACCATGATATAAATGAACTTATTTACAAAAGAAAAACAGACTCACAGATTTCAAGAACAAACTTATGGTTACCAAAGGGGAAACGTGGAGGGGGAAGGGATAAATCAGGAGCTTGGGATGAACATACACACACTACTATATATAAGATATATAACCAACTACTGTAGAGCATAGGACCTACTGTATAGCACAGGGAACTCTACTCAATATTCTGGGATAACGTATATGAGAAAAGAATCTGAAAAAGAATGAGTATATGTATATGTATATCTGAATCACTTTGCTGTACACCTGAAACTAACACAACACTG
>NC_041230.1:36251284-36260400 GCF_002837175.3 Physeter macrocephalus
CACACACACACACACACACACACACACACACACACACACACACACGGTGATTGTTGTAAGGTACAGTTATTGTGGAAGGACTCTGAGGAAAATTTTTGAATCCACATCCTCCTCACTCTTCACCTGTCGAGACGGATGGGTCTTTATGGTAATATTAATAATAGCTAACATTTATTGAGTGTTTACTATATGGCAGGTATGGTTAAATGTATTAAGTGAATTGTCTCCTTCTCCTTATAAGAACCCTAGGAGATGACCACTACTGCTTTTCCTCATTTTAGTGATAAGGCAACGGAGTGATGTGGATAAAGTAACTTGCCCAAGGTCGCCCCACTATAAAGTGGTAAAGCCGGTATTTGAATTCAGGTGGTGATTCCAGAGCCCTAGCTTTAAGTCTCTGTGTATACTGAATTCAGAGTTAGGGGAGGTGAATGATTGAGGAAGAGATTTTCAGTGGAGGAGGAGAGGGTTGATTTCTATAAACACTGATCACAATGTTCTCCTTGAGGCTGAGACTTAGGTACCATAATGCCAGGGGCATCATAAATTAATAGAATTGATTATACTATACGAGAGTCAGGCCGGTCATCTTCTCTGTAACGACTCCAGCTCCTAAAGGGAAGTTTAGAGGAGAGGGGAAAACAAAAGACCAGAACACTGACCATCTTCCTGAGCCTTTCTGGGGCAGAGCCAGGTCCTGCCCCATCTAATCCTCTAATTGCATTGATCTTCAAATTCCCAAAGCCTCACCCATGCAGGAATGTGGTGGGGCAGACAAGTACATCATCCTTGCTTTTTAATTCCTTTTTTCATCTTCTTATCACAAGTTCTTCGGTAATTTTCCGATTTCAAAGGAAATACTTGGAAGGATATCTGAGAACTGGATGCGTTGTTTTACACCAAATGCTTTCAACATGAGAATCCGCCCAATTGTACCTAATAAAAATACCCTTCCTGAGCTGGTACCAGGAGGTTTCATTAAAATAGCAGTTGATAGCAGAGCTGATTTGGCATCAAGGAAGAAAAAATCATAGGCATATCAGGCCTTTGGAATTCAAGAGTGCAGCTGAATCTAAGCCCTTGTTAGAGGTCTTAGGACCTTACTCTGAGTCTTGCCTCATCGGACACTGAGGAATGTATTATGCCAAACAGTGTTGAACTGTCAACTTGAGAGCAGTATTAGAGGTCTTTTCTCTCTCCATCCGGAAGCCATCACTGCCACAAGGGAATTGGAAGGAGGAAGGAATTATTCCCAGCTGGTAGAAGCACGGAAGGCTTCCTGGAGGAAATGGCATCTAAACTGGGCTTTGATGGTGGGTGAGACCTGGGCATCAAGGATGGGAGAGGGCATACTTGGAGGGGTAATTAGCACAAGTTAAGAGGATGCAAGACTAGGGCTCTGGGTGAGCAAGGGACATACAGGGAATACTTACAAGTTCAGGCTGCCCGGGGGTTAAAGGGCTGTGGAGGGCATGAGGGCAAAAACGGTCAAACCATCGTCATTGGCTTCTGCTATTTGGATATAAGTTTACTCATTAACCCAATGCATATGCTGAGGTCCCTTCCAGCTCTGATCATTCCTAATTCTAACTCCATCATTTTGATACAGCTGAAACCTTGGGTATTCTGTAAGGATGGGGGGTTACTAAGAGCCATGAGCTGAAACCCTGGCAAGCGAAAGCCTCCTTAAATCACTCTAATTTGTGTTTCTCTAGTCTAATTCCAATCCTTTGCGCACGGTGTTTCCCCTGACTGACGTCCTCTCGGCTTTCTCTACTCAACGTGGTTGGAGAGAAAGAGACTCAGCTCAGATACCGCCTCTTCTGTGTCTAAAGGTGGTCCTCTTCCTGGCCACCTGGCAGCTCTGAGCTCCAGGTTTCCTCTTCCGCTTTCCCATGACACTCTGTCCACCCCTTCAGCCCTGGCCACACTGTGCTGAGCTTATGTGTGTCAGTAACAACAGCAATGGTAACTGTGGATGCCGTTTTCAGAGACAGCTCTCAGGGCCAGCTGGGTTTTCCCTGCAACACTCCATCACTTCCTCAGATAGCCTGGAATTCATTACCAATAGGACCTTATCCTAGAGGGAAGAGCGTGCGCCCTGAAGCCAGGCTGCCGGGGTTCGCGTCCTGGTTCTGCCACTTATCCAGCTGCGTGAATTTGGGGAAGTTACCAGCCGCCCTGTGCCACAGTTTTTCTCATCTGAAATATGGGGACAACAATAACACCCATCTCACAAGTGTTACTAAAATTGCCATAAACTGTCTGAGAAAACGGAGGCCCCCGAGGCTGTGGTGGAGGTTCAGTGAGTGATGATATATATAACACACTTAGTGCTTGGCACAGAGGCGGTGTTCTACGCAGGCATGTTTTATTATGTTTACGTTTGAACTCAGAGTTTCCTATGTCTCACAACTGTGTTGAATACAGGAGCAGATTTTCCCAAGGTTCTCCCCAGCTCTAGCATTTTCCAGTCCCAGCTGTCACTCAACGGCCTGAGGGGAGGGCAGGACAGAACCTTTGGGAAGGCCCTGTTATCCCAGCACATCAGGGCAGCCCCCAGCCCAGGGGCAGAGCCTCCACGTCTGTGCTGGATACCCAGCACACAGATGTTTCAGGTTAAAGCCTGTGTGACTTAGAGAGCTATGGAAAAAGCATCCTTCAAAAGATTTTACTGTTTTATTTCCAGGACATGAATTAGGTCTTAAAAAAAAAACAGAAGAAAAAAGAAAAGAAAAAGAAAAGTAACTGATCTGTTTTGTGCTAGAGCTGTCCCCAGTATCTCCAAACACTTAATCCAGCCGCTCTCATTGTCTGGGATCAAAGCGCCTTCCCCACGCCGCCGGCTTTGTTCTACTTGGAGCAGAGGAACGGGCTGAAAGGAGAGCTCCTCCGGGCTTCCTGCCCCTCCCTCCCCCTGAACTGTGAGAGAACAAAGAGATTTACAAGGCGAGGATCCCAACTACAAGGTGCTAATGATCAGAATCACATGCACGCAGGTCTGTACGAGTGTTCCCAAGTCAGAAAGCTTCCGGGAGGGGGAGGCACTGCTGGGAGGGACCCAGCGGAGCCAGGAACCCAGAGCACGCTGGATTTGCCTCTTGGAACGCAGCGCACTCCCAGGCAAAAGTGCGTCTCATCCAGGAAGAATGCCCGACCCCCCGGGGTTGCTCACAGGGCTCTCAGGCGTCTAGGAATCAGGAGGCTCCACCCAGCCCAGGTCCCCCCTCTTGCACAGCACCTAGAAGTTACTGTTTAGTCTGTGCAGACAGTGGGCAAAGGGTTTGCTCAGAATGACAGAGCACAGGCTCTGGAAGGAGACCTGTTTAGCATGAATCAGAACTACCTCCAGGGCTTGTTGAAATATAGATCGCTGGGCCCCAGGCTCAGAGTTTCCGATTCAGTAAGTCTGGGCAGAGGTTGAGAATTTGCATTTTAACAAGGTCCCAGATGCTGCTGGTTCAGGGACCATCCTTGGAGAGCCTCTGCCCTGTACAACTTACTCTTACAAAAATCATGCAGGGCCTGTTACGGTCTCTCATCTCAGCTTCCGGTTGTTTTTCCCCAAGGAGCAGGGGACCCCATGAGCAATGGAGCTGAGTGAGCGGTGGCTGCCCACGTTGGGCCTCTGCTCTCCCTGGTGCATACCACACGGTCGGGTCAGCGTGGAAACCTCGCATCCTGCTCTAAAACCCTTGGTGTAAATCACCGAGATACACGGGATAATGTTGTGAAAAGCAGAGTGGCAGCACTGTGTCAGGGCACAGGGAGAGGACATTGCTCAAGCGGACTCTCTGGGTCCCGGAAACCCACGTAGTAGCTGGGGTGACTGTGGCCAAGTTACCGCAACACCATGAGGCTCTGTCTCCTTCCTGGAGAATGAGGAATGTGAGAGACTGCTCCTTGCTGAGCTGTTAGAGATTCTAGAACCCAAGTATCACCTCAGATCGGGCTCTGTGATAATGTGAGCTTAAAAGCCAACCTAACCTATGTAACCTGCCTCTCTACCTTAAACTCTGTCCTTTCTGTGAGCTTAGCTTTTGCCTGCAACCCGAGTCGGTGGAAGGGATGCTTTGAACCCCAGAGAGCAAAATAGATGCCTTCCTGCCTGAAGTCCCAACAGAAACATGGACACCAGTACCTGTGTATTCCATTACCTGCCCCGCCCCCAGTGGCAGGGGCACATGGCATCTCTGTTTAACTTGGTCGTGCCCGGGATTCTGACATTCCAGGTCCAGCCTGCACTGCCAGGGAAGCTCCTGTTTCTGGGGAAAGACCCCTGCTGGGGAAAGGGTCTCATCACTTGGGCAGGTAAGAACTGAAGCTGATGGGATTTCAGGGGGATTCTTGCATGACAGCCTCAGGAAGGAGATGTTAGCTCACACTGGCAGAACAAATGGATTCCCAAATATTTTCCATTTGAAACAGAAGAACTAAAAGTAAAATGTGGTGACTTTCCTCATCTAGTGAACATCCATAAAAAAGAGGCATCAGGCCTGACTCCCCCAGGACTCTGCTCAGGGGAAGCCTCGAAAAGGAAGAACATCAGCTTGTGTTTTGCTGCAAGCACTTTTTGTCCACAGGCTGAGTGTCTGAACCTCTTGGTGAGCAAGTTAAGACCTCCTGCGTGGTCTCTAAAGACTCAAATGAATGACCAGATACCTCCAATGTCACAGAGCTGAAGCATCTGTGAGGGGCAAGGTGGCTCCTGGGCTGCCAGCTGGGCTCAAGTCCCCATAACCTTGAGTCAGGCACACGCAGCAGACCGGGGCCCCGCTGCTCAGAGATCGAAGGAGAGGCTGCACGTCAAGGCTGAAATCGGGGAGCCCAATAGTGCACCAGCCTCATGAGTGAGAACTGTATAAAACTGTACAAAAAGGCATGACCTGCTCAAATCACTTTTTCAAATATCAGTAGAATCAATGGTATTTCCACGAAAACACGTGGTCAGGGCAAGGTGTCTCCAGCCAGCCTAGGTGGTCCTTCCTTTGGTGAATCCAACCAAGTGCTGTTTCAGGTCCTCGGCCTTCGGGTTTTGACAGCATCTTGAAGGGGAGGCCCGTCTCACTGGGCCAAAATCCCACCTTTTAGGCTCAGAGAAGCTGAGAGACAAAGAGCCTATCTATTCATAACCCTCCAGAAGCACAACTGCCGCATAAGCCGATGCTTTCCTCTGCAAGACCGGTCTGTTCTGTCCCTATCCTCCACACGTTATCCTGTCCCAGGGGAAAAGGTCCCCTGCTGAGCCTGCAATCAGAGCAGGGGCCAAGCCCAAGATCCACAGTAGGTGAAGGTCAACTCAGAGGACCAAGTACACTCGTGGGGCAGAGCTCCTCAGACTCCGGCTCAGGCTGCTTGGCTGATGTGATAAACTGAAGAACAGCCCCAAAGGCACCCAGGTCCTTATCCCTGGAACCCTGTGTCACCTTAAACGCCAAAGGCGGGGGAGGGGGAGGGGTGCAGGTGTGATTAAATTCAAGCTCTCCATAAAGGGAGACTGTCTTGGATTATCCAGGTGGGCCCTAAATGTAATCACAATGTCCTTATAAGAGGAAGTCAGAGGAGATTTGACGGCAGAGCAGAAGATAAAGGTGATGTAATGACTGAAGCAAGATGCTTCACTGCTGGCTTGAAGATGCTGGCAGAAGGGGCCAGGAGCCAAGGGACGCAAGGAACAGAGCTCTAGAAGCTGCAAAAATGTAGGACTCCCCTGAAGCCTCCCAAGGGAGTGTGGCGCTGCTGACACTTTGATTTCAGCTCAGTGAAACGGATTTTGGACCTGTGACTTTCCGGATTCTGAGAGAATACAGGTGTGCTGTTTCAGCCACTACATGTGTAGTGATTTGTTACAGTAGCCACAGGAAACAAAGACAACTGGGCACTGCCTCACTGAACTGTACTCTTCCCTGCTCCCTATGGAACTACCTGTATCCTGCTGTGGGCACCGTCTTTCCCAGCGAGGCCCCCACAACGCACTGGTCTTCATGTACCTCAGTCCTGCCCACAGGTGATAACCCCCAGGTCACTTCAAAGGAGGCTGAGGTTTTCCCAGACTCTGTAATTGTGCCTTCATGGACACTCTTGGTTCATTTCTTCGAGAACTAAAACGTTCTAGCCAATCAGGGACAGTCACAAAGAACCATCTGGGGACCAGAGCGCAGGACCAGTTTTGTCACTGGCACAGGTGGGAATGCAGAAGGTGGTGGGTTTCCCGCCTCCCACCCAGATATCAGCTCTTCCCGCAGCCACATCTGGAGAAGCAGGAGAACGGGAGGAGCCCCCCTAGAAATGGATGGAGCCCCTCATCATCTCAGCAACCTGAGATGGTTAGCCCCTCTTTCCCTGGGAAAGGGATGAGGAGAAAGGCAGAAGCGCTTGTTTCAGTGCCGGCCCTTCTGCGGAAGGAGAAGCAGAGTTTCCTTCACGGACACGCGAACAACAGTTGTGCCAACTACTCTCAGGTGGCCAACTTCACCGATTCTGTGCAGCATTTACCAATTTGCTTTTCCAAAGGCGACCTATTCTTCCCTCTTTTCCAAAATTCATGGAGGCCTGCTTGCAAATCACTCCCATGTACCACCTATAAAAACAGTCATTCTTAATCAGCATGTCTCATCAAAGAATCTCAACGTCTTCGAACATCATCTGAGCTGCATGGGACATTTCACAGACAGTAAAAGAAGCCCAAGAAACCCCTACAGAACGCTGGCAGAAGACCTCAGGCTTCCTAAAAGGCAAGCAAATACCCATGTACCTGGGTAAGGCAAAAGAAAAAATAGAGACAGAAGAATAGGGACAGGACCTGCACCTCTGGGAGGGAGCTGTGAAGGAGGAAAGGTTTCCACACACTAGGAGCCCCTTCACCGGTGGAGACAGGGGGACGGAGGGGGGAAGCGTTGGAGCCACGGAGCAGAGCGCAGCAACAGGGGTGCGGAGGGCAAAGCGGAGAGATTCCCGCACAGAGGACCGGTGCCGACCAGCACTCACCGGCCCGAGAGGCTTGTCTGCTCACCCGCCGGGACGGGCGGGGGGTGGGAGCTGAGGCTCGGGCTTCGGAGGTCAGATCCCAGGGAGAGGACTGGGGTTGGCTGCGTGAACACAGCCTGAAGGGGGCTAGCGCGCCACAGCTAGCCGGGAGGGAGTCCGGGAAAAAGCCTGGACCTGACGAAGAGGCAAGGGGCCATTGTTTCGGGGTGCGCGAGGAGAGGGGATTCAGAGCACTGCCTAAATGAGCTGCAGAGACCGGCGCAAGCCGCGGCTATCAGCTCAGGCACCAGAGATGGGCGTGAAACACTAACACTGCTGCTGCAGCCACCAAGAAGCCTGTGTGTAAGCACAGATCACTACTCACACATCCCCTGCCCTGGGAGCCTGTGCAGCCCGCCACTGCCAGGGTCCTGAGATCCAGGGACAACTTCACTGGGAGAAGAGACGGCGCGCCTCAGGCTGTTGCAGTGTCACGCCAGCCTCTGCAGCACAGGCTCACCCCGCATTCCAATTGTGACTACCGTACCCCTCTCTCACCCACCCCACCCCACCCCCGGCCTGAGAGAGCAGGAGAGCCCTAATCAGCTGCTGCTTTAACCTCCTCCTGTCTGGGTGGGAACAGATGCCTGAGGGCGACCTACACACAGAGGCAGGGCAAAAACCAAAGCTGAACCCTAGGAGCTGTGTGAACAAAGAAGAGAAAGGGAAATTTCTCCATGCAGCCTCAGGAGCAGCGGATTAAATCCCCACAATCAGCTTGATGTACCCCGCATGTGTGGAATACCTGAATAGACAAGGAATGTTCCCAAAACTGAGGCGGTGGACTTTGGGAGCAACTGTAGACTTGGGGTTTGCTGTCGACAAGTGATATGTTTCTGATTTTTATGTTTATCTTAGTTTAGTTTTTAGTGCTTGTTATCATTGGTGGATTTATTGGTTTGGTTGCTTTCTTCTTTGTATTTGTTTATTCTATTCTATTCTATTCTATTCCTTTTCTTCTGAGCCGTGTGGCTGACAGGGTCTTGGTGCTCTGGCCAGGTGTCAGCCCTGAGCCTCTGATGTGGGAGCACCGAAGCCAAGGCAGTGGACCACCAGAGACCTCCAGTCCCCACTTAATATCAATCGGCAAGAGCTCTGCCAGAGATCTCTGTCTCAACACTAAGACCCAGATCTACCCAACGGCCAGCAATCTCCAGTGCTGGATGCCCCATGTCAAACAACTAGCAAGACAGGAACACAAGACCACCCATTAGCAGAGTGGCTGCCTAAAATCATATTAATTTCACAGACACCCCAAAACACACCACCGGATGTGGCCCTGCCCACCAGAAAGACAAGATCCAGTTCCACCCACCAGAACACAGGCACCAGTCCCCTCCACCAGGAAGCCTACACAAGCCACTAAACCAACATCACCCACTGGGGGCAGACACCAAAAACAATGGTAACTATGAACCTGCAGCCTGCAAAAAGGAGACCCCAAACACAGTAAGTTAAACAAAGTAAGAAGACAGAGAAATATGCAGCAGATGAAGGAGCAAGGTAAAAACCCACCAGATCAAACAAATGAAGAGGAAACAGGCAGTCTACTCGAAAAAGAATTCAGAGTAATGATAGTAAAGATGATCCAAAATCTTGGAAATAGAATGGAGAAAATACAAGAAACTTTAAACAGGGAACTACAAGAACTAAAGAGCAAACAAAGAATGATGAACAACACAATAAATGAAATTAAAAATTCTCTAGAAGAAATCAATAGCAGAATAACTAAGGCAGAAGAAGGGATAAGTGACCTGGAAGATGAAATAGTGGAAATAACTGCTACACAGCAGAATAAAGAAAAAAGAATGAAAAGAATTGAGGACAGTCTTGCAGACCTCTGGGACAACACTAAACGTACCCACTTTCGAATTATAGGGGTCCCAAAAAAAGAAGAGGAAAAGAAAGGGTCTGAGAAAATATTTGAAGAGATTACAGTTGAAAACTTCCCTTGGGCTTCCCTGGTGGCGCAGTGGTTGCGCGTCCGCCTGCCGATGCAGGGGAACCGGGTTCGCGCCCCGGTCTGGGAGGATCCCATATGCCGCGGAGCGGCTGGGCCCGTGAGCCATGGCTGCTGAGCCTGCGCGTCC
>NC_041230.1:36260572-36261654 GCF_002837175.3 Physeter macrocephalus
GAGCAGAGAATCCCATACAGGATAAATCCAAGGAGAAACATGCCAAGACACATATTAATCAAACTATCAAAACTTAAATACAAAGAAAAAATATTAAAAGCAGCAAGAGAAAAGCAACAAATAACACACAAGGGAATCCCCATAAGGTTAACAGCAGATCTTTCAGCAGAAACTCTGCAAGCCAGAGTGAGTGGCAGGACATATTTAAAGTGATGAAAGGGAAAAACCTACAACGAAGATTACTCTACCCAGTAAGGATCTCATTCAGATTCTATAGAGAAATTAAAACCTTTTCAGACAAGCAAAAGTTAAGAGAATTCAGCAGCACAAAACCAGCTTTACAACAAAAGCTAAAGGAACTTCTCCAAGCAGGAAATACAAGAGAAGGAAAAGACCTACAATAACAAACTGAAAACAATTAAGAAAATGGTAATAGGAATATACATATCGATAATTACCTTAAACATAAATGGATTAAATGCTCCAACCAAAAGACATAGGCTGGCTGAATGGATACAAAACAAAACCTACGTATATGCTATCTAGAAGAGGCCCACTTCAGACCTAGGGACACATACAGACTGAAAGTGAGAGGATGGAAAAAGTTATTCCATGCGAATGGAAATCTAAAGAAAGCTGGAGTAGCAATTCTCATATCAGATAAACTAGACTTTAAAATAAAGACTATTATGAGACAAAGAAGGACACTACATAATGATCAAGGGATCAATCCAGAAGAAGGTATAACAACTGTAAATATATATATATATATATATATATATTTTTTTTTTTTTTTTTTTTTTTGTGGTATGCGGAATACACTTTCTTCTCAAGTGCTCATGGAACATTCTCCAGTATAGATCATACCTTGGGTCACAAATCAAGCCTTGGTAAATTTAAGAAAATTGATATCGTATCAAGTAACTTTTCCAACCACAGCACTATGAGACTAGATATCAATTACAGGAGAAAAACTGTAAAAAATACAAACCCATGGAAGCTAAACAATACACGACTAAACAACCAAGAGATCACTGAAGAAATCAAAGAGGAACTCAAAAAATACCTAGAAACAAATGACA
>NC_041230.1:36262124-36262730 GCF_002837175.3 Physeter macrocephalus
CCCGCCAAAAGTTAGCAGAAGGAAAGAAATCATAAAGATCAGATCAGAAATAAATGATAAAGAAATGAAGGAAATGATAGTTAAGATCAATAAAACTAAAAGCTGATTCTTTGAGGAGATAAACAAAACTGATAAACCATTAGCCAGACTCATCAAGAAAAAAAAGGAGAAGACTCAAATCAACAGAATTAGAAATGAAAAAGGAGAAGCAACAACTGACACTGCAGAAATACAAAGGATCATGAGAGATTACAACAAGCATCTATATGCCAATAAAATGGACAACCTGGAAAAAATGCACAAATTCTTAGAAAAGCACAGCCAAGACTGAACCAGGAAGAAACAGAAAATATGAACAGACCAATCACAAGCACTAAAGTTGAAACTGTGATTAAAAATCTTCCAACAAACAAAATCCCAGGACCGGATAGCTTCACAGGTGAATTCTATCAAACATTTAGAGAAGAGCTAACACCTCCTTTGCAAACTCCTCCAAAATATAGCAGAGGAAGGAAAACTCCCAAACTCATTCTGCGAGGCCACCATCACACTGATACCAAAACCAGACAAAGATGTCACAAAGAAAGAAAACTACAGGCCAATATC
>NC_041230.1:36270591-36272541 GCF_002837175.3 Physeter macrocephalus
CATTAGCCAGACTCATCAAGAAAAAAAAGGAGAAGACTCAAATCAACAGAATTAGAAATGAAAAAGGAGAAGCAACAACTGACACTGCAGAAATACAAAGGATCATGAGAGATTACAACAAGCATCTATATGCCAATAAAATGGACAACCTGGAAAAAATGCACAAATTCTTAGAAAAGCACAGCCAAGACTGAACCAGGAAGAAACAGAAAATATGAACAGACCAATCACAAGCACTAAAGTTGAAACTGTGATTAAAAATCTTCCAACAAACAAAATCCCAGGACCGGATAGCTTCACAGGTGAATTCTATCAAACATTTAGAGAAGAGCTAACACCTCCTTTGCAAACTCCTCCAAAATATAGCAGAGGAAGGAAAACTCCCAAACTCATTCTGCGAGGCCACCATCACACTGATACCAAAACCAGACAAAGATGTCACAAAGAAAGAAAACTACAGCCCAATATCACTGATGAACACAGATGGAAAAATCCTCTACAAAATACTAGCAAACAGAATCTAACAGCACATTAAAAGGATCATACACGATGATCAAGTGGGGTTTATCCCAAGAATGCAAAGATTCTTCAACATACGCAAATCAATCAATGTGATACACCATATTAACAAATTGAAAGATAAACACCATATGATCATCTCAATAGATGCAGAAAAAGCTTTTGACAAAATTCAACACCCGCTTATGATAAAAACTCTAGAGAAAGCAGGCATAGAGGGAACTTTCCTCAACATAATAATGTCCACATACGACAAACCCACAGCCAACATCGTTCTCAATGCTGAAAAACTGAAACCATTTCCTCTAAGATCAGGAACAAGACAAGGTTGCCCACTCTCACCACTATTATTCAACACAGTTTTGGAAGTTTTAGCCACGACAATCGGGGTAGAAAAAGCAATAAAAGGAATCCAAACAGGAAAAGAAGAAGTAAAACTGTCACTGTTTGCAGATGACATGGTACTATACATAGAGAATCCTAAAGATGCTACCAGAAAACTACTAGAGCTACTCAATGAATTTGGTAAAGTAGCAGGATACAAAATTAATGCACAGAAATCTCTTGCACTCCTATACACTAATGAAGAAAAATCTGAAAGAGAAATTAAGGAAACACTCCCATTTCCCACTGCAACAAAAAGAATAAACTACCTAGGAATAAACCCAGCTAAGGAGACAAAAGACCCGTATGCAGAAAACTTAATACACTGATGAAAGAAATTAAAGACGATACAAACAGATGGAGAAATACACCATGTTCTTGGATTGGAAGAATCAACATTGTGAAAATGAATATACTACCCAAAGCAACCCAAAGATTCAATGCAATCCCTATCAAACTACCAATGGCATTTTTCACAGAACTAGAACAAAAAATTTCACAATGTGTATGGAAACACAAAAGACCCCAAATAAACAAAGCAATCTTGAGAAAGAAAAACGGAGCTGGAGGAATCAGGCTCCCGGACTTCAGACTATACTACAAAGCTACAGTAATCAAGACAGTATGGTACTGGCACAAAAACAGAAATATAGATCAATGGAACAGGATAGAAAGCCCAGAGATATGCCCACACACATATGGTCACCTTATCTTTGGTAAAGGGGGCAAGAATATATAATGGAGAAAAGACAGCCTCTTCAATAAGTGCTGCTGGGAAAACTGGACAGCTACATATAAAAGAATGAAATTAGAACACTCCCTAACACCATACACAAAAATAAACTCAAAATGGATTAAAGACCTAAATATAAGGCCAGACACTATAAAACTCTTAGAGGAAAACACAGGCAGAACACTCTATGACATAAATCACAGCAAGATCCTTTTTGACCCATCTCCTAGAGAAATCAAAATAAAAACAAAAATAAACAAATGGGACCTAATGAAACTTAAAAGCTTTTGCACAGCAAAGGAAACCATAAACAA
>NC_041230.1:36272804-36281314 GCF_002837175.3 Physeter macrocephalus
AAACCTAAACAGACATTTCTCCAAAGAAGATATACAGATTGCCAACAAACACATGAAAGGTTGCTCAACATCACTAATCATTAGAGAAATTCAGATCAAAACCACAATGAGGTATCACCTCACACTGGTCAGAATGGCCATCATCAAAAAATCTACAAACAGTGAATTCCGGAGAGGGTGTGGAGAAAAGGGATCCCTCTTGCACTGTTGGTGGTAATGTAAATTGATACAGCCACTACGGAGAACAGTATGGAGGTTCCTTAAAAAACTAAAAATAGAACTACCACATGACCCAGCAATCCCACTACTGGGCATATACCCTGAGAAAACCATAATTCAAAAAGAGCCATAAAAAGAAACGAAACTGAGTTATTTGTAGTGAGGTGGATGGACCTAGAGTCTGTCATACAGAGTGAAGTAAGTCAGAAAGAGAAAAACAAATACCGTATGCTAACACATATATATGGAATCTTAAAGAAAAAAAAAACGGTTCTGATGAACCTAGGGGCAGGACAGGAATAAAGATGCAGACGCAGAGAATGGACTTGAGGACATGGGGAGGGGGAAGGGTAAGCTGGGACGAAGTGAGAGCATAGCATTGGCATATATACATTACCAAATGTAAAACAGATAGCTAGTGGGAAGCTGCTACATCGAATGGGGAGATTAGCTTGGTGCTTTGTGACCACCTAGAGGGGTGGGATAGGGAGGGTGGGAGGGAGGCGCAAGAGGGAGGGGATATGTGGATATATGTATACGTATAGCTGACTCGCTTTGTCATACAGCAGAAACTAACACAACATTGTAAAGCAATTATAGTCCAATAAAGATGTTAAAAAAAAAGAAGAAGAATCCCAAGCTACATCCTAGAGCATTTGAATCAGAATTTCTAAGGATTAAAAAATCCAGGCTGCAGGATTTTTTTAACTCTTCAGGTTGTACCAATGTAGAGTCGAGAGTGAGAACCACTGGCTTAGCCCAACCCAGGGAGAGGGGAAAGGGCAGAGATGGCTTCCCAGAAGCCAATCTGAGCTTGGTCTAGATGGCAATGCACGTTCTAGCAATGAAACACAAGTGTGTGGCTAGGTAGAGAATTTGCTCTCAAACATGGTCACACCATGAAATCACCTGAAAATCTGTAGTGAATGCAGCCTCCTGGTACCACCCTCAGAGATGGCCTGAGTGCTAGGATAATAAAAAGTTCCCCAAGTATGCAACCAAAGTGGGAAGCAACTGCCATGGGCAGAAGGGCATGAACTCATCAGGGTGATTGTTTGAATACGATAGACGTCAACTTTGGTCATGTCAACAAAGAAGGAATTTACTGGAAGATGTGAATCAGCTCACAGTTGTTGGGAAGGCTGGAGAGAGGGCTGAAACAGTGGGCAGGGATGAGGTAGGCTGGTCCACAGAAGCCACAGACCAACCACGTCCCAGAGTCTGGTGGGAAGGTCTCTGGTCTACGACAAACACTACTGACCCACCAACACTGGATGCCGGCACACTGGCCACCAGGCACCAAGGACCCTGCAATTGGTCCTAAACTGTCACCTTGTTCTTCGTCACTCATCCCAGATGCAACATCCCACACTGGAGCCTCTGGGGGACCCTGCTCAGGACACTTCCTAATAGTCAAGATACCGACTGACTGTCAAGGGGAGAGAACCACCTGCCTCCTTGGGGTTCCCAAAGTAGAAAGCAAAGCTCTGCCTGCCACCCACCTGTCTCAGGGTCCCTCTACATTAGAATGGGTATTCTGATGCTGGGAAGCCAAAAATGACCTATGTCTATTGGGAGTGTAAATTATCATGTCAGATCATGGGCAAGGAATTCCAAACCTTCAGTGTAACGGTGAGTAGCTGGAAAGGGACAGGACGGGGAAGGTCCAAGTACAGAAGATGGAACCGGCACATGAAGCAGTCTGGGTCCTTCTGCATCATGCAGCAGCAGGAGAGAAAGGCAGGGGCTACACATTCCAGAAGAGGTCAGAGGAGCTTTCGCCAGCTGCTTTCCTCCTCTCCTCGCCCTTAATCATCATGGCTGCCATTTACTGAGCACTTACTACGGGTGGGCCCAGGGCCAGTGCAGAGCACCATCTCTCCCCTTAGGGGGCTTTTAAACATTTTCCTTGTAATGTTTATCAATTCTACCATACTACTGAATTCACTCACCTATCTTGTGTATTATCCCTTTCCCTTCACCACTAAAATGTAAACTGCAAGAGTGTACGGATTTTTGTTCGTTTTTGCTCAAGCTCTCTTCCCAGGCAGATGAGAGGACCTGGCACATAGTAGGTGTTTGCTAAGTCCCTGTAGAGTGAACAGATTTCTCATCTGGGCAGATGGAGATGCTGTCTGTTGTGTATATGACTAGTGGGGACATCAGGAAAGGGAAGATCCAGAATTCAAAGTCAGGCCTGTTGGGATTCAGAGCCCCTGACTTTTGCCTTCCCAAATGGCTGTGGGTTGGAAGAGAGAGAGTTTCCTTAAGGAAGATGCATAAGGCAAAAGACAAAGAGTCAGAGGTGAGAGAACAAATCAGTAAGTCTAGGAAAAGCCACAGTGCAGACAAAAAGTCCCTAGGGCTGGAAACAGGTTCAGGGTTGAGGGAGCTAGGGCAGGCCTAGAATCAGTAGGGTGAGGGATGAGACTAGGGGTGCGGATGGCAGGAAGGGGGCAGGGCCTTGGGCAACTGCCTGCAACCCACCCTCATGGACCAGGTGGAGGGGGCTGCCTGGAAGTGTTCAAGACATGACAGACAAGAGCTCTAGGGCCTTGGCCATGACACTGAATCACAGACTATAAGATCTGACGAGCTTTGACTTTACATTCCTATTTTAAACTACAGGGATTTTTACATTTTCTGAATAAGGGTAACAATAACTTCACAAGCCCTTGGTGAGAATCAAATGGAATTTTGTGTGTGAATTATTTATATTAATATTATATTAATTACATATTTTATATACAATTTTTATATATTAAACTAATTATGTAAAATTATATTGATTCTATGGAGTCAAGTTTTCTGTCTGTCATGGACTCTATGACACATACAAAGGGCCTTCTATTATGAGGGAGCACATAACAGCCCTCTGCCATAGCTCTTATTGTGCCCATTTTACAGATGAGAAAACCGACTTTTAGAAAGGTAGAGGAACTTGTGTAAGGTCACACAGCTGATAGATGGTTGAGCCGGGACAGAACCTATGCAGTCTGACTTGAGAGTCTGTCCCCCAACCACCTCTTGCCACTACAGTGAATGTGTGTGTAGGGTCACTACAAGGTCATTATAGGTTCCTTGGAAGCTGACGGTGTGGATCACTGTCCCTGTCTGGTGTGCCTTCAGCCAGTACCATGTCATCCCCAGGCTTCAGCTACCGAGACCCGTGTCGTCCCCATTCAGGAGACATTATTGGGAGCCACAGCTCAGCATTGAGGCTAATTGCCTCCAAATCAGTATGTTCCATTATGAGATCAGCCAACAAGCCGCAGGCAGCCAGGTGGCTGTGAGGACATGCTCAGCCCATTTCCAATGCCTGTGATGTGAGGGGGACACAGTTCAGATGGAACCCCAGGGCCTGCTCTGAGCCCAAGTCTGGCCCACTGAAGCTGACGTTTTCTGGTGAAGCATTACTGGCAGCCTGTTACTGACACTTAGGAGCAGTTTAAATACCGTGGGTTCCCTGGAGAGAGAAACTCAGAACACGCCCAACCATGTCTTAGTCCAGTTTTCTACATTCATCCATGTAGTAAACACTTATTGAGCATCTACTACTCTGTACTGTACTGATTCCTGGGGTTGGAAGAACGAAGACGGTAGCTCCCCTCCACGCCTTCTGAAACCTCAGAGTCCAGCATGAAAGAGACGTGCCACAAGGGACACAGCCCATTCTGGACATGAGGATCTGGTGCTGGGCCCGGAGAAGAAGTGGTTAAATTGGCCTGGAGGGACTGAGAAGGGTTCGCGGAAACACTGATGGTTCTATGGAACCGCTAAGATCTGCCAAGCAGAGAGGGGCCCTATCAAGTAGAGGGAGCGGGTTACGTATACAAAGACTTAACGGTACTAATGAACAAGCACATCCACGGGGCTAGAACACTGGGGATATGGAGAGGGTGGGTGGGATGTTGGACTTGCCATCCTAAAGGCAAGAGACAGAACTGCGGTTCCAGGCACAGCCCTATTGGGATGGAGATTCTATGTCAAGCGACTCCAGCAAAATTTCAGATGGGCTGAGTCTCTAACCTTCCTTCCCTGGCTTGCCTCAAACTCTTTAACCTGAACTCTAAAATGTGTCACGGCAATGCTCCCATGTTAATGATCCAACGTCAAGTCATCTCATTCATATGCAAACGCTCTGACACAGACGCTATATGAAATGAATTCAGATGAAATATGCCAACATCCTTTTTTTTTTTAATCCTTCCAGAGAGTTATGATGTTGCTACATAAGTTAATGAGAGGAATGGAAGAGCAAACGCCGCTCCCGAAACCTGTCAGCAGTATAACTATTTAGATGGGTATTAAAGCCAGACACTGTCATATAATTTGAGGGTATGGTTGAAGACATCTTAAGAAAATTTTGTTTCTGACAATTGAATCATAATTTTAATAGACATCTCCAAAAAGAGAAGCAGTGGTAGCAGCCATGTAACGTTTATTTAGGAGCTGGTGAAGATCTTTGATTCAAAGTGCTGGCTGAAATGACAGTACCCGGCTCTTAGAATGTCAGCCCTGACAAAGGGCTTGCATTTTATTATAACAGTTAAGTGCCAAAAAAAATATCAGCTTGGTGCCCGGCACTATGCTAAGTGCTATACATTAATTTTCTATTTAATCCTCGCTGTAGCTTTGTGAGGTAACAACTTTTATCACCCCCATTTTATGGATGGGTAAACAGAGGCACAGAGAAGGCAAGTAACTTGCCCAAGGTCACACAGCTCATGAGTGGAGGAGTCAAGATTCCAACCTGGTTTGAGTCTTACTTACTAGCCTATTCTCCCTGTGGGCAATGAATTCTACTGCTTTATTCTTTTTTTTTTTTAATTTTTATTGGAGTATAGTTGCTTTACCAATGTTGTGTTAGTTTCTACTGTACAGCAGAGTGAATCAGCTATATGTATACATATATCCCCTTTTTTGGATTTCCTTCCCATTTAGGGCACCACAGAGCACTGAGTAGAGTTGCTTGATCTATACAGTAGGTTCTCGTTAGTTATCTATTTTTTAAATTTAATTTAATTTATTTATTTTTTTTGGTTGTATTGGGTCTTTGCTGCTGTGCGCAGGCCCTCTCTAGATGGCGGTGAGCGGGGGCTACTCTTCATTGCGGTGCGCGGGCCTCTCATTGCAGTGGCTCCTCTTGTTGCGGAGCACGGGCTCTAGGCGTACGGGCTTCGGTAGTTGTGGCACGTGGGCTCAGTAGTTGTGGCTCACGGGCTCTAGAGCGCAGGTTCAGTAGTTGTGGTGCACGGGCTTAACTGCTCCGCGGCATGTGGGATCTTCCCAGACCAGGGCTCGAACCTGTGTCCCCTGCATTGGCAGGCAGATTTTCAACCACTGCGCCACCAGGGAAGCCCTACTGCTTTATTCTTAAAAGTGAGGAGAGGATGGCCAGCCCAGGGAAGCAGTGACTTGGCCAAACCTCTTGTAGACGCCTTGGAATCAAACTATTTTCCTTTAACTGCTCCCCACTCCCCCCCACCCTGCCCAGTTAAGATGAGCTTTTCATCAAATCTGGCAAAGAGGTGGTATCATCTGTGAAAGGAGTAGAATTTTTAGAGAAACTAAAAACTGTATTAGAATCCTGGTTTTAGCATTTGTCAGATCTGCTGCCTCAGGCAAATGTCTAAACCTTCTCAGCCACGGTTTGATCATGCGGACAATTGGGAGACTCTTACCTACCTTCCACGGTTGTCACTGGAGCGACTTGAGGTCCTAAATTAAAGTTCATGTAAAAAGTCTCACTTCTGCCATTGCCCTGAAGTCCTACCCAATGGCTGCCCTGAGCTTCTGGGCAGATGAGGCAGCCGGTGTTTAGAGCAAAGGCTCCGTGACCATCTCAAAAAGTGGATGCCACTGGACTGTAAAGGAAATAACCCAAATGCCCATCCCCAGTGGAATGGACAGGAAATTTGTGGTATATTCACCTGATGGAATGTTACACAGCAAGGAAAACAAACAATCTACCACTACACACAACAACATTGATGGTTCTCACAAATGTAGGGTCCAGTGAACAAAGCCAGACATAAGAGTACATATATATGATTTCACTTATATAAAGTACATAAGCAGCCTATGGAGGTCACCCTGGGGAGTCGGTGACTAAAAGGGACAACGAGGAGGGGGGCTTCTAGGGAGCTGCCAATGACTTGCTTATCCGGGTGCTAATGACACAGATTTGTTAATTCTGCAAAACTGTGATAGGCTGTATGCTGCCAATACATGTACTTTTCTATATACTTCAACCTTAACTTTTTTAAGGACCCCAGGGGTTTAGTTCTCCTCTCATAAAAACAGTCTTTGGTCCCACAAAGCCAAAAGAGGCGGGAGATACACCCCACCTGGGAAAAGGGAGCCCACACTGTCCAGCCCATGAGGAAGGACAAGGGACTCATCGACATTCCTTCTGAGAGAGTTCTGATGGCAGACATGCAAGAAGGCTGTCTTGGGAAGGTGGGAGTGCAGGTGGGGAGAGCCTGGGAGAGAAGGAAAGAACTAAAAGACAGGCCGGTGCCCTGAGACCACCACCTCAATAGCATCTGTTTCTGCTGAGGGAGCTACCGTCTTGCGTGCAACCACTATGCACTGATTGCTACAAAGCATAATCTAGGCATCATTTTGTTTGGTCTCCCAAGAGTCTTCTAAGATAGGTTTTATTGTTCCTCCTCGCAGATGGTGGAAACAAGGCTGTGAGCAAATAAGTTGCTTGTCTAAATGTAGCCAGGAAACAGCCAATCTGAAATTTGAATCAGTCTATCCGATTGCAAGAATTGCTCTTTGACCAAGGCCCTGTTCCTCGTCTGCATGCAAAGATAATTCTACCTCCTTCCTAATCCTGGGCCAGAGTTGGACAGTTACGATGGCACGTGGGTGAAAGGGAACCAAAGAGCTTTTACCTCGGCCTGGCTGGGTTTTAATTATTAGACCTCTTGTTAGATCCTAACAAGGTAGAGAAACCAAAAGACTGATTCAAAGGACAGTAGCCATCCAGAGCATCCTCTGACAGCAGCGTTTCTCAGTGAATTAATGAACGGAAGAACCGACAGGCACTTTGCAGTGGCTATGGAGTTGACTCATTGCATCACATCCTTACAATAAACGGGGAAACAGATTTTTTACCCGCACTGTGCATACAGATGAGAAAGTGAAGCCAAGAGCGGGTGGAATGACTGGCTGAAGAATGCCCAGCCAGGGACTGGCAGCGCCAGAAACAGCCAGGCCTATTAATACACACTTGAAAAACTTCTGCCAGGATGTCAACACCCCAGCCCACTGTTTAGACAGCAAATCCTCAAAACCATGTTAAAGAGAAGCTGCTCTTTACTTAATGAAGCCCAATGATCCTTTAAAAATAGTGCTGCTATTTATTTATTTCTGGAGCACAGAGCAGCTGAGCAGAATATTTTAATGCCATGTTCTGAGAAAGATGCAGGCTCAAACCAGTGATGCAATTGGCAGAACTTGAGGATACAGTTCCCTGTGCTGTCCGGACAAATTCTCCCTCTGCTGGCTTCTCTGAGGTCTCTCAATGGCATGCCATCCCTGTCTGAGACCGAGGATGTGCTCACAGGGTCTGTTTCTTGATTTGGAGTCTGCGAATCATGGTTAAAAGGAGATAGCAATCGCCTAGTCCCAGGCAAATCTCAATCATCCTCGGCCACTCAATCAATTAATTCTGACACTAAGCCGAGGCAGGGTGTCTCCGATGGATGCTTCCTCCTCTAAAGTTCTAAATGGTACCCCATGGCCAGCACTCGATTAGGGGCCATAGAGAGAAAGAAGAAAAGCAAGAATATGCCCCCTCTTATTCCTCATTCTTTGGGGAGAGATTACTTCACAGGCCTAAAGCAGAAATAACAAGGGGACGTATATAAGACAAAGGGAATCTCTGTAGGATCCAGTGGAGACTATCTGAAACGCCCCTTCTTTCCGCGTGACCCTGACCCTCCCCAGGTGTGAAAGAATTGCTCCTGTTGCCAGAAGGTAATGAGCCAGGAATTTGAATACCACATAGACGACAACTTTATTTTGTACTATTTTCCATTCTCATTACACTGCTGATTCATCTGTCCCATTTTCTGCCCTCTTCTTATGCTCTTTGTGAATTAAAAAAAAATAATAATAATGTTGGGCTTCCCTGGTGGCGCAGCGGTTGAGAGTCCGCCTGCCGATGCGGGGGACGCGGGCTCGCGTCCCGGTCCGGGAGGATCCCACGTGCCGCGGAGCGGCTGGGCCCGTGAGCCGTGGCCGCTGAGCCTGCGCGTCCGGAGCCTGTGCTCCGC
>NC_041230.1:36281433-36317733 GCF_002837175.3 Physeter macrocephalus
GGCCCGCGTACCGCAAAAAAAAAAAAAAAAAAAAAAAAAAAAAAAATGTTGTCACTGACGTTGAATTTGCACCGTAAGCCCAAATCCTCCCTCTGTCACTGCTGGAGATGGTCTCCACCGCCAGGGTGACTCTCTTCAGATGACAACGGCTCTTTCTCTTCACCCTTATGCTTTCTTTCTTTCTCTGGGGTCTGCTGTGCTTTCCCAAAGCTGCCCGTGTCAGTGTCCCTATCAGCCCCCATGTTCAGACACAAGCTGAAATCATTGAAAATACTAGCTTCCCTTCTCCAAAGAGTCCAGGCCCTGTTTCTCTCCCAATGAACACAAACTGCAAGGCTCAGGGCTCCCCCTTTGTTAATTAGGATCAAACCTCACTCTCTGCTAACCCAAAGAAAGGAAAAGGCAGCCAGTCATGCTAAGAGGCTGTAAAAAAGCTTCCTCTAATCCTCCCAAAGGACTCGAGAGAAGGCTTTCAGCCAAGTCAGGGTCATTTAATGTATTCTGCTGTGGAAAAGATATTAAAAATGATTAAGTTCATTAGAAAAGAAAGAAGAGAAACCTTGTCTAAAGCAATGACCTCTACCCGGCAGCTGTGTTAAAACAGTACCTTTTCTTGGGATCTGATAGGTGTTGGAAAACTCGATAAAGGTATGTGGAAAGGCAAGACCCACCCACACCAGGGAGTGGGTCTTTCTGTCCAGCGAACCAGCAGAAGTGCCTCAAAGATCAGAAGCAAACGGCACTGTAGTCTCGGTGCCGAAGAGGAACCAAAGAGGATGACACGGTCTCTGTCCTCAAATATCTTCCAGTCTGGACAGAGAGATGAGAAAATATAGAGAAAAGAATAGTACCTGATGGGCACACAGTGGACACAATAAAAGGATCCCTGGAGGAAGGATTTCTGCGCTAAACCTTGGAGCAGGAGTTGAATTTGGAGGGGCAGAGAGGATCTTCCAGGTAGAGAAGAACATTTTGAGCAAATGCAGGAAGTTTACAGAAAGGGAAATGCAAGTTTGGCCCCATGGGAGAGTGAGTAAAACAGACTGAGTCCTTAAGCGCTTAGACATGAACCAGTGAGCTGTGAGGTTGTTCCAGCATCAGTTGAGTGTACTTTTTACCTGAAAGAGGATGAGCAGATCACCTCTTAACTGGCTCGGAATTCCCAGAGCTCAGAATCCTCAAGTTTCTGTCACGCCTCTCCCTGCCATTCATTATCTTTCCTCCCTGAATTACCCCCAAGGAGTTTTCAGCTGGGGACAGTGCCCCACAACCAGGGTATTTGGAAATGCATGCAGAGCACTTGGCATCATCACTAGGATTGGGAGACACAAGTGGCCTTATGGGTGGAGGGTAAGAATACAATACGTCCTCCAATCGTTCAATGAAGGGCTGTCTCCACTAACTGGCAATAGATGCCCTGTAAGTTGTGCCAAATGTGCTGATGGTGACAATGATGACAATAATAAAACAACAATAACAAAACCACAGATCTAATCAACTGTTTGATTGAGAGCTGACCTCAGGTGTGTATGAGTCAAAACCTACCTACTGACACCATGATGACAGCCTATGTGGATCTTGATGGAATACATGTCAGCCTGGCATTCATGGCTACAGGGACAGCAACCATACCCAACTTATTTCCTCTTCTCCCCGCAACTTTCAACTTGAGAGTTGATATCTTAATGGATGAACCATCAATGTAAGGGGCCTCTCTAAAAATTGGAAATAGAAGCAAAGGGGGTGTCATCTTGTCCTCTCCCAATAGTTCTGAAACCAAATAGAGATGCAGGGACCCTGTATTACAAAGAAGGCATCACGGTTCGCTGCTGAGGCTCAGGGAAGAGTGAACGTGACCCTTACAAGTAGGAGAAATAGGGTGGAAGGGAGAGGGTGGGTGCCTACATACTGGAATGTCTCCAATAATAAAGATGCATGGGGACAACGGTAGAAAATATTTAAAACGTGGTATGTGTACACTGACCACTGTTCCTCTCACAACTTGAAATGCGCTCTGACTCAAGGTTTGCTGAACTTGCAAGGGGAAGAGGAAATTTCTCATTACTTAAAGGGGGAGGACCAGATGCACCAACGTGGCGAACTGAACATCCTGGAAAAGTTTTAAGGAAGCAGCAAAGATTAGCAAGAGGGTTATGCGGTCCTGAATGGTCCATTCAGATTGGAGCAGGACCTGGGCAGTGTGACTTGATTTTGTGAAGGTGAAACTAGTTCAATTTAAGCAGTACCTCAGGTCCCTAAGCAAGCAAATTGGAGATCTAGGCAATATCTCCATTCACCCATCCAACCTATACTACTGAGCAGCTTACCATGTGCCAGGATTTTTCTACATGCTGTTGATACAGTGAACTAGACAACGTCCCTACATTCTCAGCAAGAACCCAAGTGTGAAGCTGAAGTTAAAGCCGATGCCCTTTTGGATGCCCCCAGAGACTGTGGTGTTCATGAGTGCCCAGTGAGGGGACGGGAAGAATCACCCCACAGCCCTGGATGGGATTGGCCTGGTCTTCATGGGCCGGAGAATGCATGTGGGAGGAGGGTGACCAATCATCCTAGTTTTCCAGGAACCAAGGCATTTCCAAACCCAATGGACTTTCTGTTCGTCCAGGAAAGTCCTGGATAAACTGGGATGAATTTGTCACCCTATGTGGGAGATACCATCTTTTGCAGTTGAGCAGGGCTGGGTAGAGGAAAGTTGAGAGCCTGAGCCCGGCCTGGGTTTTTTGTTTCACTCCAACTCCAGTCCCCTTCCTGTGTGTTCCCACTTTCACCATATGCTCCTCCCCCTTGGCTCTGTTCACCCATTTCAGGCCTTGAGACTTCACCATGAGCTG
This sequence comes from Physeter macrocephalus, assembly GCF_002837175.3. Taxonomy (NCBI): domain Eukaryota; kingdom Metazoa; phylum Chordata; class Mammalia; order Artiodactyla; family Physeteridae; genus Physeter; species Physeter macrocephalus. Next base: position 36,284,286 of record NC_041230.1, read on the forward strand.
TGAACTTGGTTTGCCCAGATGAAACCTCTGAGTCATACTGGCCACTACTAGCCGTCTACTAGCGCCAGCACTACCACTACCACTTACACCAAGATAACTACCTAATACCTTGCGGATGGGGGCTTTGCATAGCTTATAGTTGAGATCCTCATAACTGCTCTAGAGATAAGAATGACTCCCATGGTAGAGTCTTGGAAATTGACTTCCCAAGAGACTCATGTCCAGACCTGTGCACAAGTAGGATGCCCCCCGCTATGCCAGACCTTGGAGCCCAGTAGCACCCACCCAACTAGGCCATCCTCCCACTCCAATCAAAAACAAAGACTTTTCACAGCATCGCCCACATCTGTACTCTTCTCTGATGACTCAGAATGCCCTTGGAAGCCAAACCAGGGAAAGTCACCATGTGGTGAAATACTCCCAACTCTACTGGCAATATTCACTCGCTCATAACCTTCACTGTGAAAAAATCCTTGAGGCCTTTACAAGTAATATATTCCCTTACAGCAGACTTTGAAAAATGCAACTCTTTCCCAACACCTAAGACCCTCTGGAGCACATAGAGAATTCCCATCATCAACTACACTTTGTAGCAGGCATAAAATGTGACGCGGCACACCCAATGTCTGAGATTTTCCTTCTTGAGAAGACCTCGTAATGCAACTCTTAGTTTGTACCCTTATGTTTCCTTTAAATAAAGAAAGGGAATTAAGGTTGCATCAGAAACTCCATGCCCTTCAGCTCAGTCTTTCTAATGACCATTTACAGATGAAGAAACAGAAGTTAAGAGAGGAAATAAATGTTCCTTGAGCGAGGCCAGAAGGCTACTAAGGAAAGAAGCTGGGATTTGAACCCAGGTCTACCTCTATTAGATATATTTCTCTATTAGATATACAGCTGACCCTTGAACAATGTGGGAGTTAGGGGTGCCAACCCTCTGCACAGTCAAAAATCTGCATATAAGTTAATAGTCAGCCCTTCGTATCCGTGGTTCCACATCCACGGATTCAATCAACAGCGGGTCGTGTAGTACTATATTAGATATATCCTAGCAATGGGTCTATAACCCATTGCTCTCTCCTCTTGAGCTATTCACTCCTGCTCATGATGGGGTGAGGTGTGAGGGGGCAAGAGAATCACTGGGGTGTTTTTCAAAACACCCATGTCTTAGCCCCACCTCGGTTCTGCCTTCTTGAAAAGTTGCAGTGATCCGCTATCAGACCACATGGGGTAAATGTATATTACGAAAAGTTTCAGAGATGATTCTGATAATGTGATTCCTCACATTGGCAGCTGAAAACCTGTGCACTAGACCACATGGTCTCCTAGGAGTAGGATTCCTGACTGGAATGCACAGATGGACATTTAAGAATTTCATGAGCTCCCTGAGAAACACGAAGTGCTCTGTGCATGTACCACATGCATTATTCTATAATTTTCACCAGATTCTTAAACTAGTCCCTGACTCAAACTTAGAAAGTACTCCTTTGGAGAAAATGTGGAATTTTTCCACGTTCCTAAAGCAGGAATGTTAATTCTATCCTTTCCAGCTTCAACAGGCCCTGGACACATGTAATTTTAAGCCATCATTCAGAGAACTCACTCGGCTTGCATTTAAGGGAATGGTTTCCCCAGTTTAATGTAATACTGCTATTGGCAAATAGATCAGTCTTAGAGTCATCGAACCTGCCAACTTTCATATCCACCAAGGTAAAAAACGTTCATCAGATTTTGTCTTTTCATTCTCTCAATGGGCTTTAATAGATTTCTGTCTGGGATCAAAAGGCTGGCTGAATACAGGCCATGCGTAACGTGTTGTGGGTTAATTAAGATGATCACTAACTGCTTGAGCTCACTCTTAGCCTCATGATTTGTAGGTAGAGAGTTTGCTTCTATCAGACACAGTTGCCCCACTGGGATCACCCTGTGTGCGTGGAATGGTCAAGCAAACACAAGACCCTCACAGGAAACCTGGCTGGGTTTTGAGCACTGGTCTTGGCATTTGTCACCATGATAAGGTGCTTTTCTATTGGTTTGGCCTGGTTAAACCATTGTGGTAGGAATTTTTGTTTAAATATTTGTGGGCAATCCTATTGCTGTTTTAATTGCTTCCTTATATTCTCTGCTGGTATGTTTCTTTTTCACCAGTGGTTATAGCTATACCTCGACTGTATCTCTTTCCTTCTCTGCAGTGTCCATCACCATGTTCATTGATCCAAACACTTACTGAGCACCTGTGATGTGCCCGGAAGACTGCTAGGCACTGAAGAATGACAGGGAGATGGGACACATGGTCTCTGTGTTCACGGAGCAACTCGCAGCCCAGTGGGGGAGACAGAGACCTGGATCAACACAGCGTAGTAAGAGCTTCCGGAGAGTCAGGTTGCCCGAAGGAAGCAACACTGTCTTGGAGGTCCAGTAGACATTAGGAGGGTGAATGGGGAGAGGGTGGAGGAGAGGCTAGCCAGGCAGAGGAGGTGGTACACAGGGAGATGGGCAACAACAGGCGTGTCACTGGCCACGCCCAGCCCATCTCACAGTGGCCAGAATGGAGATGGTTTGCAGATCTCGCCAGCATCACCATTCCTCTTTAAGAAACGTAAACAGTCTCCAAGAGGTTAGTTGGCTTGACAAGAAGCAAAGCTGCTATTATGGGCTAAATGTTTTGTGCCCTTCCAGATTCGTGTGTTGAAGCCCTAACTCTCCCTTCCCCCACGCCGTGCGATGGTTCTTTTTAGTGGGGTCTTTGGGAAGTAATTAGGCTTACGTAAGGTCATGAGGGTGGGACCCTCATGATGGAATTAGTGTCCTTTTAAGAAGAGAAAGACAGCTTAAGGCAAGCTCAGGTCAAAGCCATGGAAAGTATGGACTTTGAATCCTGACTCTTGATTGTCTAGAGACTGATAATTGAGGTGAAATGACCATTTCTTGCTTAACATATTAAATTTTCAACAAAATAAGGCAGCTCCTTCTGGAAAATCCAGGATGACCAACAACAGAGAATGATATGTGATAGGAGCTTTAAACTCCATATTTTATACCCAGGGTGAATTCCTTACAACTCTCCAGGCATTTCTCCTAGGAGGGCTAAGAACCTCCACCCCTTGAAAAGCTTGGGGTAGGGCTGGGGAAGATGGGAAGAAGAGGGGGGATTCCATAAGGAACCTACATGGGAGATACTCCCACCCCAAATGCCTCCTAGAGTGCCCATCAGAGTTTAACTCCTCCAGTTGAAAACCTATTCAACTTTTAAATTTTGGTTACCACAGCATTTTCCAAAGATTTTGATCTCAGATCTGCCTCTAAAATATATCTTCTGTGTTACCGCTGTTGTTTCTGGTTTTATTGTTTTTGTTACTTTGATCCTAACACTATTTAACATCCCAAGGATCCCAATTTAGGAAAACTGCACGAGACCAGTAGAAAGACCTACAGACACATATTCACCGGCCAAAAATTAAAAGAATGTAACATGTCAACAGCTGCTATCCTTCTGTGACGCATTTCCATTCATTTTCATTTTTATGCTCTTCTGAATTTCTAAGGCTTTGAATTTGAATATTTTCCTTTCATAATTCAGGGGAAATTATTTCTTGGTCTGGAACCAAATAAATAACTATTTATGTTACTTGAGGACACTTCCTACTGCTGTGCCAGTTGTAGAAACTGAAATTATTTATTTTTACAAAGATTTGGGAGCAGTTTTGAGTAGTCTGAAGATGCTGAGAAATGGAAATGCAGGATATGTAGATATTCCTTTTTTTTTTCTTTTTTTTCCTGTATCAGTGGTGCTCAAAGTGTGGCTCCTGGACCAGCAGTGTCACCTGGGAATTTTGAGACACAAAACTTCCCCCACCACATCCGCACACATCTCTACTGAATCAGAAACTCCAGATGGGGAGTGTTTTCACAACAACAACAACAACAAAAATGCCCAGCAGTTTGAGCATCGCTTATACTAGGCGTAGAGCGTCACGGGTGGGCTCTCAGTTTGGGAGGCAGCATGATGATCATGACTTCCCCCTTCCAGCCACCTCCCCCATCAGTGTATTCCCCAGGTCAGCAGAGGAGGGGAAGCAGCCATCTCCTAAGCTGATTCTGCCAGGTGTCTGTGAGGGGTAATGTCGCCTCATTGTCTCAATCAGCCTTCAGCTGTCCCTGCTTTCATTAGTCAAACCGCACCAATCAGCAAGCGGATCCAACAGCTGTAGAGCAGCAGGTGCAGTAATGAGGAACTTCCCTAACTGGGGTCAATCCCACCCCCGTCTCCAGCCCACCCACCAACCCTCATGGCGGAGCCCAGCCCTGCAGATGCATTTATACAGCATGAGGTGGGCCCTTCTGCCCCCTGATTTCATTGAGGCCTCTGCACGGTGCCCGTACTCACACACTAGCAGGTGGGAGACCTCAGCTGGGATGCAACCCAGAGACCATTCCTCTTGAGCCCCGCTTTTTACAAGAAAGAATCTGAGGTCCACGGAAGGGAAGAATAGGGCATACCAACACTGGAATTCAGAATTCCTGTCCCTCAATTCAAAAGCCATTTGCAGCACCCCCTAACGGGAGCTGAATATTCTTATGAAATAAATACATGTAGCAATGAATCAATCACCACCTTGTTATTGTGACAGATATAATGTAATGAGTAGATATCTATCATGCATCATTCACCATTTCAAATAAGGCTACCATAGAGGACAGATTGCAAATGACACAAAACAGCCCAGAATTATGCTCTTTTCCAGGCCTGTTGTAAGGATCCCTGTCTGCCCTTTGCTTAAATCATAGCAATCAGTAGCCATTTTACCCCTGGTCCTTTCAGTTGCTGCCAATTCATGATTGAAGCAGTGGGAGGTTCTGGGAAAAGACAACTGGCTTCCAGCAGTCCCAGACCTACAGCTCACTAACCAGTGTGACCTTGAACATGTCACTTAAAATGCCTGGCCTCAGTCTCCCCTTCCTTGAACCGCAGGGGTTAGTTAATAATCTTCAAGGGACTTCCCACTGACAGTAACACACGTTTAATACCTACTTCCAGTTTGCCTACTTGGGGCAAAGAGAGATGCTTCCTGCAAGCCCACTGAGACAGGCCAGCCTCTGTGTGCTCAGACCTCCTTGTCCCCTCCACCCAGCAGCACCCCCCAACACAGGGCTTGATCCCGTGGAGGCTCTTGGGAGTCAGAAGTCCTGACTAATTTGCCTGACTGCCCAGCCAGCCTTGGTGGGCTCGTTTGGCATTCCGGCAACATTTGGCTCTGGCTCGGGGAGGAACTGTCCCTGCCCCTCCGGATGGCCATGTTGGATACTCGGAAATTAAAGATGAGACTACCGAACGCTGAAGCACCCCTCTCCATCCAGAGGACGTTGGAGACACCTGCCATTTACGGCCCTAAGAAGAGCTGGTCCCCACCCGGGCAGCCAGAGTCAGTCTTAAATTACCTAAAGAGCCTGGGTGCGGGGTCTGGGCTCCATTTGTTTACAAAATAGGCACTTTCAAAGGCCCTTTACTAGGGCCTGGCAATTCCCAGGTCCCCTGCTATAGGTTGATGCATAATGCATAAGATGCTGGGAAATGTGTATTCATGAGGGCGGCTTGGCTTTTGTCAAAAAGAACTGTGAAATATTATGATGGAACAATTTTCATTTCTGCCACATTGTTTTTATAGTGCATTCATGACTGGGGATTGAGGGCTTTTCGAGTTTTGCCTGGTGCAGATGTTGCAGTGCCGAGAGCTGCTTCAGACGCCTTATTTTCCAACTTTGTTGCTGACAATTACATGAGGTGGGGGGTGGGGAGGGAGGCTCTCACAGGGAGACAAAGGATATATGTCCTCAAGTGATCTTGCCCTGAATGCATTCAGGAGGGTGGGAGGGAGGAGGGAGGGAGGGAGGGAGGGAGGAGGGAGGAGGGAGGGAGGGAGGGGACTTGTGTACATCCACCCACCAACCCAGGGTGAGGGCGGGCCTCCCAGCTGGAGAGTCACCCCTCAGGGCTCCCCAGCCTAACTCCCTCCCCCCTGGCCCAGCGGGGACGCCACACTATCACAGACCCCATCCCACACCGAGGCCACGAAAAGCCAGGGTCATGGTGGGAAAAACACTGTCCCAAGGTAAAAGGGCATTTCTGACGGGAGAGGACTGTGCCCTAACTCAGCCTGTTGGTAGAATCGCAAAGGACAAGCTGGTCAGAGGTTTGGAAGTCTAGGAGCTTTTTTGTTAAAAAACCAAGGCCAGCATCATGGAAGCCCTGAGCCAATGTCAGAGTTCCACCCACGGCAACTGTACTCACAATATAACCAAACCTAGCATCCCAGGCCAGCCTCTGGGGATCTGGGTCAATACTGATGTAGTCAGCACAGCAGCGTGAGGCCACTTTTTCTCATCTGTCAGGGAGGGAGGGAGGAGGGAGGAAAGGAAAAGGGATACTGATGTATGGAGATGACTCTTGACGCCAGGGCTCGGGCTTGGGCTGCCCTCCTTGAGGGAGCCATTATCTGCATTTTACATCTGAGGAAATGAAGGCCCAATAAGATTGAGGCACTTGTCTGAAATCACATAACCAATGGATGGTGAGGCCTGGGTTTGAATCCACATCAAATGCCCAAGCTTACGGTCTCCTCCAGCTCCAGGCTACCAGGAGAACTGAAGCCGAGGAGGAGCATCCTCCATCTGCAATGCATCTGAGAGACCTGGGGGTGAGAGGCGCACATGAGGCCACCGGGTGAGGGAAACACTGAGGCCCCCACCCCAGGGAAGAAGGGCTGGGAGTTCGACCCTGAGCTGGCTGCCAGGCACCCGGGCACCCATGTGTCCGGAGGTGGAGGAACTTTCTGAGACTCTACCGCTCCTACCTTCTGGTGCCTGTATTCTAGCTCAAGTCTGTGGACTGCAAACCCCAGCGTGTCTCATCCTGCCACTGGGCTGGCTGCCTCCTAGTCCAGAAAACGCTGAGCCCCTTCAAGCCCCTCAGCCAGGAGGCAGTGCGTTCCCAGAGCCAGGCATGGGGGTATAATTTTCCCTTGGCTTGCAAAGCTCAGGGAAAATCCCCAGGGCTTGCAAAGCTCCAGGCAAGGTCAGAGCAGAGGCTCCCACACCTGCTTCAAATGCACCCAGCGTGACAGAAAGGCCAGGCTGCAGGCAAACTCTGAGACACAAGGTCGGAGAAGAATCCATCCCGGGACAATCAGGGGAGCAAAGCAAGAAAGAGAGACAGGAGTGGCCAGGGCCTCATGGCTGGAGAAAGATGTGAGTAGGCACAACACAGGGGTCTCCTAAGGCCAGCAAGTATTCAGAGCCCTGAGTGGCTGGACGCAGAGCAGGGCAAAGCAAAGAGCACGACAGGGAATGGAGGGGCGGCACAGGCACAGGGGGGTCCCCCCCACAGGCCGGCACAGAGGCAGAGCCTCGAAGCGCAAACTGCAGGGAGTAAGGCAGGGCTTTCGGCTTCAGGGAGCCCGGGAACAGGCGGTCCCCGAGGACCCACCGCCCCTCCTTATGGAGACGACCCAAGTGGATCTGTGTAGGGCAGCAGAACTCGCCTCCCCAAAATGTCACTTTGGCATGTGGATTATTTTGAGCTGAAAACAATCAAGGCCCGAAAGTCTTAGGAAGAGACTTTGTCCATCCCCCTAACTGACTAAAAGAATTTAGCTAGAGGGCCTGTTCCCAGAATAGCGCTATCAGCAGAGACATCTGCTGAGAATATGGGCTTCGGGTTGGGGGGGGGGGGGGACTCAGCAGGGGGCCTGGAGATCAGAATCCTCTCTGTGTCCCAGTGTCTCTGCAGGGCCCAGCAAACATTTATTTACCAAACATTTGCTTTTCCGTCTCCATGTGAGTTACTTTCCTCCCCTCTGAAGTCCCAAACCACTGCCCCCAACATCCTCTTTTGTCTTTAACTGGAAGTGGTATTTAAGGTGAGGGCTTCAGCCATTTTGGCGACTTAATTTTCCTGGCTCTCTCCCACGTGAACATGTTATCAAGCTTTTGTTTGATGTTCTCCTGTTAATGTGTCTCACATCAACTTAATTCTTAGATCAGCCAGAAGAACCCAGACGGGTAGAGGACAATGTTTTCCTCCCCAGCTTTTGAAAGTCTGGGGAAGAAACAGACACATGTGGAGACAATGACGTGTCTCCTGAGAAGTGATCAGGCTGGGAGTACGTGAGGATCTCCAGACACATTCAGATCCACTATTTTTTTCCACGCTGAAGTCATCATTATTCCAGAAATCTTGTCCACAGGGCGATTAGCTGGGAACTTCCGGTGCTCAACCACTAGTGTTAGGGTGGTGGTCTCCTGGCAAATCCAGCCCCGCACACCTCTCTGCCCATTTCTAAAACAGAGCGAACTCTTTCTCACTTGAGGGTCTTTGCACTGACCGTTCCCTCTGTCTCCAATACCCTCCACCTAACTCCAGAGCCGGTCCCTCCTCAGCCTTCAGATCTCGGGCTATCTAGCCGGTTCTCTCATCCTGGTGTTTCCCATCAGAGCGTGCTGTTTGGGTTCGCTGCTGCTGTGGTGATTGTTACTGTCTTGTTGTCTGTCTCCAGCTGTGATATAAAGTCGTGAGAGCAGGGATCAGGCTGTGATCTGTTCACCCTTCTTTCCCCGGGACCCAGCATCATGCCTAGGACGTGGTCAGAGCTCAGTAAATGTTGAGAATGAATGAATCAGTTCACAGAGTGTTATGCAAGAACATTAATAAGCCGTACCAAAAGGGCTGAAAATCCAACAATTTGCTCTCGTGCCGCACAGGGCACTTCTGCCTATTCGGATAAGCAAGCCAGGCCAGGGGCAAGTTCCAAAGCACGAGAAAACAGATCAAAGCTCACCACCACCAAGTCCAAGAGGTGGTCCTGACCCTTCTCCCCCTTGGCAGTCAGGCAGAGTCTTGTCAAGGATCGGAACAGACGTGGTTTCAAAACCCCACGCTCCCAGGTACAAGTTTTGTAACCATTAGCCTCTGTTTTCCTATGTCAGCACAAAGGAGAGTGAAGTCATCTGCTGAGATTGCCACGAGGATGGAGTTAGAGCAGTGTCCTCACCCCCACTGCCGCAAGGAACGTTTGGCAAAAGTCTGAAGACATTTCTGGTTGTCACGGCTGGGGTAGAGTCCAGGGATGCTGTCAAACATCCTAAAGTTCACAAGACATCCTCCACAACAAAGAATTACTCAGCCCCAAATGTCAACAGTGTTGAGGGCCAGAAACACTGCATCAGAGATATTGCAGTTGCACAGGAAGGCTTCGGATCCGTCCCTCTCTGTGACCAGACGCACCTGCAGGCAACTAACTGCAAAGCTCTAATCAGCCTCGTCTGAATACTCCCTGACCGCGCCTCCAACCGGCCTCTGCCCACACCAGTGTGTCTCACCAGGAATCCCTGTTGTCTTAGTCTGTTTGGGCTGCTATAACAGAACACCATAGACTGGGTGCCTGAAGCCACAAACACTTACTTCTCACAGTTCTGGAGGCTGGGATGTCCAAGATCAAGGTGCCAGCAGATTCAGTGTCTGGTGAGAGCCCACTCCCTGGTACACAGAGGACCATCTTCTCACTATGTTCTCATACACTGGAAACGGCAAGGGAGCTCTCTGGGGTCTCCTTTACAAGGACACTAATCCCATTCACAAGGGCTCCACCCTCATGGCCTCATCACCTCCCAAAGGTCTCCCCTCCAAATCCTGCCATACCAGGGATTAGGTTTCACTGTATGAATTTGGGGAGGATACAAACATTTGGTCTACAGCACCCATCTTCCGATTGTTAGTAAGATCCTTCTTTCACACCTGAACTCAAATCTCACTACAGAGAAGCCTGCACCTGTTTTCTGCGCTGTTAGCCCTGTCTGTCCTACTGCACTGAATGTCCTCAGCGGCACAAATTACAGCCTGCCCGCCGCTGAGGCTTTCTCGTCCCTCTAGCCATCCTTAGGCCTTAGCACCAGGTGTGGCCTCCTAAGGAGAGAACCTGACTCATGAAAAAGGAGAGGGCTTCTTAGGCTAGCAAATCCAAAGTCCTAACTGTACAGCTTCTTCCTGACTGTCTGGCTTTCCTCATCTGCAAAATGGGCACCACTGAATCCATGTGTCAGGCTCTCCCCAAACAATGAGACACTGTGACATGTTGCTTACAGTAGGCAATAAAATGCCACTATTTCACAGGAAGAGCTTAGTAGAGCCTGATCAGCTGAATGTTAAATCCAACCCTCTCTCTTGAGCAGAGTAAGGTTTCTGTTTTCTAATTCCTGGAGAGCCAAGCATATTGTCAGGTAGGGGAAGACAGTATCAGGCTTCAAGGCGTGTATCTGGAAGAGGTCATTTTCTTCCTGAGATATCTTACTCTTTCATCTCTCTCCCTATACAAAGTCAAAGGGCTTCTCCTTTCAAAACCTGGCAGAGGTTTTGCGGCGTGAATTCCCCACCTCTCCTGGTCTGATCACACCTCCTGAGTGGGAGCCTGCCACCTGGGAGAAACCCCAGGCCACCCGGGGAAACTGCCATTGGCAGCTCGGCACTCCACTTATAGCCTGTTTATGAGAGCGAGGAGGGTCTACAATCTACAATAGTCATCTCCGAAAGAAACAAAGGAATTCACAGCTCTGGACTCCCAGTTGCAATTTCCAGGGCATCCAGTGATTCCAGAAGGAGAATGTCAAAGGGGCTGATGGCTCAGAGCGTGGGGAGGAAACATTCACCTCCAGCCACTGTGGCAAGTCCGTCAGGGTCAGGGGCATAGATCCCAGCCCCCCGGGGACCCCCCAGGACCTCCTTCATCTAATTCACAGGCCACTGTTTTATGAAGTTCATGCGGAAACATCGAGCGAGGGGAAAACGTGCTGGCGGATAAGGAGTAGAGAGTGTACCCACTGTATTTGCTGGGAGGACCACTCAGGATGTCTCAGCCAGGTCCTACTTCTTTAGAGTTCTAGTCTTGATGGGGACTAAGGAAGGATGGCATTCTATCCCTGAACAAACCCAGCACAAACACGTTTCCGAGCAGGCTTCATGTGCCCCATTCTATTACACTGTTGGGTTCCAGAAGGTCCCCAATCCTTTCCCTCCACTTCTGCTAAAGTCTTTCCATTAATTCTTGCACCAGAAGCCATGGGACCAAGCAGAAGACACCGTGAGAACTTTAGCAGCTTACCCTGAAGATACTGCTCATATGTGCAGCTGTCCCAAGATAGGGGACCACGTCGGGAGGCAGCCAGGGTCCCATCCCTGGAAACATCAAGCAGAGGAGAGCTGAGAATCTAGCAGGAGACAGCAGAGGGCTACAGCAGAGACTAACCCACAGACATGGCAACGGCTATCTGAGGAGGCCAGCAGACAGCAGCAGCTGAAGAAGATTTTATTTCAGTGACTCAGAGTTTCACCCCTGCTGAGAGGCTGGTCACAGCTAAGGCTCCTCAGGCTTAATATGTGAAACATCATCCAGAAAGCAGCAGACAAAAAACAGACACAAGGCTGATTGATATCAAGGACGGCACGAAACCCCAGAGACTGGGCTCTACCCGGCAGTCTGCTCTCGCCCACTCCTGCCCCACTGTCCCTGTCTGTGACATGGGGAGAACAGTCTCTGCCTTGCTTTTCTATTGTGAAGATCAGAGTAGATGAGCATTCCGAAAAGGTGAGCTAAACCCTTAAACATTGAAGCAACTAAGGAATTATGCTTAGAGGATGAACATTTTAGTACTGCTTCTTCTGGAAGCTTCCCTGATCCTCCCTGACCTGGTCAATTGCTGCCATTAGCTCTCAGAGTACCAGGTCACCCTCCTTCCACGTACCGCGGTTTCATCCCATATTTCTCCATCTGATTCTTTAGTTTGTGTTTGTCTCGCACGTTTGATTGTGAACACAGAGCAGGCAGGAGCCGGGTCTCTTTGTGTCTGCTGTTGTTGTTAGTTCTTACCATGGCCTCCTGGTGCAGGTCCTGAGAGACGTCAAACGCCTGAACAAATGAATAACCACAAGCTCCGTGGTACTGGAAATAAACTTCAGCAAACTGCCCCCAATCATTCCCCATCTGTCATTACAGAGGTGTCCGCAGGCTTCATAACCAACAGTACGCCTCTCTTAGAGACCATTCTCTCTCCTGAAATTTAGCAGGTTAATGAAGGTGGCCGGTATTTATTCTATTTCTTGGGGCTATGGAATCTTCCCTTACCTGCAAACGACTTAAAAATATTGTGCAGGCATCCTGAAACATTAAGCGACTTTACTAGGTTTGCTCTTAAAGAGAGAAAGGGAAAAAAAAAAAAAAAAGCTGGTTTTGCGTGTAGTTTTTCCAGCAACCACATTTATAAAAGCAAAGCCTGAAGCTGGAACTTTGGGGTGAGTTTTAAAAGAAATGTGAGTACTGTAAGTTAAATACTACTTTGTGCCAGTGGCACAATGCATGGTGATTATCAATCCTTAATTGTGTGGAAATCTAAAGATCTGTGGCCCTTTAATTAAGAGTCCAGTGGTTTCCAGCAAGTATGTGCACTACTGCTATTACATTCATGGGGTAAATTGTGCTTTGCGCTCTCCTGCCATTTCTTATGAACAATTCCATTTTCTCCAAACTTTTTGAGCAAAAAAAGGTCACAGAACAGTACTTTTTTTTTTTTCCTGTGTTCCGTGTCCCAGGTGAAATTCACCCTCTTTCTTTGCAGTGAGCTTTGGATAATGGCCTCATTAACTGGGTTACATTCCCATTTGGCAGGGGAACAGGTGGGCAGCACAGAGGTAATGGCGCTCGGATGAGAGAGCCACAAAAAGTGAATTGTTTAAAGGCCCCAGATGATTAAACAATTACTCTCTCTGTAGTTCATATTTTAGAGTAAACAGCATTTACCCTAGACTGCATTTTTCTTCGTCTCGGAAAATCGTCTGCCTCTGCTGGCGGTGTGTCGGTCCCCTTTCTCCCCGATGAAATTTCATCCGTCCAGGAACTGTTTGCTAGCAGAAGCTGCTGATCTCTGGCCAAATGAAAAACGTCTGCATTTTCTGCTTCTCATCGTGCATCAAACCCTCATTTCCAAACACGATACCCTTTTCCTGATAGCCTGCTGCACTCCACTGCCTCTCTCTCCACACTAATTCAGAGGCTATAGCTCCTTCGCTTTATAACATTTACCAAGGGTGCGGACGAGATGGCCTCCCACTTTAAATGGATTTCCAATTTTCAGAGGCCATTATTCAGTTCCCCGCTCCGATGTCCTCGTCCTTGTCGCTTTTGAGTGTCGGTTATAGTGGAGTAACAGAGCACCTGTACGAAACTAAGCCTCCCGAAACTGGATGTTCGGGAACTGCTGAAATCCCAGCATCTCAGCTGGGAGTTTTGGCATTTGGCGACTAATTGTGTTGCTGAAAGGTGGCCCGATCTGAAAACTGTAACCAGAAACAACGAAGAATATGTGTGTTTGTGTGTGTGTCTGTCTGCAATGACATAGGCACTTATGACCTGAAAAAAAGTGTTTTTATTGAGACAAAAGGAGCAAATTGTGTTTTGAGGGCTCCTCCGAAAAATACAAGGTGGTGTGTCATAAATCTGGACCAAGTTCAAGTTCCATACAATTAGGGGCAGCCCCTGAAATCCAGCCCAAGTGGAACATGAAACTGCAATAAGGTGTATTCCTGCAATCTGTCCTACTCGAGGCCAGAGTCTTGACCCTTACACTCAGGTGATGGTGCTTCCACCAGGTCTCTATCTACACTGAGAGGGGATCCCTGTCTCTAGCCCCTTCCTCAAGATGATGAATGGATTTATTGAATATGCTGAAGTTCACACGCTGGAAGGAGAACGTGGCTCCTGTGACTCCACAGACTGAAATGAACAGACCGCATAGAAAGCACGCTGGGCTGGGAGCCCGGGCCGCACTCCTAACGGTGAGCTCGGGCACAGCGGCACTTGACAGAAATGCAGAATCTCGGGTCCCAGCCCAGACTTACTGAACCAGAATCTGTGTTTTAACAAGAACCCCATTTGAGAAGCGCTGCCCTAAAGCATGCCTGTTAATCTACAACCCACGTAGGGGAGGTTGCAGTTTTTCGTTATTTTAATTGAAGTTGTGTTACTTTCAACTGTACCGCAAAGTGATTCAGTTATACATATATACATATATATTCTTTTTCAGATTCTTTTCCATTATAGGTTATTACAAGATATTGAGTACAGTGTATATGTTAATCCCCAACTCCTAATTTCTCCCCCGTCCCCAACCCACTGCTATTCCCTTTGGTAACCATAAGTTTGTTTTCCATGTCTATGAGTCTATTTGTTTGGTAAATAAATTCATTTGTATCATTTTTTCAGATGTCACAGATAAGTGATATCATATGATATTTGTCTCTGTCTGCCTTACTTCACTTAGTATGATAATCTCTAGGTCCATCCACGTTGTTGCAAATGACATTATTTCATTCTTTTTCATGGCTGAGTAATAGTCCATTGTGTATAGGTACCACATCTTCTTTATCCATTCCTCTGTTGATGGGCACTTAGGTTTCTTTCACATCTTGGCTATTGTAAATAGTGCAACGATCATTTGGCCCAGATCACCAGCTTTTAGAATGTGGGCTCCAAGAGGGAAACGCATCTTTAGCCCCTCTCTAGTAGACCCTCAATAAATATGCTTTGAAAGAGTAAACGGGTGCCCCCGCGATGCTTGTTCCCCATGGTCTGTATGCACCAGCCTGTCTACTTCTGGCTACAGGAATCACGATCCTAACTCTTCAGGTTTGCTTATTAGTTGAGAACTTGTTCTAAGCCCAACCCGTGAGGTCCCGATATTTACAGTCTAACCTCAGGATCGTGCAGCAACTATGGCTACAACATGAGCCCTGAGGCAAACTTCCATTTTTACCTCAGCACTGTTAAACCCCATTCACTAACACGAGTCACTTCGTGTTTGCTATGAAAAGCCCGGAGCAGAGGTAGGGTAAGTAACACTAAACTTCCATTCATAGAGCCACCACCCAGCCTGTGTCACACTATTAAACTTCCCCTTTCCATCATTAGCTACAAACTTGGCTGTGGCCACTTTGTCCAAATATCAGTCATAAAAGAACATAAAATAGACTCTCCTGCCTTCTCAGTCACACTTTCTGATGTGGAATGAAAATGTCTCTTTCTAACCAGAGTTGGCTTTATTGCAGGCTATCAGGCTATCGTGAAACAAAACAAGATAAAAACACACACACCCCGGCCCCGGCCACACCTCTCTCAAGATATTGGAAGGGAGAATAACAGTTTGAAGTGAGGAGAATATTTAAGGCAAATATAATGTTGGTTTCATCTTTGTTAATTTCATGCAAGGGGTACATATAAATCTCAAAGAAAGGACACCCATTATTTTTAGCTCAATCTGTTTGCATGCACCACACAGAGGGTGAGAGGGCCT
Source organism: Physeter macrocephalus (assembly GCF_002837175.3). NCBI lineage: Eukaryota > Metazoa > Chordata > Mammalia > Artiodactyla > Physeteridae > Physeter > Physeter macrocephalus. The sequence continues at coordinate 36,299,676 of NC_041230.1, forward strand.
CTTTAACCCTCTCTCCACATCTGAAGTCTGCCCCCTGCCCCTACACCAGGCAACTACAAGGGTTTGCTCAGCACAGACTAGCACAGCCAAGGCCAGCTCCGCCCACCCTGCAGGCCCACGTCCTGTGCCCCGGCTGCTCTCACACAGGACGGCGTCCCCCACACGCTGTCCCCTCCCAAATACAACTGCTCGTTTCCCATCATCCTCATTCACATTCCCTCAGAATGTTTCTGTACTTTCCCACTTGCCCCTGACTAGGAGACATGGTGACCTAATTGAAAAAGTATGGATTTTGGAGTTAGAAGCCAATGGCTTAAAATCCCTGCCCTGTCTCCTGGTTGTCAAATGGTGTTGGGTAACTCATTTATCATCGTTATGTCTCCATTTCATCCTCCGTAGAATGCAAGTAATAGTATATACCACATTGGGCTGCTCTGCCCGTTACAAACATGAGCCCATAGAAGGTCCATAGGATAATGGTTAGTGTAGAGTGACTGTACCCATCCTCCCCACCAGGCCCTGGTATTCAGGCTCCTGAGGAGTCTTTATACACCAGGCCTGCCTAGCCAGGGGGATGAGAGGCTTACGGAAGCCCACCTCACCTCATAGGTCAGATGAGACCCAGCTCTTTCTCAGTCCTTTATCTTTCCAGCTGTCATAGAAAAGGTTACAACAAGCCATCTTGAAAGCCAGTGAGTGGAATTCTAAAGTCTAGGAGGGAAAACGCATTATAGAGAATAGAGACACCAATTTTCCAACCAGATAAAGCAAGCTAGACCTCTGACAAGCTGTGTGACCTCAGGCAACTCACTTGAGCTTTCTGAGCTTCCGGTTCCTCATCTCTAGAAAGGGGATAATCATGGCTCCTTGCAGAGATTGCAGTGGGATTAAGTAAATGTGTTAAAATATTAAAAACAGCAGATCCATAACTGGGGATAAATAACTGAGCGTCTGTCCTGTCTCTTGCCTTTTCATTAAAGGTCAAGGAGCATTGACACAGAGGAGGCTGCCATCATAACCTGCTCCTCAGGCAGTGACAGCTACTCCTGAGCCATCAGCCCAGGAGTGATCACTTGAGCTATTCATTAGCATAAGTATTTCACAATAATGTCATTTTAATGCTCCCCAAAGAGCACCTGTTATCTATCCCACAGATTGGATCCTCCCCGGCATAAATCATCAGGAAGCACTTCCCATGTGTCTTAAATGAAGGAGAGCCGTTCCCACCAATAAGGTAAATATCAAACAAATCCACACAAAAGAACAGACAAAGCTCAGAAACACCCCACGCTGTGACTTTAAGAGTTGATCAACCGCAGATCAAAACCTTTAATTTCTCCTCGGCTCTGGGTTGATGACAGGAGCTGAGTTCCCACTCCTTTAGAGGTGATTCCTTTGGTGAAAAACAAAGGCTCTCTTCATCAGACCTTGGCCAATAAACACCCACAAACCTGAGACTCTCTCCCAGAGAGATATCCAGATCATGAACAATGCCACCACACCACTAGATGACCCCATATAACAGGGCTGTACCGTGACCATTGCCCCACCCCATGGCCAAGTTGCGGTGAGCAGAACATGGTTCTGTTTCCCTGAGTAGGTCATGAGTTAGTCAAGGGTACAAGACACGCTTTGTCCATTCCAGGATCCAGGCCCAGCCTAGGTACTTGATATAAGTTGGTTGAATTACTTTCCTCAGGCAAACAGGGGTGATCAAGGCCCACGCTGCCTCTCCCACAGGCCTGGCATTCACCTTGCAGGTTCCTCTGACGACCATCATGTGCAGGTTACAAACCTGTAATTCTACCAGACCCAGCTAATGGCCACCTTCTCTTTGAGTCCTCCTCTGGTGTTTTGCAGAAAAACAAGATAATTTATAACAACAATAACCCACACTTCCTCCAGTCCCACCTAGAACTTTTCCTGCATCACACGCATGGCCCATTTTATATGACAGCATCTGTGCTCTCAATTGATGACAATGGAAACACTGTCATCGTGCAAGACAGGGAGAGGATGAGGGACGTGGAGATACGATGTCCTCTGGAGTCAAACAGACCAGATTCGAATCAGGGTTCTGCCAGGTAATAGCTGAATGGCCTTTAGCAAGTGATTTAACTTCTCCATAAAATGCTACAATACTATCTGTCTCACAGGTTCTTCATTCATTTAGTCTATGAATATTACGGAGTGCCTTATTTGCCAGTCACTGAGGTAGGCACTGTTTTGTTCAACTGAGCAGTGAACAAAACAGACACATCCCCTGATCCGATTCGAGTGGGGTGTAGAGAGGTAACCTCTTTGAAAATTGCTAGTCAATGGAAGCAATTCGACAAGCATGCATTTGTTTCATCTGTAATGCCCAGGACCCTGCCTCAGCACAGCACTTGCTTCATAAATAATGAGACTAAATTAAGTCATTGCTTCTAAAGTAGCCACAGCCAGATCCAGCATACTTTAAGCAACATGATTTCTCTTCCTAGTTAAGTGTAATTCAGTTCAACAGTCATGTCATGTCATGTCACGTCACGGTGCCTTCCCAGGGCCACACTTAGCTCTAGGTTTGGAAAATACCAAGGAGAATGGGTCATATTCTGCTAGGGTGGAGAGAGTGATGGGTAAACAAAGGAATATAATTACTATGTAATATGCACATGAAAGTTAGACAAGTGTGCAAGGCTCTACAGAGGAAGGAGTGAACTGTGGAGTTGGGGGCAGGGGGCCCTCCGAAGCAGTCACACCTGAGCAGGTGTAGGAGGGGCAGGAGCCTTGTTAGTTGTCGTCCATCGTCACCCTGCTCATTTGATACATTACTTGCTGAGTAGCTGTGTGTGCACAGCTCCAAGCTGGATTCTGAAGGTCAGGTGCAAGGACAGAGGCTCTGCCCCAAAGACCGTCTGCACAGGGTAAGCACGTCTTCCCCAGAGATGCTGCTGAGGAGCTCGTGGTGCTCAGAGATGGATGTGCCTGGAATTGGGGGGCAGCGGGGGGGTGTTTCAGAAGAGGGGCGTGTGGACCTTAAAGGGACAGTGACACTGGAGCACAGTGAGAAGGGAGCCATGCTGTCGTGGGGGTCACATTTCCTGCTTGTCCTCGCCTGGACTTTTCCTCTGGGGCACGACTTCTTCAAGCACGAACCATCACCTCTATGGAAGAACAGAACCATATGGAAGGGGAAACTGCCACTGAGAACAGCTATTTTGGGTCTCAAAATGTAAGGCATGACATGCCGCATGGCCTTCAGAAGAAGGGCGTGGCTGCCTACTGGATAGATCGCAGGTGCCAGACAGGCTGCTCCGGGGTCGCGGGCTCCATGGCAGGGTGGCAGCCCCCAAGCCTTCCCCAGCAGACAGAAGCTGTGGAAGGCGCTGGCATGGACCCAGCAAGCGTGGGGGATGAAGGTGGCGGCTTCTGGCCCACCCTTCTTGATCAGACACCATAAATTACCAGCTGCCTGACAACAGCCAATGGGCAATGTCGAGCTAAGCAAAGCAAGTGACCTGGGCCCAGGCTGAAGTCCTGTTGTCTTTCTTTCTCTGCTTGTCAGAGGCCTCTCTGTTTGTAGAAGCTGCATCTTTTAACAGAGGGGGCAGGATACAGGCAGAAGGGGGTGATGGATTAAGGACCAAAATTGAAAAACAAAACACTGAAGAGGCCTAACCTTCCCCCAGAGTCTCTGTATCTTTTTACCTCCATCCCCTTATCTCTCTCTGTCACATCACTAATAAAACCTTGATGACAATATCAACCAAAGGTAAAATTCAGCATCAGAGGCTCTGCGAACCTCTGTCCAGCAGGAGAGAAGCAGATAAAGCCAGGCCTGTGAGATACTCTCTGATGCCAGGCCCTGGGGAGACCGCACCCACAGGAGAAGGGGCGGGGGCTGGAGCGACCTGAAGAAGGCCTGAGGCTGTGGTAAAAAAAGAAGCACAGCTCCACGCTTCTCCCCCAGAAGCATCTTTGCCCCACCAGTCTCTTTAAACGTTTTCGGTTGATCTCCACATTTGAACAATCTGCCCTTGGTAATGTGAAGGGAAGTGACTTGATAAATCATGATGAGCTGAAATGTGTCCTCCCAAATTCATGTATATTGAAGCCCTAATCCCCAGTACCTTGGCCTTGAAAGAGGTCATTAGATCAAAATAAAGTCTCTCTGGTGGGCCCTAATCCAATATGGCTGGTATCCTCATAAGAAGAGGACACAGAAGAGGCATCAGGGATGTACAGCTACAGAGAAAGGGCCATGTGAGGAGCAGGAAGAAGGTGGCCATCTGCAAACCAAAGAGAGAGGCCTCAAAAGCCACCAAACCTGCCAACACCTTGATCCCGTACATCCAGTCTCCAGAACTGTGAGAAAATAAATGTCTGTTGTTGAAGCCACCCAGTCTGTGACGGCAGCCCTAGCAGACTAACGCAATGGTCCACGGTTCTATCTGTGATAATGCACGTGAGCCAGGGCACGCACAGATTGACGAGGCGGGTACCAAGCTGGAAACCGCCAAGCCCGCAGCAGCACACCAACCCACAAAGAAAGACATACGACATGTCACCCACCCACATCTATGGTTGACATAATGGAATACTCAGACCTTCCAAAGGTCCAGTCCTCCCTTTTAAAGGAAGCAAACCATTTTCAATTGCTTTGGGGTGGGGAGAGTGAGGAGCTTGTCTTTATAAAGTGTCACAATTTGTCATCTGAATGGTTTGGTTTAAAAAAAAAAAAGTTTAACTCATAAAATATTTGCTCAATTTGACCTAAGTAGTCAGTCACATTGGCAGGTCTGAAAGCCCTGTTTCCATTTGGGGCAATGCTCTTATACGTCTAAGCCAGAAAGTTTGCCCTTCAGGGCACAGGGGAGCCCCATAAAAATGACACAGACGCATCGCCACGTTTCCTATCATTGAGCTCAGCTGTCTCTGAGAGCTTGGGACATGTATGACATCTGTGGTGCTACTAGGACAATTCCCCACATCCCTCTGTAACCTGATGCCTTTGTCATACTGAAGAGTTCCAGCCAGGAGGAAAGGCACTAATTGAAGGCACGTGGTTTCCACTCCTTCAGGGAGGAAACACATTTGATGGCTTCCTACATCTCTGTCAATCAACAGGCATGTATCGGCAGCCAGCTGAGTGTGGGGCGTTGTAGAAAAATATAGAAATTCGAAGAAACAAATATCCCACTGGCAACATTATTATGAATCAGACAAAGGAAGGATCTGGGGCAAGAACGACCATTCCTTGGAAGCAATCCTACGATACCGTGTGCCCTGCATAGCTATAACCCCTTACTCCATAATGATGAGCTTATGGCTTCTCAATTTAGCCTACAATACTTTGGCCTTTATTTCCTGCCTACTTGTTGCTAGGGAGTTAATTCTGATGGGCAATACTGGGCATTAAATACAGGCACACACACCAACCTGAGCTAATTTCCCCTGCAGTGGCTGTGGTCTCAGTTATTTTCACCAACCCTCCTTCCAGTCTTCTCTTCAATTGCCACAAAGCACAGAGTTGAGTACTTGACATTTCCTTTGAATTAAGACTGCACGTTAAGTGGACATTTTCCCTAAGATGGTTATTCCACGCCTCCCTACAGCTATTCATGCCAGAGAATATGGACTTCACCTGTTCCTCTCATACACACAAGTCTGCCTGAAATTTGCCAGCAGGTCCTCAATAAAGAAATAGCCCTGATTGCTCATTAAAAGCGAGAGAAAGCAATTAAAATACAAAAGGCAGAGCAAAGCTTAACACTTGGAAGTTGAAAGCTGAGCAAGCATTGTTGAAGGTGGGGAAGCAGTTCTGGAGGGTGTGGGAAGAGAATCAAGTGCCCTAGTCAGCGATTTGCGGATGCCAGGAGATGCACAGAGGAGAGGAAAGGGAGAGGGGGCAGCAGAGAGGGGGCAGCGGAGCCGTAGCGGGCCTGGTGCTCAGCATTCTTTTCTCATTTAATTTTATTTATACCCATCTAAACTCACTTAATTCATTGAAATGAGCTAGATGTGAAATATTACTTCTTTTAAAATTTTTCCCCCTTTCTTTCTTCTCTTCAAAGCTCATACACAACAGATGGGGCAAACTTCAAAAGCATGTAAGCTGTGCAGTAGAACAAAAGCCCCCTCTACTTAGAAGGACCACTGTTGGTTTGATGTTCAACTACGTTTCATCTTGAACTTCTTAATTTCTGAACAAGGGACCCTGCATCTCCATTTTGCAAATTATGTAGCCAGTCCTGCTCCTAGAGTAAATGACTGTCCAACCCAGGTTGTCCTCTTCAAACCCTTTGCCAGAACCCTAGATGTGACCAACCAACTTCTCCTGCCCCCAGCCCCACCCCGGCCCCACTCAGCTCTTCTCCGGTCTGTGGGACAGACCTTCTGTTGGTATTACTTGCCAACAGGATCAGGGTTAACTTGAAAGAGGGTCCAGGATGTACTGCAAGTTAACAGAAGAATTTCTGGATGACATTTCCTGGGAGCATTTTTGGTTGGCCTGAAGTATTTGTGGGGAAGTGATTCGCTCTTCAAATTGTTCTGCTCCTGGGTAAGTTAGCAGAGAACTACTATCACCATAGAACAATTGTCCCAGGCAAGAAAATTCATCCTAGGTGTTAATTAGCTCAATATTTAGCTCATCTAATATGCAAATTAGGACACCGTGGTCTCATTAGCATCATCTGCGTTTCCTTTAAGCAAAACTAAATCTCTTGCCAATGCAAGAAAAGGAGAAAAAAAACAAACATCAGTATTCCTCTTTGAAGCTAATGAGGGTGTGATATGTCTCTTTCTTTGTTAGGAGGTAGCAAGTTAGGGAAAACACATTTGAAATATGCCAAGCGTGGCTTGACCTCATCTATCAGAGGCAAGAACACGGCCTTGACTGGTTACTAGGCTTTCTGCAGCTCGCTTGTCCAGAGGACAGGGGCCCAAGGAGACGGTCGGTGTTTGCAACGAACCCCAGACGAGGAGATGAACAAAGGATGGAGACGCAGCCTTCAAGAGCCCACTCAGCAGACAGCTGTGGCATCACCTCAATGATAAGACAGGGAGGAAATAAATATACTTAGTGCCATACATCTTACAAATAAATCGGAAAAGAACAGAGATTTCAGCTCAAAATATCTTCTCCTTCCAGCTTCCCATTTTAAGATTTTAGAATTTATAGAAACAATAATCAAACCATCAACAAAGACCCACATTGTGCCCCAAAAGTCAGGCTTTATGTGCTGGTGACACAACAATGCTACAGAGCAAGGACTTAAGGAATAACTCGACTGTTCTGGGTCTCCAGCAGGCTGCTGTGAATTCTGCACCCGTGAGCTCTAATCTTCACAATAACTCTGCAAGGCATCCTTTCTCCTTTTTACAGATGATGCCACTGTGGTTCAGGGTGGTGAGGTCACTTGTCCAGGGTCTTGCAGCTAAAACCTGGCCCAGGTGGAATGAAAAAATAAAAGGAACATGACAGCCCGTGGGGAACACAGCCTAATTAGCGAGGTGTCCTAGGCGTGGTGGTAGGAGGTTGAAAGGATGTGTGACCCTGTCATCCTGAACGCTAACGCCGCGTGGATCTCCGGAATTCTGAGGCCACAAGCCCAGGGTAGCTCCTCCTTGCTGTCCCCCCTTTCCAATTGTGACTAGTTATTCCAAACCTGTTCTGTGAACACAGTCTGCTTTCTGGGGCAGGAGAGAGACCTGTCTGCGTTCCAGCACCTTCTGGGAACTGAAAACTGGAAACCGCTCCCCAGGCAGACGGAGGCTGATTTCCATAGGTAGCAAACCGTGTCCAGAGTCACAGCCGTGGTGCAAGGGGAACTTCGGCTGAAGCCCACCAGGGGCAGGCAGGGGAAGTCAAGAGGAGCTGCCCTCCGCTCCCAGGGGAAACCGGAGAAAGGGGCCTTGGCCTCCCTGGGACCCACGGCCCACAGATGACAGGTCCCATGCTGTGAACTGGGCGTTCGCCCTGAAGCCTAGCAGCTGGGCAGAAGGGAAGGCACGTGAATGTGGCAAGGCCACGAGGGGGGAGCGCTTGAAAGCACTGTTGTCGCCACCAATGCCTCCATAACCAACAAGGGACACAGGGGCCATCAGACAGCTGCATGGACAGATGCTCCAAGTCTCTGGAGACACGTCTACTCTCTCCTGGAACCTCCGGAGGATGCCTCTAACCTGTCCAAGCACTTTCCCTTCCATCAGTCACTAGGAGCCCCCAAAACAGGCAGAAAAGGATGTCCCACTTGACAGATAGGAATATTCAGGCTCCCAAAGGCAAAGTGGTCTGCTCGATCAAGACCGAGGCAGCCGGGGAGAAGCAGCTGTTTCCAGGCTGTCTCCTCTACCCCAGCTCCCGTGCGGGGGTGACCACCTGGCTTTCTCCTAGGGTTGTCATAGTGTCCACCTGAAGCAGGGACTGCTGTACGGATGGAGAAACTGAGAGTGAGCAGATCACCGAAAGGGAGAAGGCAATGAGTACTTGCTGGGCGCCCGATGCTGGGGATGACGGACAGGTAACAAGACCACTAAAATAGGTGCAGGTGATAGAGAGGGTGGGCCATGTGCAGAAAGACCCTGGAGGACAGGGTGTGTGGCTCCTCTTCCTTACAAGGAAAAAGGGAGAAGAAAGAAAAGCAGACAAGGAACTTCCTGTGAAAGTCACACCCTCCACCTCCTGCCCCAGGGCAAGGGTTTCAGGGAGCAGACAACAGAGCCGGAAGCAGAACGGGAGCCTGCGCAGGGCGGTCAGAGGTGGATACAGAAGTTCCAGCCCAGGGCCTGGCTGCCTGGGAAGGGAAGGAAAGGAAGCAAGCCACACCAGAGAAGGGTGAACAGAATGGGCTCGGAGGCTTAATGTCCCACGGAGTTTCACTGTCTTTATGCTGCTGTCCCTACCCCTCATGACTGGTAACGTATTTCGGATTGGTTTTCTTTCTTCGGTCAATAAACCTTTTAACATAAACTTGCTTTCAGAGTGGTTATCTAGGGTTTCTTTAAATTATGTAATGGAATATACATTAGGTATATGCAAGATATAAAAAAGAAATCATAAAACCCATCCTCATGGTCCGACCACTGGGCCTGAGAAGTATTGTTACTAAAGTGCTGAGATCTTCTGAGCGTTCCTCTCTCCTTCCATCTCTGCCTTCTCCCTGACAGAAGTGAGTCCCATCCTGAATCGTGCATTCACAAACCGCCAGACTGCTTGTCGATATACAAGATATACATACATCATAGATATACAAACATCAATAGGCATACATATGTATCCCTTGGAGGTATATAGTTTAGTTTTTATGGTTTATGTACTTTACAAAAATGACATCATACACCATGCATGGCCTCGTGCATCCCATTTTTTGGTACGATATGCTGTATTTTTCAGATAGTCTCAACAATGCCAAAAAATAGGGAATCCAGCAATGGATTCTGTGCAACTAATTTTAATGAGAGTTCGTGGGGAAAAAAAATTGTATTGCAGCAGATGCTGTAGATCTTACTGATTCATCTAATCCTGCCCCCATTTTACAGACAGACTTCAAGCCTGGAGGGATTAAGGAATCTTGTCTCAGCTGCCATTGGGAGCCAAGATGTGTCCCCAGGGCTGCCTAGCACCCCCTGGAGGCGGTATACTGCAGAACCCAGGCAGAGTATGGGAATGGTGCCCTCCCTCCTGGTCTGCGGGATGTGGAGGCCCTGCCAAAGCTCCTGCTTTTACCTCTTTGTTTTGCACCCAGAATGGGGCTGATATTCAAACCTCTGCCAAGACTGCGTGCCTGCTTTTTAAGAAATTTGACACTGCCGGTGTACTTCCTGAGCCTTGTTTTATTTCCTGTTATCCGATTTGTGACAGTGAGCCTTCTAAAAATTCCTTTCAACTCACCTGTCCTCCCCGTGCAATATCATCCTGGAAAAATCACATTTTGCATTATTGAGAGAGCATCTCGCCTGCTTGATTGTCCCCAGCACCAGAAAGAAACGTAGCCAATGAGTGATATGACAGCTTGGAAGAGGACGGTGACAAACTCTAAATGAGATTTCAGCTGTTAACCAGAGTTCCTTCGCTGCCATATTAGTCTGAACAGGAGTTAAAATGCTGCAAGAGCGAGGGAAGTGAGGAAGGGAACTGTGTTCACAGACACTGACAACACACCAGGTACTGACAGGTATGCTTTCCACATGTATTACCATGTTCAAGTGTCACGGCAGCCCCGAGAGGTAGCAATTTCTTAATCCCCATTTTACCGATGAGCAAATGAGGCTCTGAGAATTTAAGTGCTGTGCCACGCAGCAGGCCAGTCTGTCAACCTGCGATTCAAATGTTTTTGTTCTGACCTGAGCTCCTCGCTCTTTCAGTACTACAACTTGACGACTTATGCCTGCTTGAAGGCAAAACTCATTAAGCATCTTTTGAGCGTGCCATTTGCAGATGCTCAAAGAATTCTGAGCCTGCGGACTTCCCAACAGAGCAAATAACCCTATCTCCAAAACGTGGAAAGGGCTTCATTTCACAACTTTCTCCCATTATATGGATGGGAAAACTGAGAACCAAATCCCAAAGTGGTGAAGAGTCTTTCAGAAGCCACACTCTTCAAAGGCTCCGCCTTTTGGGACACATTCACTGACTGCCCCAGAGGAGCTTGTGATTGCATCTCTACTGTTGCATCAACATTGCATGCTGATCAAAAAAATAAAATAAAACGTTTAAGTAAACTTTTTTATCCTTGAATAACTTTAGATTTACTAAAAAGTTGCAACAGTAATAGGGGGGATTTCCAATAGGCCCTTCATCCAGCTTCCCCTAATGTTGACATCTTCCATAATCGTCATCACCGTCAACGCTAAGAAATTAACATTGGTACAATATTATTAGCTAAATTACAGGCCTCACTTGGATATCAACAGTTTTTTCTAATGTCTTTCTATTCCAGGATCCAATCCAGGATTTCAGATGGTAATTTAATTATTTATAAATCTGTCAGCCTTGAAAACATGTCCAATGTCAGCCCACTCACGAGGACATGAGCATTCTCAGAAGGTAAGGACCCCTGGAAACGTAGCTCTTCATGTCCAGCCACTAGATATGTACTTGCTAAATGTGCTAAGCAAAACAGACTTAGGAGAGATCTGTTATATTGCTGTTATAGTGCAAAGACCTCAAAAATGGCACCAGAACCAAATTATGAATGCAAATATACAGCTAGAGATCTAGGCATGGGTAATGCACACCCACACATATGTATACAAAAACACATACGTACAGAAACATTCACCATGACAAAGGAAGCATTTCAAATCAGTTGAGAAATGTTGGACAGTTCAACAAATGGTGTGAAAACAACTGCCTATTCATATGACATAAGGAACTGAGTAGATTCCTACCTAGCTCCTTACCTAACATCAGTCACAAAAACGGGTTCCAGAATTATTAAAGCATCACACGTCGAACAAGGAAACATGTCAAATAATTAGAAGAAAAACCACAGAGAAATATATTTCTAATATTGAGGTTAAGTCAGGCTTTCTAAACACAAATGCTGTAAAGGGAACCAACAAAACACTGGATTACAAGAAATATTTTCAAAATTTATAACAGAGAAAATATTCATGATGAGAAAAAAAGATTAAAGATGGGGACATATTAAAATGTCTACAAATCAATAGGTAAAAGATTAAATAAACAAGCCAACAGAAAATGACCTCAGGATTTGAATTGGCAATTCCCAGAAACAGAAGTATAAACCGACAACACACATCAAAGAGTATTCGCCTTCACTGGTAATCAGGGAGCAAAAACGGCAACATAAGATGCCATTTTCACCCAAAGTGTTACCACGGGTTAAGTAAATGTGTATCAGTCTGGACTTTGGGTGACGGTAAGGGGAACCAGGCCTCACTGGAGCTGACCTGTTGGAAGGAATATCAGCGAGAGCAGACTCACCCAAGGGTTTTGTCATCAGTCAGCAAACGCTCGTCCCACATCTGTGGATAACAATTGCCGCATCTGCAGTTCCAACCTGGACCTAGGTGGCATGGAGGCACACCTGAGAGCTGGGCATGACCCAGCACTGCAGTCTCAAGCCACTGCTCTCGGGCATAGAGTACAGGTAGGAACTTGACCTTCCTCTGGGGCAGCCAGGTTGGTCCAGGCGGAACATACAAAATATGATTCCTGGTGAATGCTGTGTCCCTATGTCCAGGTGCTGTGTCCCAGTGTCCCTGGCCTACCCTCACCCCACTACCATCCCCACCCCAAAATCAGAGCCCCCCAAGTCCGCTCGTGAAAATGTAAGGCAGAGGGGCAGGAGATTCGCAGCTGCAAGAATAGCTGAGGACGCTGCTGGCAATTTACCATCAGGCCTTAGAGTCCCACCTGAGAAGAGCCTTGACCCCTGCCCTCCTCTGGGCCGGCTGCTAGGTTCTACCCTCTCAGGCAGTGACTCCAAAGATCCTTTCTGGAAGCATCACCTGCAGTTGCTCCCCCTGTCCCACTCCCTTCACTATGAGGCTTTATTTAGAGCCTGAATACCAAGAGACCCTGACATGACACCCACCACGAGCAATATTTTGCATGTTCCTTGTGAATCACTGTTGCTGCCCCAGAGAAAGGCCAAACATTGCAGGCTCCCTCGGGGCGGGTGGTGGGGGGGGCATCTGCATGACTTAAGAGACCAAGAGTGCTTTCCCTGGGGAGGAGAAGGGCCGGGCCTCCTCCTGCCCAGAGACCCTGATCAGTAATACACCTGAAGATCTGCTGACGAGAAGCTGTGAGAGTCTTCCCGCTCGGCAAGGCAATTTGAAGATTGCGGAGGAGATGTGTAAAGGGAGAGTGAGGTCCTTAAAAACATTCTTGAGGAAGAAGCTCAAAAGCCCTCCAATCCAGACTTAGTAGCCTCTGCCAAACAGACCCATTGCCAGGGCTCCCACTAGTAAAAGTGCGTGGCCCTCTGAATGACATTAGCTTAAACTAGCCAGTAAGGCTGCAGGCTGAAGGTTCAAACCGAAAAGTTAAGGCCAGTCAGTGGTGGGAGAAATCTAGCTGCCGGAAAGCTGTATTTCATTCCTGACACTGTTTAGAATTTCTGGCATAAGGTGATAAGAGAAAGCTGACTGATTTTTACCGAACTCTCTGCCAACAAAGTACTCCCTTATTATCTACACCTAGGATGCACCTTCCCCACTGCCTGGCCCTTGGTATGCCTAAAAAAATGACTGATTAGTGATTTAATGTATGGCAAAAGACCTTCAAAGGTCTAGCTATCACATTGTGTTTAGTTACGCATTTAATGGCTCGCTCTCACGTGGAGCTGAGACCGTGCCCTGCGTTCTGCAACCACACTGGCCAGAGACACGGACGTTGACTTGGACCCTCCCTCCTCAGCCCCCCATCTGAGCAGACCCTGCCTCGCTTTCACCTCTCAGGTGCCTTCCCCACCTCCGATGACAGTCTCAGTGCCGGGCCACTGACCAGGCATCCCCTGGACCAGGGCATTGTCTCCTGCCTGGTTCTCATCCATTCCCTGGGGGCCTTCTAATCGGTCCTCTGCACGGCAGAGGGGGCTCTTTTCTGAATGTGCATTTATTCATACCATTCCCCAGATTTGGCCTTTGACCCCTGCCCACCGCCGAGGCTGTATTCACTCCCTTCCCTCCAAATCCCCCCTGCTCCTGGGCTGCTCTACAGCTGGCCTCCAGATGTGCTGTTTCACACCTCCACCCCTTTCAGCTAAGCTTTTCCATCGAAAAGAAAGCCATGCCTCTTGGCTCCTTCCTGTTAAGCCTGCCTCATCCTTCAAAATCCATCTCAGCTGTCCCTTCCACAGAAGGCCCTCCTAAGCTTGCCTGCACCCGGAAGTTAGCTTTAGCTTTAGCAGCACCACTACCTCGGCGAGCTCTTTACACAATTGTCCCCAGCTAGGTGTCTTAATACCTTTGGATTCAATGTCTAGATGGTTCCTGGCCTCTAGTTCATGCTCAGGAAAAGATGAAAATGTAAATCAATGAATGTAAGGTGTGGGGATCTCTAATCCCTGCAGGCCACTCAGAGTATTGGGATTTCAAAGCTACTGGTCCGTGATGGTTTCATGGAAGGTGGGGAGTGGGTTCTGGGGCCTGGGCTCTTGGCCTGCCTCCACCATAGGGTCCCCACCCGCCCACACAGACTCCAGAGACACCAGTGGAAGGAGAGGGTTGGGTGAGCGGGGGCAGGAGGGAGCATGCATTTTCCAAAATGAGTGGAATGCAGTTTCACGGGAGGTTTACAGGACTTCTCGGAGCCTTTAATAAGCAAATACATACTGTAAGCACATTGACTGTGAATCATCAATTTTAAGACGTGGAACCACCATATCCCACTCCTATCTGAGCATGGAGCCTGTTATTCCCTCTAGAGGAAGCTCTCCTAGGACCAAGGGTTATGTAGAAAACACTTTCAGAAACCCCAGGAGGGTAGAAACCATTGCCAAATCTGAGCCAAATCCTGGCTCATCTTTTATCTATATGAATTTGGGTGCATTGAGTCTTAGTTTAATTGGATGAAATGGAAATGTTAATCATATCTAACAGGTATCATATACTTCTTGCCTTATTTTCTATGTTTTCCAAACTTTCTATAATAAGTATTTTAATAACTACTTCTTAAATTTATGAATAACATATTTAGGATGTTAAGTACAAACTCAAAGCCTTCCCCAACCCTCTAGCTCCAGTTCTCAAAAGTAATTCAATACTTGTTTTGCATAACCTTTCAGAACTTCCATGTAAACGTTCTACGACGGAAAACAAAACATGATGCTTTGCTTTCAAACCAGGGCGTCGATGATCTCCAGCTCTGGTGTTTGCTCTAAAGACCATGAGGCAGCTCTGCGTGTGGATGAGCCCACCACATAGCTTGACGTGATGGGCACCCCATAAACACCAGTTCAAAGCAAACTCCTGTTTTGGGGTTGGACTGCCCGCTCAGGGGGCCCTGTGCCGGTTTGCTTTCAGAGTTGATGACTTCCAGAAGCCGCTGCCCTGTGCAGATTCAGGAAGCAATGGATGCCCTCCTAGCTCCAGCCCTTGGAGCCTCTGAAAGCAAACAACTGTGGGAGAGATGTGGGTCCGTCCGCTCCAAGGGGCCACAAGACTCCAGAGCAGTGTCTTTGTCTGCCTGGGGCCAAACCACTTTCCTGCCAGTGATGACAAGAGAAATCTCTGGGCAGGAGCCTGCAATGTTTGGCCTTTCTCTGGGGCAGCAACAGTGATTCACAAGGAACATGCAAAATATCGCTCGTGGTGGGTGTCGTGTCAGGGCCTCTTGGTATTCAGGCTCTAAATAAAGCCTCATAGTGAAGGGAGTGGGACAGGGGGAGCAACTGCAGGTGATGCTTCCAGAAAGGATCTTTGGAGTCACTGCCTGAGAGGGTAGAACCTGGCAGCCGGCCCAGAGGAGGGCAGGGGTCAAGGCTCTTCTCAGGTGGGACTCTAAGGCCCGATGGTAAATTGCCAGCAGCGTCCTCAGCTATTCTTGCAGCTGCGAATCTCCTGCCCCTCTGCCTTACATTTTCACGAGCGGACTTGGGGGGCTCTGATTTTGGGGTGAATAAAGCCTCATAGTGAAGGGAGTGGGACAGGGGGAGCAACTGCAGGTGATGCTTCCAGAAAGGATCTTTGGAGTCACTGCCTGAGAGGGTAGAACCTGGCAGCCGGCCCAGAGGAGGGCAGGGGTCAAGGCTCTTCTCAGGTGGGACTCTAAGGCCCGATGGTAAATTGCCAGCAGCGTCCTCAGCTATTCTTGCAGCTGCGAATCTCCTGCCCCTCTGCCTTACATTTTCACGAGCGGACTTGGGGGGCTCTGATTTTGGGGTGGGGATGGTAGTGGGGTGAGGGTAGGCCAGGGACACTGGGACACAGCACCTGGACGTAGGGACACAGCATTCACCAGGAATCATGCAGGAGCATGGGGGTCAGAGCAGGAAGGAGAAGGAGGGATGGAAGGGGTCTCCACACCACCACAGGCCAAAGCTCCCCCTCTCCTCTCCATCGAGTTCTCTCCCCACCCTTCACCGGCCAAGCTCGGAAAAACTCCTCATGGATTTTTACTGTGGTCAAATTACTCATTTACAAAAAATGCTGCTGCAGATGGGCAAGTCCCCACGAAATCCTGCCAGGGACTCTTTAGGGCAGATCCTGCTGCTTGGCATAATAAGTCCTTATTACCGTAGCACTGAGGGGTGTCCACCTGCCAGATGCCTGCTTTTAATGAACTTTGCCATCCAAGACTGGCCAAGAGGACACAAGTCACATTTTGCCAGTCAATGGGAATTGATTACTTCTCAAAAGCCATGCCTCAGCCTGCAGGAAACACATACAAACACATCCAATATTTGGGGGTTAGTTTGACTTCTTGGAGAAAAAGGAGCTCTCGGCAGCCGGAGACTGCCGAGATGGATCAGCCTTTACAAAATCCCCAGGATGCTGGAAAGAAATGGGGTTTCTGGAGGGAGCCCGGGCGGATGAGGGAAGCTTTGGCAGCCTCGGAGCTTGGATCATGTCCAGAATGCCGTCATTCTTTCTTTTTTTCTTTTTAAATTCCTCCACCCTTCCGTCCGTTCATAAATCAGAACTCAACGACACTGACTAAGAACTGACGATCCCAGGTTTGGTACCAGGCTCTGGGATGTCAGAGATGGCCCCTGTCCATTGAGGGGACCAGGCTGTCAAGCAGTAACACATGGCTCTCCTGGCGGAACGGGGGAGGGAGCTATAGGAACTCAGAGGAGGGAGGGTCTCAGCTGGGCTGAATCTTGAAGGATGAAGCTGTGTTCTCCTGGGGAACAAGGGATGGGGAGAAACGTTCTCCTTGACCTGAAGCCTTCACAGCGGCTGTTCTTTCCACTGGGATAATTTCCAATCCCCGTCACATACAGCCACCCCTTTACCAGGAAAATCTAATACATCCTTCAGTCTCAGCTTGCGAGAGTATCTGTTCAGGGCAGGCTTCCCTAAACCTCACTGACCTGGTTGGGTGCCACCCCCCCACCCCCAGGGCCCACAGAGTCTTGCAATTCCCCAGGCAGAGCCCTCACCACCTGGCACCGTCGGTTCTCCTTTGCTGTCTGATTCTGCGCATGGTGCATGAGCCCTGTGATGAGAGGGGCCATGCCTGGCTTGTTCCCCAAGGTATAGGCGTTAGGACAGCATCTAGCACAACACCGGTCACACAGTAGGTGCTCAATAAATGCTTATTTGACTGTGGAGTCTGTGAACGATCTTAGACCGGAGAGGTAAAGGGCTGCCCCTGGAATACAACAGGGAGATGGCTGGGGACATGGGGGTGGCACCTACTGAGGACCCACTGTGCAGATGGCCCTCTCCCTGAGCCCTCAGGTCCACTGGGAGAGCGGTAGGCAAGGGCAGTGGAGTCTCTGGAGGGGGAGCCTGCAGACAGAGGGGAGCCGGGCTGGCCCAGGCGGAGGGCAGAGCCAGGGGTGAGCCCTCACGTCTTGGTTCGCTGCCCCCGAAGCCCCCTCTACTCTCCAGAGTGCCAGGGCCCCAACTGGGGTGAAGAGGGCACCTCATCAACACCTCCAGGCTGAGGGGACCTCATCGGGGGAGGAGCTGGGGGACAAGCCCAGAGGGGGAGGCTCTCCATCAGGGGCCAGGCCTGGGCCTTCAGGAAGAAGCCACCCAGGACCTAGAGATCCAGGGTGAGATGGGGCTGAGCTAGGAAGGGCGCTGGGCTGTGTGTGGAGCCAGCCGAGCTCTGCAAAGGAAGAAACAGAGAGGGCAGGGGTCAGGGATGGCAGCAGAGAGAGGAAGACCGAGATCCAAGGCAGAGAAAGACACAGCAAGAGACGAGAAAAGAGGGTGGCGCAGATGGGAAAGGAAACGAATAGAGAGGCGGAAAGCGAACAAAGAAACTCAAAAGTGGGCTTCCCTGGTGGCGCGGTGGTTGAGAATCCGCCTGCCGATGCAGGGGACACGGGTTTGTGCCCCGGTCCGGGAAGATCCCACATGCCGCGGAGCGGCTGGGCCCGTGAGCCATGGCCGCTGAGCCTGCGCGTCCGGAGCCTGTGCTCCG
>NC_041230.1:36317926-36332358 GCF_002837175.3 Physeter macrocephalus
GCCACAACGGTGAGAGGCCCGCGTACCACAAAAAAAAAAAAAAAAAAGAAACTCAAAAGCAAATGGAGTCATAAGGGACAAATGAACCAAAGGAAAAAATATCAGAGAGGGGCAGACATAGATGAGGAGAGAAACGAAGGCAGGGGAAAGTGACCAGCGGTCACCAAGGCTGGTCTGAGAAAGGCAAGCAGTGCCCAGAGCTCCTGCAGCACGGGGCCTAGCCCTCCCCGGGGGCCTTGACCGCTGGGTCCTCTGGCTCCAATCCGGGCCACGAACAGCCGCCTGTCTACTGAACTGAGTACCACTCAAGTCCTTAGACGGCAGAGCCCTCCTCGGGCCTTCGGAATCCATGTCATGTGTGTTGGGAGGTAGGAGCAGGAAGAAGAAGGAGGGATGTGGGAAGGACAGGAAGGACCCCAGGGCTCTGGGCTTCAGACAACAGCCCCCCACGCCCCCCCAGATGGCTGCTGAGGGTGGGCTGCCGGGCCCCTTGGCTCCCTCTTGCCTGGCCTTGAACGTCGAGCAGCCTGATACTGGCTCTTCACATTAGGGTGGGCCCCCATCCCTGAGCCAAGGCCAGCACGTGGCATGTACCACTCAGACCTTTCCATGGGGCCTGAGGAACGCAGCCCAGGGGCTCTCTGACCCCGGTCCTGGCTGGGAGACCAAGGCCAAGTTCCTTCCCTTTTCTGAGCCTCTGTTTCCTCAGCTATTCAGTGCAAGGCTAAGTAATGACCCAACACATTGTGTTTAATCCTGAGAATGGTAACAATGATGTGCTCTCCCTGTGCTGTCCTTGTCCTTACAGCCCCAGCTCGACCCTCCTGACAGACAACCTGACCCTCCCATGGTCAGCTGGCAGAACGCCCGTGTCTGGGGTCTTCCCTAAAGAGAGCTCAGCACTGTCCCAAATACGACGGCTAGTCTTACTTATTTTTCATCTTCTAAATTACACTTCCGCTGCGTCAGGGAAAGCCTGCCATTACCCTATTTAACCTATAGATACCTATATGGTTTTCTCCAGAGCCTGCCGAGAGAGCCCTGTTCCAATTAACCTACAATTCTTTCTTCAAGAGCAGCAGCATAAGATAATAGACACGCAAAGTTGGAAGGGGTCTTGGAGATCTTCTAATCCAACCAGAAAATCCTGTAGCCCATGACACCAGCCCCAGAGAGGCAAGGTCTCAACACACCAAGTCACCCGAGTCGACAGAGGCATCGGGACTTGAACTTAATTTACCCTATTCCCAAGCCAGGGCTCTTTGCTCAAAACCCTGCTGTCATGCGTTTGCTTGTTGATTAATTTATTAGGCAGGTTTGGCCTTGCAATGCACATCTATTTGTTCTGACTTCCCAGGGATCCTTGCCTTTCCTGGTGCCAGCAGTCTGTTCCCATTGAATAACTATTCCTGCCCCTGTGGTCCTGGGGGAACAGGCATCCATACTGCCCAGCCCCATTCCAGAACACTAGGACAGAAGGTAGAAGGAGTCGATACTTAGGCATGTACTATCCCATTTTCCACATGGGATCTGTCGGTGGAAGTGTGACCCAGGCGTGCCAACCAGCCTTCCTTGAGATTAACATGTGGATCGCAGCGGGGGAAAGATTCCTCCATTCCACCGCAGCCTGACCCTGCAGAATGGTAAGCTGTGAGGACGTGATTCTACTTGAGGGTTGCCATCTTTCATCTTCCTAACCACAGGGAGAAAGCCTGCCTGCAGAAAGAAGCCAGCACACAGAGATCAACGGAGCCAAGAGATCAGAAGAGAGGCTGAGTCCTAGCAGCATCCGCAGAGCTGTGGATCTAGCGGATCCCCCAAGGAGCCCCATCTTCTAAAGAAGAGAGCCACCCCAAATCACAGGTGGTAAAAGACATAAAAAGACAAATAAACCCCACCTTTCATGCTGATGCTCATATGGTCTCATTTAACCCACGAAATAATTCCACTCAGTGAATATCATTAAGCCCATTTGATGGTGAACTGATTAAGGCTTTGAGAGGTAAGATGTCTTGCCCTATATCCTAAGTCATAGGCCCCAAACAGAAGCTCACCTCAGCTTCAAAGCCAGAATGTTTCCCAGTTGTCTACACTGGCTTTTCTGTGATAGAGAGAAGCCCAGGAGGTAGTGGGGCTTCCCCTACCTGCACACCAAAGACTACATACAACCTTTGCCCGCCCAGGGCTGGAGGGAAGAAATGAAGAGGTGCCCTCATTAGGAATATGAATAGTGGATTGCGGCTTGAGGAAACTCCAAGTGGATGTGGCCTGAGAAGAGGGAGGAGGATTCCTTCAAACCACAGGCCTACAGGTGGTACCTGACAGACACATCCCGTTTCAGTGTTTCTGTTCCAAACCCCAGAGAGGCCCCTCCACATTCAGAGAGTGGTCATGATAAAAACTCTGCACAAGTTTCTTTTCGAAGAGATTCCTCTCCCTCTCTCTTCACCGCTACCCCTCGCCTTCTCTTCCTCTCTGCTCAGCTCCTGCCAAAGGCACTGGAAGTTTAGAGTCTGAGTTCCTGGGTGATCTGAGGTGACAGGAAAACTCAGGCAGCCATCCGATCTGTATTCTGGAGAGCTTAGCTGCAGCATTACTTAAAAGGCATTCCGCAACCTTTTGCTGCCGCTTTCTTTAAAGGCTCGAGCAATTTTGATATTTTGGTTCAGTGTCACTATAGAAAAGCTTTACAATTCCAGCTCAGGAATTAGAAGATATATTTGTAATAAGAATTGCTAACCACTGTCAGCTGGCAGGCCCGTGTCCGTGCATGAAAATGATGCCATTAGATTTCACGACGGTGGGCAAAGTGTAAAGATCATGTATCACATAAGAGACAGAAGTGAAAAAAATAACCACTCCACCCTTGGGGGATTTCAGGTGGTCAGGGTGGCGAGACTCCACGTGCGCATTTAGCCCCTAGATAAGGCGGAAAGCTCAGTACTACTCGTCTTCGCAAATACTACTATTTTTCCCTTTATTTTATCTACCCGCTTTCTCCTATAATGTTGATGAATCGTGCAGTTGCGTTTTGACGAGGTGATGGTGAGTCTGAGAGACAGTGAGGGGGAAGATAAAGATCTAAGGGAGACAGGCGGGGTCCCCGAGCACACAGGTCCCCACAGGTCCAGAGCGAGGCAGGGACACCCAGCCTGTCCCTGCCCTGAAAGCTGGGCCACCCACGTGACTGAGCATGACAGTGTCAGGGCCTCAGAAGCAGGCAGGCGGGGGTTGGGTTCCTGCTCTGTCATTTCCAGGCCATGCAGCTTTTGGCAGATTGCTGATATTTTCATTTCTGGTAGAATCCATTTGCTTCCAAAGGGAGAATGCATGACTGCACATCTGCCATGTTCTAGATGCTGGGGAGATCCCAGCGAAGGGAAGGGGCAAACATCCCTGTGCTCCTGACACCTGGCTCTAACAGGATGATGACAGGGAAAACCCAACAGCACTGGCCTGTGAGGATCATACAGAGCAACGTAGCCAAAGGGTCAGGCACACAGGAGGTGCTGGATTAATGCCTCTTTCTTCCACTCTTTATTCCCATTTTCTTATCACGTCAGTCAAGAGAGGCACTTATCTTTAGCAGCAGCTTCTAGGTAAGGAGAAGAGTACGGATCCGAGGCTGCGAGGACGTAGCAGAGACAGAAAGCTTACAGGGCACAGGTTCGAGCTTAAGTCTGTCTGACTCAGAAACGCGTTGACTCTCCCCGTCATCAGCTCTAGTTAAATCAAAGACAGTTGCCAGGGTCCGAGTTCCTGATGAGAAACGTGGCCTTTTCTCATCATAATTAGAAACGTGGAGGTGACAACAAGAAAGGTGTTGGATGCTCCCTGACCCCACCCTGTTGAGGGCAGGAAAGGAGGAGAGAGGTGTGTAGACGGAGACTAGAGCTCGGGGAGTGAGCGGTGTGGACCAGACCGGAGCCTTCAGCAGGGGCGGGACGAGGAGCCCTGGGCAGCGGCACGAGGCCAGACCTCAACTTGTCCCGCCTGCTCCGTCCTCAGGCCCTGCGCCTGTCACCTCAGGCTGGTCAATGATACTTGCGTCTCCTTTCAACACTGCCTTTGTGTCTTACGAGCGGTCCCCCGGGCTACCT
Organism: Physeter macrocephalus; assembly: GCF_002837175.3. Classification (NCBI taxonomy): domain Eukaryota; kingdom Metazoa; phylum Chordata; class Mammalia; order Artiodactyla; family Physeteridae; genus Physeter; species Physeter macrocephalus. The sequence goes on from NC_041230.1 coordinate 36,322,027, forward strand.
TAATTCCAATTCACCTTATAAACGATTCTCTATTTGAAAAGAAATCACTTCTGGTTTAGGATTAAGGGCATGGATTTAGGGGCTCATCATAAAAAAGAAAATAAACCCATAAAATGAAAAGCACAACACTTGAAAGACCTTCGATAGTTTGCAGAGTGTTTTTCTCATAGTTTCTCATGTGATACTCTTGAAAAGATCCCTTCAAATCTGTATGTACATATGAGGTAAAAAGAGACACCCCGAAAAGTAATTTATCTAATCTCTCACAGCTGTCTTTTGGCAGGTGTGACGTTTAAGCCCAAATGTCTTGACGTAAAATCCAGAAGGTACCCCACCACAAAGGATCTCTCAATCAATGAAGCGGGAGGGTGTTAAAATTGACTGGACACCAGCCAGGAGTACTTCACCTGCAGCCACATTAAGGTCTCACAATGAACTGGCAATGCAGTGTTTCTCAGAGTGCGGTCCTCAGGGTACCCACATGGTACCACCCCCCTCCTCCCTGGAAGCTTGTTGGAATATAAGCATCAGGGCCCATCCCAGACTTACTGACTCAGCATCTCCAGGGACAAGCCTGGAAATACGCATCTTATTTAACAAGCTTCCCAGGGATTCTCATTCGGGAACCACTTCCGTAAGATAGATATTTATTGTCCCTGGTTATAGATGAGAAACATGTGGACCATGGAGAATCAGTATCTTATCCAGTTTATGCAGTGTTAGATGGTGGATTCAGTCTCAATCTTTATGATCTCAAAGCCCAGGGCTTACAAATAGACTCATTCATTCAATGAGCATCTATGAAGAACCTACTAAGGGCCAGGCACTGTTCTAGATTACCCTGGCACACAAAGATATAGCCTATCCACTTCTTTGTTTTAATGGGTACCTGATGAGAGAAATAAGCTTAAAAGTTGGAGTTGGGGCAGAAAGAAGGGTTTCAGGGCTCAAAATTGTTGTGTCTGGAACTGTTTCTAGAAGCAATGATAGATATTGGGCACCCTGGGACTTCCCTGGTGGTCCAGTGGTTAGGACTCCACGCTCCCAATGCAGGGGGCCTGGGTTCGATACCTGGTCAGGGAACTAGATCGCTCATGCCACAACAAAAAGCCCACATGCCACAAGTAAAAAAAAAATATCCCACGTGCCACAACTGGGACCCAGCGCTGCCTAATAAATAAATAAATTAATTAATTAATATTTTTAAAAGAGATATTGGGTGCCCTAAGATAATATGTTAAGCTCTATTATCTTATTTAATCTGTCAACAATCTATGAGGAGGTATTATTATTATCATCATCATCATCGTCGTCCCCAGTTCAGAGTTGGGGACACTGAGAGCAGGAAAGCTAAGTGAATTGTCTAAGTAATTAGAAGGCAGAGCCAAGCTGTCTGATTTCAGAGCACACACTGTTGAGGCCATCACTGGAAAAGTCCCTGGTCTCCATTTGAGCTCATGAAATAACTGGCTCCAAATACCACGCTCATGGGCTTAGTCTCTACGGGAAGTGTATGTGGCTCATTAATGGTCTCCCATAAAAGAGACAACGTTAATACCCATAACCTAATACAACCATGTAATAATCATTATAACAGCAATCAACATCACCAGAACAGGTTAATGAATGACTGATGACTTTCCATCACCTTAAAGAAAAACACATTTGAGCAGCCAATCCCACGAGAAAACAAGAGCCACATCATGATTAACCAGCTAATCTATGGTAAATGTGTTAATGTGCTTGAGGGAAGCATCATGCACTGAGTGTTCAGATTTCTATCAAGGAGGGTGCAAGTCAGCCAGTCAAGGGCTTGGCTGGCAGCTGAGAATTCCAGGGATAAGCACAAGACATGGATTTCGAGGACTAGCGGTGTCCATTCTTCCTTCTAACCCATCCCTTCCTTCTTTACTTCTGTTCATCCTTTTTCTTGTATCAGTGAGGGTCCACTCTAAAGACAGAACCCAACCCAGTTATTTGAACAGAGAGAACTTAGTATAAAGAACTGTTCAGTAGGAATAAAGTTGATAACTAGGTACTTGAAAGGGTAAAAAGAGAACCATAGGGCATCATAGTTCAACCAACTGTAGGAGCAGCTACCACTTGCTAGGGCTGAGAACACCAAGAGAAGAGGTTGGTATTAGGAAGCTCTGGGGGAGGGGTCTCACAGAGTCAGGACTCAGATCTCTGAGGAAGTGATGCCCGCTGGTGGGGGCAGGTATCTCAAGGGGTTGTGATGGGCTGATTCTGCAAATGATGAAAAAACTTCCAAGTGTGATAAGCTGCTGCTCCAGAAGGGTGTAGAAAAACCAGGAAACTGATGGGACGCCCCTAGGAAGAACATGAGAAAGGATGAGAGCCTCTATGTTTTCTTCCCCCCGAATTATTTCCACATTAAGTGCTACCTATCCCTCTGAAAAGTGAATGGATTTGGGGCATCAGAGAACACTCGAGATTCTGGGTTTCCCCGACACTGCACACTGTGCCAAGACTCAAACCACAAACATGTTATTGTTTGAACACATCTGAGCGTCTGCTTTAGGCTGGTGCATCCTTTATCTCATTCAAGTTGCCTAAAAGCACCTGACAACCAGATATTCTTATTCCCCCTGTAGAGCAGGCAAACTCCCACCATGGAGGCTAAGGAGATGCTCCAAAGGCATACAGCTCATCAAACCCAGGCCTGAAAACTTGCAAACAGCACCATCCTGAGAGCTCCACCCCAACTTCCCACATTTATCCTGCTGGTACCCATCATCTGGCTGCTATCATGGAACTATTACTGCATGCCATGCCCTGTGTGGGGGAGATACCCACAGAACACAAAGGAAACAGGACATAGCATGGTGCACACACACACACAAACCAATTTCAGGAAGAGCCTGTGACAGCTTTCAAGCCACATCCTTGTTGCATGCACCACGACAAAATGCCCTGAAGCATCCTCCATGGTGAGGTGGGCTTAAGAGAAGCTCTAGGAAAGAAGTCCTGTCTTGTCAAAGGTATTTGGGAAATGCTGCTAACTCATCCCCTCCTGGAGGGACACCATGCAGGGTGTCACAGCAAAGGCACTGAGAGGAAAAACTGGCCTGCAGTGAGAAAAGGTAATGAATGTGGTTCAACCAAGTGTTTTGCAAATTTATGTCATGAGTCTTGTTTGCCCACACAGTTATCAGTATTCCATGGATGGCCTTTTGTGTCGCACACCTGGGAATGCAGCTCTGAGGAAGGGAAGGTTGCAAGGAACACTGCTGTACTTGCCTGGAGCAGGCACGGGCCACAGTCTCCGAGCTCAGAGGCACGGAGGTGGGGGACTGCCCAGGATGCAAGAGATCGAGAAGGTTCAGGGAGGTACCTGCAGCTGAGGAAAGCCAACATCAGGGGTGTAATTAGGAAAGCAGGGACAAGGAGATGGGGACACATTACAGCTGGGAAAGCTCACTAATTACCCCAGACAGCAGCTTTTTAACCCGATGCCCTTTGAAATGCTTACTGTGCAGTGTCTTAAAACCTCTTCTTGTGCAATGTGTATAACAAAGAATGAATATGCAGAACATATAAAAAAAATCATTCAGGGACTTCCCTCGTGGTGCAGCGGTTAATAATCCGCCCGCCAATGCAGGGGACATGGGTTCCAGCCCTGGTCCGGGAAGATCCCACATGCTGCCCAGCAACTAAGCCTGTCCGTCACAACTACTGATCCTGCGCTCTAGAGCCCTTGAGCCACAACTACTGAGCCCGCATGCCTAGAACCCGTGCTCCGCAACGAGAAGCCACTGCAGTGAGAAGCCCGTGCACCGCAACAAAGAGTAGCCCTGTTCACTGCAACTAGAGAAAGCCCGCACGCAGCAAAGAAGACCCGATGCAGCCAAAAAAAAATGTAAAATATTCATACAATCCATAAGAAAAAGGTGACAATCCAATACAGAAGCAGGCACAAGAAAGGAAGAAGCAAATCTCAAAAGGAAAAAAAAGCCAACAAACATACGAAAATATACTCCTCTCGACAGTAATCAGTGGAATGCAAATTAAAACAATATATGTTTGTTTGTTTCCATCTGATTGGCAAAAAAAAAAAGATTTGATGCTACTGAATGCTGGTAATGTAAAATGCTCCAGCCACTTTGGAGGGCAACCTGGCTTTTTCTGTTAAAGTTTAAAATATGCATGCCATCTCTGTCTCAACAATTATTATGGTAACTATTATACATAAATGCCCGGTGAGACCTAATCTGTTCACAGCAGGATTGTTTGTGATAGCCCCAAATCTGAAACAACTGAAGGCCCTAGACTGTGGACTGCCCAAATGGCAGTTAAAATGAATAAGCCATACACTAACAGTATATGCGGTAAAAAGGTAACAGTTTACTACGTATAAGATTAAAACATGTGTTTATACACGCAAACTGATAATGATATAAAAACTTGAGAAGGAAACACCTTAATCTGATGCTCACGGTTGCCTCTGGGGATGGGGGTGACCTTGGGGTAAAAGGTCAAGGGAGACTCAAGCCTTATCTGTGGTGTCTGAAGTTTTGCAATGAGAATGTGTTTGTATGTTGCTTACACACTTACTTTTTAAAGAGAAGCAATTTCATGTGAAGTGATACACATGAAACAGAGACAGACATCTCTTCCAGTTGACACAGAGCAAAGAGAGTAGAAATACCTGTCAACGAAGGGAATGACTTTCCTCTTTCCACTACAGCTGTCGGTCTATTTAGCACTAACAGCTTCTGCATGTGGGCAGGAAATAGCTTTCCTGGATCCCCTACTGTATCCTAGGCTCAGTAACAAGCACGTTGCAAGCTCATCTATTTTCCACCAAAACCTGTGGGGTCAACATTGTGAGGCTCCAGGGATGAGGAAGTATCCCGGAGCTCGCTTTTGACAAAGACTGGACCGAAATTCACATGTGCCTGAACACACACCACAAGGCGTGACGGGTCATGGTTATGTATCAACCTGTCAGGGCTAAGGGACTCCCAGGTAGCTGATAAAACATTCTTTCTGGGTGTGTCTGTGAGGGTGTTTCCAAAAGAGATTAACATTCGAACCTGTAGATTATCTTCACAGATGTGGGCGAGCATCATCCGGTCCATTGAGAGCCTGAATAGAACAAAAAGGTGGAAGAAGGGAGAGTCTGCTCTCTTTGGTGAGCTGGGACATCCATCTTGTCCTGTCCTTGGACATCGGCGCTCCTGGTTCTCAGGCCTTTGGACTCAAATTGAATTATACTACCAGCTTCCCTGTTTGTCCAGCTTGCAGACGGCAGATTGTGGAACTTCTCAGCCTCCATGATCAAACAGGCCGATTCCTACAATAAACCTCTTCTTATATATCTATATCCATATCTACATCTATCTATAACCTATCAGTTCTGTTTCTTGAACCTAATACACCGAGTCTTTCCAAAAACCACAACCCTCGTATTATTGGGCTATAAATACATATGCTCATGTATATTTATCTACAGTCTATATATCATCTATCTCTATAAATAGTTGGGTTTATACCAGTGGTTCTCAATTAGGGATGATTTGGCCCCCCCACCCCAGGGGACATTTAGCAACGCCTGGGGACAGTTTTGATCATCACAGCTGAGGGGAGAGGGTTGCTACTGGCATCTAGTGGGTAGGGGCTGCGGGTGCCGCAAAACACGCTCCAACGCACAAAGAATCCGCCAGCCCGCAACACTGAAAGCGCGGAGGCTGAGAAACCTTGGTTTCTACCTGTGAGAATGGTTTGAAAGCACACAGCCTCAGGAAGGTCTGGCCAGGTCAGCATGGAACGCCCAACTTACACCTCTAAACCCAGATGTGGCTACTTCCCACAGCCAGATGATACTTGGCAATGAAAAATTATTGCTCACTGCCCTTTGGACAAAAGCCAGTCAAGTTCCCTGGAGCTTTTTGAGAAACCAAATGGGAGGGCAGCAGGGTCCAACCCAGTCAAAGATAATGCAGCTGAACCCGAAGTTAAAAGGTTAAGGAACAGGTGAGAATAGTCTCTTTGATTTTTCTCACCCAGAAAAAAATCTTACAGAAACACTAACCCATTAGATAGACCAGGAAAGTGCAAAGAATATTAATCAGTAAACAGAAATACCCCACATTGTGTTTGGATTCTATTCTTTCATATCAGATAGCACTGTCACTTAAGATGTGTTTGGATAAAGAGTCTTCCTGAGTATTTATCAACTCTCAGTATGAATTCTTCCCATTCTCTGTCTTCTTAAGTCTATTTCCAATAGTGGAAAGGTGCCAGCGATAATTAAAACCTAATTCTATCTCTGCATTCATTAAAAGAAAACAAACAAACAGAATATGATCTCCTGTAAAGCCCTCAGAAATAACCAAGTCTCCATATCTGCCCACAATAACAGTGATTTCAAGAGGATAAGGTTTGGAGAAGAAATACCCAGAAACGCAGTGAAATAAATTGCTGTTTTTCAAGAAGCAGCTCTAAAATGCAGTAATTAATTGACCCCCTATTAGAGACAGTTTCTCCATAGTTAATAACCACTCTTCCCAGACATGAGAAAGACAGATTACTTTCATTTGAAAACAGTTTCTACTAAAATCGAGCGATGGAAGACATCACCGCATTTTCTGGTATGTGCACCATAACCAGATGGGGTTTCTTTCATAAGTTGCTGTTACTCTCTTAGTCCAGAGAGGGGAACATGCTATGAGTGGTCCTGCAGAATGTGCTTCTGTGCTTTCCTGAGTCTGAGACATCTGTACGCCCATGGATTGGTGTGTTATCGGGAGAGAGCTTTCTGTGAGGAATGGCTGTCTTGTCCCATGCGAGGCAGCACGGTGTCGGACTCATCTGTCTAATGGGCAGAGCAGGAGAGAGGACTCAGCTCCCACTCCTTCCTTCCCACACTGATGTTCCTGTGACGGACGCATGCCATGATGCAGGGAGACAGCAGTTGGGTCAAAGTGGTAGGACTTCTCCTGACTTCCATGCACCCCCTCCAAGTCCACTCCTCTCTCCTGCCCTTGTCCTTGAGGGCTCACCTGTGAGGACTGCATCAGGGGATTCACTTGCCTTCTGGCAAGTCTTTGGATGTGGCCAGTGGGGCGCCCTCACAAAAAACTCAGGAGCGGGAGAGTAAGATTGGGGTACTTCTGCCTTAGACACCCTCCCTCCAGAGCTTCCTCAAGCTGGTCACGTCCTGCTCCTGGCATAGCACCCCTCTCCCCTCTCCTCCAAGGGTGCAATTTGAGTGTGCCATCCATTTCCAGCTCGGGCCAGACTGCTATGCTCATGGCTCTCTCAACCTGATCTTCCCTGGGGCATTCGCTTTGTCTTAGCCTTCTAGTGCCTGGCAAGCAATTTCACTTCATGAGTCTTTCTTTCCACACCCGAACTGCACTCAGGACCGAGACACTATCTAAAGTCTGCCCCAGCCTCCAGGACTGAGAAGGAGAACAGGAAACTGGAAGAAAATGAAGCTGGAACGTAGTCACTATTGCTAATTTGAGGGGTGACGGTATGGCGAAGACCAAAGTGGATATGAAGCAGACTGAGAAAAATGTGCATAAAGAGTGAGAGTTATTTGTTGAAGGGTTTCCATGTCTTTCTCCACAATGGGGAGTTGAACTCATAGTTTTCCAAAATCCCTCCTCATTTAAAGTCCTAACTCCATGTGTCACACTCCTTGAGTCAGGATTCATGGCTCGGGAGTTAAGTTGACTTTCCATTCCTCACAATCTCCAGAGAGAAAAACTAACTAGTTCTGCTTGTCTGTCTGTTTTGTTTTATTTTCTCTTTAGTCTTTGGCTTGTGCATGACAGTAAAAGTTCCTTCTCTCTTACTTAGGGGGGATGCTGACTCATGGTGGATGCTTATATCCAAACTTCTCTCTCTCGAGAAAAGTGACCCTCATATTTTGGCTCACCTCTCTTCTTTTTCTCCTCTTCCCCCTCCTCTTTTTCCTCCTTCCTCTCCTTCTCCTTCTCCTTTATTTTGCAAATAAAGTCAATGATACCAGCCCAGTGATAGCACCTAGTAAACCACTAAACAATAGAGCTAAAATACATGGTTCCCAGAACAACTTCGGCCCTTCCGGCTACCTAGTAGTTCAGGCTGTTTTATTTAAAATTTAGAATCCCCATTTATCTCAATGCGAACTACCAAAAATGCCCACAGAGGGATCTTCTAGTCCTTGGGTTGTCAGAGAGCAAGTGGTTAATTGATTGTCCCACAAGCAGATTCCCAGCCCACCCCGTGCAGCTTTAGAGAGCAAGATGGCAGAAACATAAGTTGGGGAGTCCTCCATGTAAAAAGAGTCAACTCTACTCAATGCTCTGTGGTGACCTAAATGGGAAGGGAATCTAAAAGAGAGTGGATAAGTGGATATATGTATATGTTTAACTGATTCACTTTGCTGTACTGTAGAAACTAACACAGCCTTGTAAAGCAACTATATTCCAATAATAATTAATAAAAAAATAAAATAAAAAGAGTCAAGCAACCTGGCTGGAGGGAGTGGTCCCACTGCAGTAACTGACACTTCCTACGCAGAGGCTCTCCTACTTCTCCTTCCACTGGGACCACATAAACTAAATTTCAAGGCTGAAGAGAGGCATGGTCCCTCAGCAGCGCTGAAGCTGCATTCAGCTCTAGGAAAGGAAGCTTGGAAGAGAGTACAAGCCCAGGCTTTCCCTGAATTCGAGAATAGCTGGGGCTTGGAATGGAGGGCTCATCCCAGCTCCCAGGAATCTTAAAGAAATGTTCTCTGTTAATCCTCATCTCTAATCCTTCCAACTGACCCTATAATTGAGATAATAGTTCCTAAGTCTGTTAAAACAACAGACACCGCATCTTTGTGAACTATTCAAGAAGAAACCCAATGGCCTTATTCTACAGATACCTCCAAGGCAGTTGTACAAACATGTGCTTCTATCAATACTCATTAAGATGATTTTATATACAAAACACCTAAAGAACTAAATCAATCTGCTATGTAGAATGAAAGTGAATAAGGACAGAAGAACCAGGATAAAAAACCCCACTGAGGAGTTAAAATAATGATCATAATGCCTCTTAACTGACTCTCAAAGAAGAATTCTTCATGGCCTCAGGCAGCACCATTTTAAAAATTTGTCTATTCGCAATTATTTTTTCACATACTTCTAATAAAATTGATTAGTTGCTTTTCTACTGCACAGTTGATTAGAAGACATATACACCTAAAGGGTAAAGCTTGGAGGGGATAGAAGAGAGGGAGATCTCATTCAGAATGAAATTATGGGCATTGGGAGTCTAGTGAGAGGGTGATGAAGAAGAGAAATTTTAAGAGTGACTCAAGAACTGTGCAGCAGGCTGGGGTACTTTTGCATAGAAGCAGAAGTCTACATAGTCTACGTAGGCCCAGGAGCTTCTAAAAGAATCCTTTGATTAGAGCAGAGTGAAAAATTGGAAATGAAAAGGAGAATCCTAAATTACCAAAAAGTAAAATTAAAATATGTTCCAAATCTCCTAGTGGGAACAGATGGCAGATTACAACGTGTCTTCTCTTATTTTCAGTCCACATCATGGATTCCAGGGATGTCATTGATTCCACTGTGATGTCAGTTCTGTTTTCTGTTGCCTCCAATGCAAATTTAAAATTCCACCATGACGTTTTGAGATTTCTTATGCTCTGTTCTTCTCCCAAGGGACTCCCTTTGCCCCTCTGCATTCATCTTAATCTCTTGCCTCTCATGTACCACCTTGATTCTATTTCACAGAGGCTGTTTCTAGGACTTGCCTTGGACTTCTTATATTTTAAACTTATCTTAGAAAATATAACTTTCAGAGATACACTTTTTCTTTGAGCCTCCAGAGCAAAGGTTCCTTTCTCTTAAGCAAAGCCCCCCAGGTTAGTGATTTTTAAAAATTATTTATTTGTTTATTTTGCTCATCCCAAATTTGGAGGGATAAAACTAAACCTATGCTTTTGAGGAGCCAGAGTCAATAGCGTCATAGTCACCACCCAGGTTCCCTGGAATACTGGCCACAGCCATTCATTCATTGGGGTCAGGTTTAATTTTGCCCTGCTCCAACAAGTGGGTTCCCTGCCATTAGCTATGCCACTTTTTCTCACGCAAATAAATAATCCAGAATGAAACATTTCTCCTGCCACCACTTTTATTTCTGCATCTCCCTGGGTTATTATTTCCGTGTCTTTAAAAGCAAGTAGCAGGGCTTCCCTGGTGGCGCAGTGGTTGCGCTTCCGCCTGCCGATGCAGGGGAACAGGGTTCGCGCCCCGGTCTGGGAGGATCCCACGTGCCGCGGAGCGGCTGGGCCTGTGAGCCATGGCCGCTGGGCCTACGCGT
>NC_041230.1:36332635-36377227 GCF_002837175.3 Physeter macrocephalus
ACAGAGGGAGGCCCGCATACCACAAAAAAAAAAAAAAAAAAAAAAGCAAGTAGTAGTACAGAAGTTAATGGAAGCCCGAGCATTGAGCAGGGTTCTAGAACTTCCACGTTTATAATAAATTTTCCACAATGTTTGTGGATGGTCACCTACCATTCTCATCAGTGAAACTACTGGGACTTCAGGTGAAGGTTAGACAGCGAGGGTGAGTCTCAAAGCTCTGTATTTGTGTGTGTGTGTGTGTGTGTGCATGTAAGAGAGAGTACATGCATATGTATGTGCATTGAAATACGTATATTAGAGAGAGAACTTGATAGGTTCAGACTTTTCTCTAGATTATTTGAACTGTAGGGCCTGTTTGGTTTTGAGACTGTGCTTAGAAGTCTACTAAATCTATTACATAAACTCAGAGCATATGGTCCTACAGTCCTCTCTTAAATTTATGTTGTTTTGCTAGTTTGTCTTTTTGCATTGTCAAAGGTATTTTAGTAGAAAGGTATATCAAATCTATATAGTCTGTGGCATTGCTTAGAAATACATATTCATATTTTGTCTATGCTGTGGAAGAATTTATAAGTCACAGAAATTATCTGATCTTCAATAGTTTGAGAGAACCCATCAGTGAAATTGCCTGCCACATTAAAACAGTATGCTTTCATTTTCTTCTGTGGTTACTCGTCTATGCAATTAATTAGTGGGACTTTTTTTTTCTGGAGCCAATTTCAGTTATTTCTATTTCTTTCCTAAATAATTGATTTTATCAATAATTTTATCATTGTGTTTACCTCAAGTTGTGCACTATAATTGTATTCTCTTATTTTTAAACGTTCTCTGTATTTGCAATTATCCAGTATCTCTTTAATTTTCCTTAAGGGTGAATGGTGATTCCTTTTTTTTTTCTTTATTAAGATTACCAGAAGTTGATCTGGTTGATCTATTTTATTTACTCTCGATATTCTATGACACGGGGGGCACGGGTTGGGGGAGAAGGGCTGGATACCATTTCCTGCAATGATCTATTTCTTCTATTTATAATTATTTTCTATTTCAGTTTATTTTTCTTCTTATTTTCATCATTTGCATTTACCTAGTCTCCCTAGGTTAGTTTTGGGTTCTCAGTCTAACATTTTAAAGAGACTGATTAGCTTACTTTTCTTACTTCCTATGAAATAAGGAATTGATTTACTATATGAATTTGCCTTGGAGTAAAGCTTTAGCAGTATAACGTGTTTATGATGGCATATTCTTACCTTTATTTTCTTTCTAAGTAATTAGCAATTGACTTCCTATTATTCATCAACCCAAAATTATTTAGAGAGAAATTTTAATGTTCGTTATTATTTGTTTCTTTTTATTTTTGATTTGTATTTATCCGGCATTAAATTTGGAGAGTTGATCTTACAAAACATCTGCTTTAAGGAATTTATTGTGCTTACTGTTGTGGCTCGGAATAAGATATAATTTTATAAATCTTCTGGTGAAACAAACATTTTAATATATGAACAGTCTTATTATTTTAATTTGTCTATGTACTTAGTTATTTTAGTCTGTTTTATCTGCCTTGAGTAAGAGAGGTGTGTTACTGTCTCCAAAAGCAACATGTTTCCGTAGATTTCCCATTTTATTTCTAATGTTTTTAGTTTTATACATCTTGACGCTATGTCATTCGGCAAATAAATTTTCATGACTATTTTGTCTTTACTGTGGATTGTAAAATGACACTCTTTGTCTCCTTTAATATTATTTGGCCTGGAATAAAGTTTGTTGGAAACTAAGGTTGTCAGTGCTGCTTTCTTTGTTTTTGCATTTCCTCGGTAGTATATTTTGCAACCAATATTTTTCAACTTCTTTGGCTTTTAGTTTAATGTAGCCTTGAATGGGATTTTACTGTTGAACATAATAGGAGAAATCTTGTCTTCTCAATTGTTGGAAAATATTGTTAATCATACGGAATCTTTTAAAATGATCTAAAAATGCTGACAGACACCTTTCGTCGGCAGCCCGCGCACCCCTCTCCGTGTGGTTTCCTCTGGGAAGCAAAGCTGTGAACTGTCAGCCCTTCATTTCACTCCTGGCTACTGGGTGGAATGTCTTGGTTAAGCAAGCATGCCTCTAGGCTATAGAGTCAGCTCAGAACTCTGAGAACATAGGTAAAATGAGAGGTAAATAAGATGCTACTACTAGGTAAAATCTCAGAGTTTACAATAATACTATTACCTGTTGGGGACCTCTCCACGTATTTTTCTTTCCTCTGCCATCTTTTCCCGTACTCTCAACAGGACAGTGGAGCCATAAAAGCATTGTGTTGGTACGGGGATAAAATATGAGAAACTCATATTACAGATTTTAGATAGCATCTTCTGTCCAAGGCAGGTTAAGACAAGGGCTTTGCCCGTCTACAAGGCCATAGGAGATATCAAGAGTCAAGTCACTATATGACTCCTACATGTCAAGTTACTATTATGTCCCAGTTACTATCTACCAAGAGATCTGCTCCAAGCACTTTGTATGTACTTAAAAGGACTGTGCCTCAGTTGTCTTATCTGTAAAGAGAGGATTAAATGAGGTAATGAGATGCATATGAAGAGTTTGCTCCCTTATTATTGACTGACTTGGCTATCTTGTTTTATATCAACTTTCATACTGTTACCATTACCTCTCTTAACTTTATTTATTTATTTCTGGCTACATTTTGCTTATTTTTTCCCCAGTAGTTTGGAAGGAACTCACCCTTTTAAAATTTTTGCTTTGGTTGACTTTTATAGATTTGGATCATAATTTTCTCTGACCCGTAAGATTTAATGTCAACCCTCACCTTCTTGTAAGATGAGCAATTGAAACAGCTTATTTTTCATGTCCCCTTTATAAATTCATTTTCCATTATATTAGTACTGTATAACTGAGAATTATACTTTTGAGAATTATACTGGTATTTACATTCAAGTTGAAAGGATATTTCCAGCTTTTGACTTTATATTGTTTTCTTTTCTCACAGTCACACTTAATGCCATGTTTTTCCCATTCTTGAGTCACAAATTTCAGGTCAGTTTCTCTGTTGTGTACAGATTGTTTTCAAGCTCATTTTCCCTCAAATAAGATTTTATTGGTAACATATTTTGGAAGTTTTTCAATTTCAATATGCTTTTTGTTTTGTTTTGTGTTAGTGTAGGGTTCTTTTGAAGTTTTGGGTTTTGTTTTTGTTTTTTTTTTGTTGTTGTTGTTTTTGCCTTCACCCATAAATGTCCATTTAGTTGGTTAGAACACTCTTGGGTCACATGCTTTTCTCTGAAAACACTGTACAAGTTGTTCCATTTTCTGGCATTTACTCTGCCCTTCTAGGTATAGATCTTTTTTTCATAATCTCTTTTTACAATACAGTGGGGATTATTTATTTATTTATTTATTTATTTATTTTGTGGTACGTGGTCCTCTCACTGCTGTGGCCTCCCCCGTTGCGGAGCACAGGCTCGGGACGCTCAGGCTCAGCGGCCATGGCTCACGGGCCCAGCCGCTCCGCGGCATGTGGGATCTTCCCGGACCGGGGCACGAACCCGTGTCCCCTGCATCGGCAGGCGGACTCTCAACCACTGCGCCACCAGGGAAGCCAGTGGGGATTTTTGATCTCCATATTTAGACCCTTTCGGCTTCAGAAAACTGTATCTAATTATATCCTTGATGATTGTTTTCTTTCAATTGCTCGCTTTTAATCTTTAGAAATATCTAAAACGCATGTGTGTTATATCCATTCTCTGTCTCTCCATCCTTTTCTCATCTTTTGCTTTGTATTCCTCTGACATGTATTGGCTGTTCAATAAACAGTCTTGAAGGAAAGAAAACGAAGGAGGGGAGGGAGGGAGGGAGGGACGGAGGGAAGGAAGGATCCAGTCTGGGGACATGTTTTCAAGTTTATCCTACTCAGCTTGGGTTTGACTTTCTCATCATTTCTGTCTTCACTGTGGGTAGTTACTGGTTCACCTCCCTACAGCTGAGTGTTAGCTTCTTTGGAACTTATTCTTATATCACTCACTCCATTGTTCTCATATCAGTCTGTGTTGTAGTTGTTTCCAAAAAGGCTTCCAAATAGTGTTTTGGGGTCCCAACTTCCTGTATTTCAACAAACATTCCATATGTTTTGCTCCACACCCAACTTATATACATAGCAGCTGAGTTTCAAGGTGATGTTATGTCTTTCTTTGTTCTGCACTATTTCCCAACCACCTCCTTTGACTTATATTTTTTTATAAAAGTTCTTGAGTGATGCCACATGGAATTGCTAGTCTGTAACAGGTGTTCTTCCATTCAGGTATGGAGGGACCAAGGTGAGATCATCCCCTAGTCCATCTGTTTGGTTCTCTGACACTTTAAACCAATGACTCAATAAAACACAGGAATCACCTTTATTGTATGCATTGCTGCCAGGGTTTTCCTGTCTTTGCCCCGGTACAGCGCTTTCCCTGTAGGGGTGATGGGCCCTCAGATATAAGGGAACTCTGTCTGTCCTCACTGATTGCTTTCATTTATTTATTATTTATTATGTCTGTAAGTAGATATCAGTGGGACTAAACAAGATGTAGGAGAGTCAACAGTCCCTGTCAAGAACAAGTGCTTTAAATAAATGACTAACTACTTTCACGATTGGTATACATCCTGGGTCTCTGAGCCAGGTAGAGACAGCATGACACTGTGTGTGCGCATATGTGTGTCTATGTGTCTGTGTGTATTGGATGAAATGGAAAATAAATTTTACCCTACATACTTCCATGCATGCAAAATATAGTACTGTAATCTATTGTTTTTCTTTTTCTCCACTTTTAATTTAGCATCTGTTAATCCTAGAATATATTTAATCTGATAGAAAATTAACCTGGACTGTAAGCTCCCTGAGGACAGGGACTATGTACTTGGTTCACCAGTGAATCCGATGGCCAAGCCCATATAAGATGTTGACTGAATAAACAAGTGATTAAATAAAGGTTGGGATGAACCAGACCCACATATTTTTTAATATCATGGACAAAAATCTCCATTTCTTTCTACTTATTCTATTTATTTTAGTTTACAAATATGTTGCTCAAATTTTTAAATTAGAAACGTATTCCTACCAACATCCAGCATATGGTAATGATTTTAATGGAAATTTTTGGTTATTCCTGTTTATAAATTGCAATATTTCCATTTCGCATGTGTGATGATAAAAGTGTTAAAACTCACAGAATTATCTCACAAGATATCAAGAAGTTTGGTATGCACATTAAAAAAGTAGCAAGACTGGGACTTTGCTGGCGGTCCAGTGGTTAAGACTCGGTGCTTCCAATGCAGGGGGCACGGGTTTGATCCCTGGTCAGGGGAAATAGGATCCCACATTCCATGTGGTGCGGCCAAAAAAAAAAAAAGTAGCAAGACTATTATGGTTTAAAAAAAAAAAAAAAACTTTTTCTTTTTCATCAGAGTCATTAAAGGACATTTGGAAAACAAAACAAGGGAAGAAAATATTCCCATAATCCCAAGACGGAAGTGGTGTCACTAGTAACATCTCTATATGTTTCCTTCATATCCAGGTGTTGTTCAGTGTGGCGCCTCATGCCTGTGGGTGTGAAGTGACCCACCAGCCTAACTCTAGTGGGAGGGTCGAACTGTGGTATTTAGGAAGAGGCATGGAATCTATAGCCCTGCAGCTGAGACGTTCTCTTTATCATTCTTTCCCATTTTGAAAAATAATTGCTGCTACCTAAAACCCTCCACAGCTCTACATCCCACGGCAATCGAAGAGAAATCAGATGAGGGGGCAGAAATCAGAGGAAGCTGCATAGGACAAATCGGAGATGTGGTTGCACGTGGCAGGGCACAGAGGAAAGCAGAATGCCCTTCAAACGTGGTTTTATAACAACGTCGTTATTCACATTCTACCAATTTAACAGTTTCTAGTAACAGAAACTTGACAATTCGGCAGCTCACAATTATGCGCCTGACCCATGGAAATGTTACCTCAGGGCAAAACTATTATGTGTCCAGAAGGGTGTGAGGAGAGAACTTGGCTGGCAAAAATGAGCCATCTGAGCAAAAAGATAATTCTCCTAGTAAATACAGGCTAGACCTTTTACTGTGTGTTACTAATAAGAAGTTGCAGCTTTCTATTAAGGCGCTGCTTTGAAATATTCAAAGGTTATCTGAATTATGGGCATGCCAGCCATCTAGAAATCTCTATAAAGTTTTCATTTCAGATTGGGTTCAACCATGCTAACCCATCTGTTGAGCGCCATTGTTAAATCCTAAATTAGATCCCACCCTTCACCCTCAGATTCCATACAACCTGTACTACTAATTATAGAAGTCCAAGTCAGGCCCAAACCTATGGGATACAGGTTTAAGATTCTGACACCCAATGTAGACAGAGCAGATTCAACACTTGCCACTCGCTTCACAGAAAAGGGCTCTTTCCAAGGCCTTCCTGTGTGAGTGTGTGCCAAGTTCTACACATTTTTAGACATAATTAGTGGTGTTTACTTTTTGTTGTTAAACCTTTCAATATGTATTATATGGCATTTTGCTTCTTTCTGTTCACTTAACATATGATCAAATAGCTCCATTTATTAAATGGGCTTCAAAGCCATCGTTTTAATTACTGCAAGATTCCCCATGCAATGTACACACCATCATCTATTTCTTCCACCTTTGGAGATCTAGACTGAAGAAGTTGCTTTGTATAATCCCCATGTGAAATTCTCTCTGGAAAGGTTTAATGATTCATGCTAAGGGTTTAGACTTTTTGATATTGCATAAAGACAGATATCATCCATTGAAAAAAAGAAATGTACCGTTCAGAATTCTGTTTTATGTTGCTATTTTTTTTAGCACAACCAACCAACTCTCTATTCTTCTGTTTACATAAAATAGCTACTTATAGAGTATAGCGATTATATAAGCAGCTACCTCATATAAAGATGCCAGGGGATCGGGTACCACTTCAGAAAGGGGTCTGAAGTCATAAAAGGGATGGCCCCAGCCACACACACTTCTCCTGTGGTTAGTTATTGTGTATTTTAATTCCTGACTCATGTCAAGATGTTTTCTGAGAGGACCCAGTCCTGAAAGCTGGATGGAAGAATTGAAGATATTTGGGAATGAAGAGGAAGGCTCTAACCAGAGACTGCTAGGCCTCCTCTTTTCAAAACAACAAGAAATGATGACTCTCCTCTATCATATATAATTTAGCTCTGAGGTTTGGCAATTTCTGAGTGAAATGAATAAAAAATAAGATGTGCAGTCATGTGAAATACCTTTGGTTAAGCTGCCCTGAGAATGACTAAATTCAAGACACAAGTGTGTGGGGGGAAGGGTGAGGGTAGACACATGCATTTAATACGCAGTACACACAGATAGTTCTCCCCTACTCCAGACAAGGGAGGGTGGGTCAGCAGGGGGCGGCATCTTCCCTGAGGGCGAAGAGTATTTTACTACAGACACTGTCTAAAAGGGCAATTATGTTATTACTTTAAAATTTTCTAGCCACAACACACCCCCCCCCACTACCTGCACTCAGGGCAGACCACTCCCATTTACCCAACCTTGGCGTGCCACTGGCTTTCAAATACAGTACCTCATTATCCTTAGGAAACAAAATCAGCTGGATTAGTTAGTAACCCCATTTGAAGGAGAGGAAGCTGAGAGTCTGAATTTAAACAACTTGTCCTTGGTCATGCAGCTAATAAGAGGTCAAGTCAGGATTTGAACTCAGAACATGCTGATTCAAAAGCCTACCTTCTCTAAAATATGCTGACTGCACAGGGATGATGGCTAGAGCTTTTATTCAGAGATAAAGAAGAAGCAAGAAGCGCGAGAGGGGAGAGAAAGAGGGCGCTACAGAGTGACTGCTTTTATAGTTTTGGCCTAAGATCTTTCCCTTCTTACCTCATCGTATTGTTTTTTTCTGGTTACCATCTGTTGTGGGCTGAACTGCGTCCCTAAAAATTCATATATTGCGGTCCTAACCTCAAGTATCTCAGGATGTGACTATATTCGGACACAGGGTCTTTAAAGAGGTCAATAAATTAAGATGAGGTCACTATGGTGGGCCCATTACAGTATGATGGGTGTCCTTGTAAAAAGAGGACATTTTGACACGGACAAGTCACTAACACAGAGGGAAGCCCATGTGAAGACACAGGTCACATCTACAAGCCAAGGAGGAAGGTCTCAGAAGAAACTGACCCTGCTGATACCACGATCTTGCACTTCCAGCCTCCAGAACCCTGAGAAAATAAATGTCTATTGTTTAAGCCACCCAGTCTGCAGTATTTTGTTATGGCAGCCCTAGCAGACTAATACACCATCATCAGACTTACATGGAGGCTGCACTTTGGGGGCCGGAGGGGGGGCCGGGGCGGTGTGCCCCAAGCTGAGACCCCACAAAGCCACTCTCTCAGTGTGATCCATTAGCTGGGTTCTTTTAGCTCCACAGGAACTGGTTTACAGGATCAAGCCAGGACACACATATGTGTACCCAAGGGAGTGATGGGGTTGGCTTCAAACTGACATTCCTATAAGGGTGCTACCCCACCTTTCCCTTTTGTCAAACAGATATTTCCCAGAAAGTTGTATTAAATGTGCACTGGCTGCCGTTGGCAGAGATGACCCCCGTTTGGTAGCTACTGAATCAGGGCCTTAACCAAACATGAAATGACAGAACTGTTTCCAGAGGAGGATTAACTGAGCCAACTCAAGACAAACACAACGTATTTTGGCATTGCTTTTGACAGATGGAAATAAAACAAACCTTAGCAACTGGATTGTAGCTAACAATATGCAAAATTAAAGAAGGTACCTTTTTAACTTTGTCTGGGAATCCACTGGCTTTTCTTATAAAATCTGCAGAAAGAAAAAGACAGAATTGTTAATCTCATTACACAACCAGTTAGCACATGCAAACAAGGGGAATTAAAAGCCTTTGCATTCAGGGGAGGAAACGGATATTTGACACATATATTTATTAAGGAGACTGGACTGGAAAATAGTACTGCTGTATTAATCAGAAATGGTGTAGAAAATACTTAAATAATACAACAGAATGTGCACAGACAGCATAAGCTGCTTACAAATGGAAGCCTAAGGTCTAAGTATTTTTATCTGAAGGTTAAATTTTCAATTAATTTTTTTCAGCTTGTTGCCATCTCTTCCAAGCATCACTGTTAATTGCTATAAAACAACTTCTCTCCCTGTTTGAATTCTGGATATGGAGGCTAGAAGCCGTCAGCCATCTAATGGGCCTCGGAGTATCAGGGCAGAAATCAAAACCACTGGGTAGAAGCTGAACCAGTACATCAGGGTCGAGAAGCCAACTGATCAGTTAAAAACCCCTTTCTTCATTTGCTCAGTTTTTCAAAAGTTACATTTATAAGCTCTAGCGTGTCACTGAAGAGGGCAAATAGAAGCTTTCTTTTATTGGGAATTTCCAAATAGCCCAACCTCAGGGGGTCTGTGGCAGACCAGGGTCTATATGCACACTAACTCAGTGGATCAGCGGAGAAGGGACCATTTGCATCCTTCTTCTTTAGAATGGAACAGTATACATGCCCCTGGCTGCAGATGAGCTTGTCCACTTCTGCTGGGTTCACTGGCACTGGAGCGCTCTCTTCTAGTTAACACTCTCATTGTCTGGGATGATGGGAAACAGGATATGGAAAGCAAGTGTATATGCTTAAGACTTGGGGTCGGAAATAGGGTTACACCTTGAGTCGAGGACAGGATTAGAATGAAGGTTTGGGCTTGAGAGTCAGATTTAAATTTAAGGATGATTTTAAATTGAGAATAAAGGAGAATAATGGCACTGAGGATCAAATGGGTAGCATCATGTTTAAGTTAAAATAGTCTAGTGTGAGAGAGATAACATGGATGTTTTAAAATAAGGCAAATCTAATTGTATAACCCAGATCCATCACTTAATACTTATGTAATCTTGTATAAGTCACCTAAATTCTCAGCCTCAATTTTTTCATCTGTAAAATGAGAAGAGTGTCTATGTTGTACCTTCTTGAAAGAAACAGTAAAAAATAATGGATAGATGATAGATTAGATCGATTTTGTTCCCCTCGTCCAAGGGGACATCTGGCATTGCTTGGAGACATTTTTGATGGCCACAATACGACTTGGGCGAGGAGAGCTACCAAAATCTAGTGACTAGAGGTTCAATATTCTGCTACACACCCTACAAGCACAGGACATGCCCCTAAGAATCATCCAGCCCAAAATGTCAATGGTGCTGATACTGAAAAACCCTGGATTTGATATAGGTAAGCAGATGATGGAAGATAGGTAAACAGCTAATGAAGAAATTGATTTTGGAGATTTATAGGTCATAAATCTATAGATAAATTGATTGATATGATAGACGAGAGATATCCTGACATGGGAGACACTCAGCATTCAACAAATGGAAGGGACTTTTGATGAAATCTGAAGATTGGATTAACACCATGAGGGTTAGGATAAAACAGTGGATGTGGCTAAAGGTGAAAAAATATATTAGCAATGAAATTGTGTCAGCCATCACGCTAAGTGTTTTGTATTCTTATCGCATTTGAGATAGGGGTTCATCCAATTCTATGACTAGGGTTACTGTTAGAACTATGGATTAAGTAAGGGTTGGGATCAGGGCTGGAGCTGGGGAACAGCCCACTGGCAGACCCTTCCCAAGGAACAGCCAAAGCTCACTAATTATTTTGGAAACATGCAGACAGCCCTGCCAGCGTCAAGCATCCTAATCTGAGTCAACTGCAGTTAAAGGAGACGAGAGAGGCAGAACATGCACAGGTATGTGAGGTGACATACACAGGTCAGGCTGATGTGACATACACAGGTATGTGATGTGACATACACAGGTCAGGCTGATGTGACATAAACAGGTACGTGATGATGTGACGTACACAGGTCAGGCTGATGTGACATACACAGGTCAGGCTGATGTGACATATACAGGTATGTGATGGGACATACACAGGTCAGGCTGATGTGACATGCACAGGTCAGGCTGGCCCACCCACAACTGATAGAAACTGCAGCACACTGATGACCCAGTTCTACACCAGTCTTTGTATCCAAGTCCATGAGGAAGGAGCAGGTTAGGATCTGGGTTTCATGCAAAGGGAGAACGCTACAATGTTCCAATACTAAATCTACTTTGAGAATAGGCAGTGGTTTGTTCCATACGTATTAAGAGAATGGAAGTTTATGAGGTTCAAGCCAATGAACTCAGCCAGTAAGTGCTCTACTTTGTCCGCAGGAGTGGCAGGCAGCTCCAGAATCTAGAAGAGGCCTTTGAGGGGTCCTGGGAGCACTGGCCACCTGCAGGCACATCTTAGCCTCAGGAAGGGGGATCAGCATAACCACACCAAAGTTTCAAGAAGACAGACATGGAATGTCATCATACAGCAGAATGAAGAGACCTAAAATATTGCACGGTGGCCTGGCTGGGGAAAGACCGCTCGAACAGAACGATAACTGTCTGAATGGAACGTGGCAAAGGGGAGAAGAGAGGAACAGACTTGACAATGATTCACCTGCAACATCCAGGCGGAGGGTCACTGGATCTGAGAAACATTAGCAAACTGGTCCATAAACAGCATCGCCAGTAAGTGGCTGGTTTGGTTCACAGGCCACCTGAGCGGTTGTTGTGAAACTTCTTGACACCATCCATCACCCAATGTTCTTATCCAGGCACACCCAGAAAGTGGGTTCCTGGTTATTCAGCGCAGAAAGTCGAAGCCCTGGTGGGGCAACATCAGCCTCCTTGTTCCTGGGAAGATCCGTTTCTTCATATAAATTATAGACTGAAAATTGGTTTGAACATGGCTCTTGAATCTAATTTCCGGGGCAACTCCCCGTGGGTTCGATTTCCTCCCACGTTCTGCCAAAAAGTCTTGGTGAAAAAGGAGACGTCAGAGTCTGAACCACACCGACTTTGCTGTTATACTCCTGATGGGCTTCTAAAAAAAACAAGCCAACAAAAACAACTTTAGTGAAGTAAAATCGATATATCATAATGTTTACTCATTTTAAGTGTGCAATTCAATGATTTATTTTCTAATTAACTTACATAGGGTGCAACCACCAAGACAATTCCATTTTAGAACTTTTCTATCAGCTCAAGAAGATACTTGTGCTCATTTGTAATTAATCCCCATTTCCACCTCCTAGCCGCAGGCAACCACTGATTGGCTTTCTGCCTCTACAGATTTGCCTTTTCTGGGCATTTCATATAAAGGGAATGACCTATTATGCAGTCTTCTGTATTTGGCAGCTTTCAACTAGCATAATGTTTTTTCAGATTCGTCCATGCTGTAGCACGTATCAGTACTTCATTCCTTGTTATGACTAAATAATATTCTCTTGTGTGGGCATTCCATATTTTGTTTACCTGTTCATCTGCTGAAGGACACTTGTGCTGTTTCCACTTTTTGGCAATCATGAATGGTACTGCTATGAACTTTGGTATAAGCTTTTGTGGAGCAGTATTTTCATCTCTCTTGGGTAGGTACCCGGGAGTGGATTTGCTGGGTCACTTGGTAAATTGATGTTTTCCCTGGTGGTGTCTTGAGCAGCCAGTGACCCAGCCTCCTCCTTGGCATTGTGCAGGGTAACAATGGGAGTGCCTGAGAACTTACCAACTAGGTGTTCATGGCATTCATTCCCTAGGAGACTCCCTGTTAGGACTTGTAAGACTCTACCTACCTTTAAATTGAGGGCGGACTCACAGTAGCCATCTGAGGTTGTGATTTCAATACGATGATTCTCTAAAATACAAAAGACATGAAAGCATCTTGAAGACCTGACATCACATAAGATGATAATGTCATATTGCTGCCATCATTAGTATTATTCGCTTGTCATCTGCAGTTTGAAAGGATGGGGTTTTAAGCTCTATGTGATAGGATCAGAAAGCAGCTAAGATCTAACGCAAAGAGCCCTTGACGCTGACGTCTGGTCCCATCACTTCCACCCCCAGTGATGGGAACTTCCTTACAGTGATTTGCCCTTCCAAGCTTTACTTGCTTCACTTTGAAAAACAGGGCCACCAACCTCATCTCTCAGAGTTTCCACAGGATTAAACAAATTGGCAGCACATTCAATCCAGTCCCACGGGGCTGTCAGGTGGTTCAATTACTTGACCTTGACTTTAACCTAGAAAGGTTGTGGATCTCAAAGAAAACCTCGAA
Source organism: Physeter macrocephalus (assembly GCF_002837175.3). NCBI lineage: Eukaryota > Metazoa > Chordata > Mammalia > Artiodactyla > Physeteridae > Physeter > Physeter macrocephalus. The sequence goes on from NC_041230.1 coordinate 36,345,841, forward strand.
GAACTAAAATACATTGCAAGACGGGCTGCCTAAGATTCTGATACCAATCCTCCAACACCAGCTGGGTGTCCTACAACTTAATTCTGACACCATCTACTTGGAAACAGTATCAACCCTACAAGACTGTCCCCACCCCCTTCAGATGACAGTTATAAGCCCAAGTTGTCATCTGTTCTTCTGACTGACCAGCTATAGAGAGGAGGTTCCAATGACCGCCCCCTCCTAGGGTTTGGTTAATATGCTACAGCAGCTCACAGAACTCAGAGAAACATTTACTTACTAGATTACAGGTTTATTATAGAAAGACAGAACTCAGGAACAGGCAGATGGAAGAGATGTACAGGGCAAGGTACGTGGGAAGGGCACTTAGCTTGCATGCCCTCTCCAGCCTGCCTCCCTCCCGGAATCTCCACCTGTTCACCACCCAGAAACTCTCCAAACCCATCCTTGGTTTTATACAGAAGCTTCATTACCCAGGCATGATTGATTATCTCCAGCCCCTTTCCCCTCCCGGGAGATCGGGGGGCAAGACGAGAAGTTCCAACCCTCCAATCACATGGTTGGCTCCCCCAGCAACCAGCTTTGGGCTGCCAATTATCTCCCCCCAGCTTTAGGAGATTTATGGAAGTCACCTCATTAACAAAACCTAGGTGCGGTTGAAAGGGAATTGTTATGAATAACAAGATACCCATTTCACCTTTATGACTCTGCAGCCATTTCAGGAACAAAGGACAAGAGACCAAATATTATAACAAAAGATACTCTCACTGTTCTTCCAAGGGTTTGGAGGGGGGGGCTTTGAGCCAGAAACAGAACAAACACCAAAAATATATTTCTTATTATAAATCACAATATCACACTGCCTCATTTTATTCACTTATTCATTTTATTTCTCCAGGGGATTTATTTGTACAGGATTTTGGTACCTCTCTTTTAAATAGAAATAAACAAAAATAATAGCACAACACATGGATAAGGCCTTTCTGAAATATGCATTTATATCAATTAGATCATTCAGACGATTAAAACCTGTGGCTCCCAAGCCTGGTTGCTCTTTAGAATCACCTGGAGAGTATTCAGTAACAATGCCTGGGCAGCTGAGAGAGGTTACAGGACTTGCCCAAGTCATCCATCTAAGTTGTGATGCCATTGGGATTTGAACCCAGGTCTCTAGATTCAGTCCAGTACTCCATTTCCTACACCATGTTTTCTAGAAAGAAAATTGAACTAGAGTTTAACTAAAATTAAGTGGATGCAAGTCCTGGAGTGGAGAAAGGAAAATTTGAGTCCTTGGCAAAAATATACGGACGAGTGGCAAAAACACACTCACCCAGAACAAGCCCACAGGAGGGCCTCATCTCACCTGTCCCAGTGTATGCTGAAACCAGGGCCTGGTTTGTTATAAAACTGCTTACTGTGAAGAAGTTCAGAGAGAAGTGGAGATTCTAAAGGGATAGATAAATCTATAAGCAAGGCTACTGAGTTGGTAAAACGCCCAGCTCAGCAGTTCAGAGCCAAAAACAGAAAGGCTTTGTGGGCAGGTGGGTACCTTTATTATAGTAATCAGCTCTGGGCCCAAGAAGCAATGAGGTCATCAGGGTTCCTGGGATGCTCTGAGGGAAGTGAGTAAAGAAACATGTAATCAGGTGACACCCGGGGGTGGGGGCTACCAACTTAGGGCCTCTCTGCACCCAAGGCCCGAGTAAGTTTCAGCCAACTTGGGAATCATCATGGATTGATGGTGGAGATGCTGAACTGGAAGGAATACACTTGAAGAATGAGAAAACTCACAAGAACAGAATGGGAGTTCAGGATCATCAAGACAAGCCCCTTGTTTTACAGGTTAAAGAAAATGAAGACCAGAGAGAGGCAGTGACTTGCTTCAAGGCCACAGAGCTAAGTGGATGGCAGGTCCAAGCCTCCCTGCCTGGTGGTTCTTCCACCATTAAAAACCAAACATGAAAACATGGGCAAAACACAGATAAGCCCCAGTGATCATCAGGGAGGAGAGATCTGGGGGGCACCCCTGTATGCACTGCCACTCTCTTCTGCCCCTCCACTCCCTCCTCCAGCCCCCTCCACTCTGCCTAAGGAGGGAGCTGCCACTTTGGTTTCCACTCTGTTACAGGGATCAAGGGAATACTATCAAAAGCTGGTTTTGACTCTGCCTTTGCAGTGTGTCTTGGGGTTAGTCACTTCATCGCTCTGGGCCTTGGGTTCTCCTTAAGTAAAATGGTGTGTCTGAAAAGACAGTTCTAATGATACCCATTATGCCTGGTCTACTCTCTAAACCAGATTGGCAAACTACAACTGATTCTGGCCCACCATCTGTTTTTGTAAATAAAGTTTTATTGGACCACAACCACATCCAATCATTAATGTATTCTCTATGGATGTTTTTGTGCTATAATGGCAGAGTTGAGTAGATGCAACAGAGACCACTGCATGGCCCGCCATGCTGAAAATATTAACTAGCTGGTCCTCTACAAAAAAAATGTGCTGATCCCTAAAAAACAAAAACACTCTGCCTACTACCTGTGACATACCCACATACATATATACACACACATCTACAATATATTTATATATTGTCCAGATAATTTTTCTGCTTGTGTGTTTGCTTTTAGAAGGAAAATATTTCAAGCATATAGCTAAATATGAAAACAAATGCAACAGATGATCATCATACACTCCGAGTATTTTTTCTTTTTTTAAAAAATTTATTTATTATTTATTTTTGGCTGCGTTGGGTCTGTTGCTGCGTTGCGGCAAGCAGGGGCTACTCTTTGTTGCAGTGCGCGGGCTTCTCACTGCGGCGGCTTCTCTTGTTGCGGAGCACGGGCTCTAGGCGCGTGGGCTTCAGTAGCTGTGGCATGTGGGCTCTAGAGCGCAGGTTCAGTAGTTGTGGCACACAGGCTCAGTAGTTGTGGCTTGTGGGCTCTAGAGCGCAGGCTCAGTAGCTGTGGCGCACGGGCTTAGCTGCTCCGCAGCATGTGGGATCTTCCCGGACAAGGGATCAAACCCATGTCCCCTGTATTGGTAGGCAGATTCTTAACCACTGTGCCATCAGGGAAGTCCCCACCCCTAGTTTTAACTGATGTTAATATTCAGTTAGATTTTTATGTTTTCAAAATACTATATCATAGTAATCTATACTTATAAGTAATCTTGAGTTCTTTTAGAAGAAAGAAGAAAAGACATACTCACAAGTACCTCGAGCTAAATAACCTGAAGAGTTTAGCACTGCTGTAACATGATTACCGTCATTCTATTTTTGGTTTTTCAGATGGGTAAAAGGGTCTCCCTTATGAGATCTATGGTCTAAATTACAAGGCACACATTTTACCAGAGATTAAGGAATGATTTTTTTGAGTTTTTTCAAGCAAACAAATAGTTTAATATTAAAGTAAAATGGTATCTGGCAACTGATCCACTTTGCTGTACAGCAGAAACTAATACAACATTGTAAAGCAACTATACCCCAGTAAAGTAAAATGGTAATTTTAGTTAGGACATTTAACCATAGCTATCTTTCTTCTTTTTTAAATAAATTTATTTATTTATTAATTTATTGGCTGTGTCGGGTCTTCGTTTCTGTGTGAGGGCTTTCTCTAGTTGTGGTGAGCGGGGGCCACTCTTCATCGCGGTGCGTGGGCCTCTCACTGTGGCAGCCTCTCTTGTTCTGGAGCACCCTTATGAGATCTATGGTCTAAATTACAAGGCACACATTTTACCAGAGATTAAGGAATGAGTTTTTTGAGTTTTTTCAAGCAAATAGTTTAATATTAAAGTAAAATGGTATCTGGCAACTGATCCACTTTGCCGTAAGGGCTTTCTCTAGTTGCAGCGAGTGGGGGCCACTCTTCATCGCGGTGCGTGGGCCTCTCACTGTGGCAGCCTCTCTTGTTCTGGAGCACAGGCTCCAGACGCACAGGCTCAGTAGCTGTGGCTCACGGGCCCAGTTGCTCCGCGGCATGTGGGATCTTCCCAGACCAGGGCTCGAACCCGTGTCCCCTGCATTGGCAGGCAGATTCTCAGCCACTGCGCCACCAGGGAAGCCCCAAACCATAGTTATCTTAACTAGCAGTTCTTGATGTACTGCTTAAATGCTAATATAAATAGGGCAAGATTTAAAGAAAATAAAGCTTGAGATTAAATTGAATGCCCTTTTCTATCCATGCTTATCCCTAATCCACTTGATGAAATCTTAGTCATAGGAATCAGTCTTAAGAGGAATGTCCTTTTTTAATCACTATTTCTTTTGTTAGAAAAAGCAAAACCTTTGAGACTTCTCTGGACGCCGAGTTTTACACAACTTCATTTGAAGTCAAAGTCTTTATAGCCATTTGGTTCCCTAGTGACCTGGTCCCAGCTCACATATAACCAAGGATAGACATTTGTTTCATCTTCTTTAGACATGACAGAGATGGAAAGGGAAGTTTCTGCCTCTCTCATCTGACCTCATCAGCATCATTGTTTGCCTTCCATAACCTCATAACATTTCTTCACTATATTCGTTATTTGTCCTTTTGAGGCTCTTTCACGGTGTGCGCGTGTGCGCGCGTGTGCACACATGAGTAGTACCTGCATTCTAATCCTCTTTCAATCCCTCCAATCAATAACAGGGCTCTGTATGAGAGAACATAAACTAGCATTGAGGGCTCACCTTTGAAAAATCTCCCTGACCAACATCCCTCCGATACAGAGCTTAAAGACGTACCAAGGGGGAAAGTGGGGGAAGGAGAAATTAGGAGATTGGGACTGACATATACACACTACTATATATAAAATAGGTAACTAATAAGTACCTACTGTATAGCACAGAGAACTCTACTCAATACTACTCAATACTCTGTAATGGCCTATGTGGGAAAAGAATCTAAAAAAGAGTGGATATATGTATATGTATAACTGATTCACTTTGCTGTACACCTGAAACTAACACAACACTGTAAATCAACTATACTCTAATAAAAATTAATTTTAAAAATATACAGTGAAATTCAAATGAGCACTTCATATAATTAAGCCTGCTACAGAAATACATATTTCTTCAATTCTTCAAATATGTAGACCAGAATAACATGAAATAAATTTAACATATTTCACATGCAGAACCACCAACCAAATAAAAAAAGATGTTTCTGATAAAGCCAGACATTTTTTTCTTAAATTTTAGACCCGAAAGTCTGCTGGATCAGCACAGAGTTAGTTATACAGTCGTTAAAATAAGCTCTTGAGACAGAAACGTACATCAGTTTTACGACAGCTAGCTCAGTTTGCGCTAATGACGCCAAAAGGCAAGGGAGGCGGGGCACGGTCAAAATCTAATGTTTCTGCCCATCTTCCCAATTCCACTCTGCGGCACGCTTGTCTCACGGGTGTTCTTCCTCTCGCCAGGATGAAGGGCACAATGTTTTTAAGCTCTGGGATTTAATGTCTCTGCTTCGGCCTTCGGAACAGCTCTCCCTAAACCCAGAGACAGAGCTCCAACCACTCTGAAGCCGTCCCAGCCTCCCAAGCTGGGAGCCAAGAGTGTGCTTGACACAGAACCCAAGGGGGACCTGGGAATGGTTAATAATGGGAGATTCTCAAATATATCATACGTATCTATTACTAGGAAGATTAATAATGATAAGAATGCCCTTTCTCAGCGCAAGACTTTTCTCTCTTGATACTTAACCTACCCCCATGGATAAGGTTAAGCTATGCCCCTTAATGAGGAACTATTAAGACACCTATAATTAAAATGACTTTTCTCCAGAGTGCTCAAGGAAAATTACATTTTTTCCCCTTAACAATTATAAAAACAAACTAACTACAGCAAATTTGAAAAAGGTAATGTCCCTCCCAGTTCTACCCCCTCAAAAAGGCATAAAGGGATGGCTTCAATGCAGCACTGTCATACTTGGGAGGCACAAGGACACCTGGAAAATTTACTCAAAATGCAGGTCCCCCAGGCCCAATTCACAATAAACTCCGCTACTTGAGATTTGGGGTCAGGCTCAGCATCGTACCTTCTAATAAATCCCCAGGCAGTTTGGATACTGGTAGTCAGGAGACTACGCTTTGAGAAACATTGCCACATGTTCAATACTAGTCTTTTTTTCTTATATATCTCCCAATCTTGCAATTCTGTGCTCTAGCTTCTTGTTATCCAGCACATATTTATTTACACTACATTTGTTTTTCAGCCTGGTGAAATTTAAGAGATCAGAATTTAAATCCCCAAGCCTCTCTTAAACAAAATTTATTCAGATACATTCTTATTAATGGGCCAGAGGGCAAGGGCATATTTACAGTTTCCACTGTGTATTGCCATATTGCTTTCTCCTAGCGTGGAGAAATTTATATTTAAACTGGCAGATTAAGAGGACCCAATATTCACCATAATGTCACCAGCAATGTGTATCTGAATTTATTTTTACTTTGTTCTGCTAATTTAGTCAGTGTAAAATGGTATCTCAAGGTGGATTTAATTTGCACTTCTTGCATTTCTGGTGAAGATTAATATGTTTCCCTGTGTTTCTTTGCTATTTATAAGTTTCCCAGAGTTACAGTTAAACTTTCGAATCTCTCGTCACATTCAGGGCATGGCTTTTGGCTTCTTTCTTTGTTGTCAAGGCAACTGAAACTTAACAGAGACCGAAAAGCCAGTGATGGAGCAGGGACTATGGCTTGATCCAGCATCCCAGAACATGCTCTTGGCCAAACTACCTTCTGTCCTGAGGGTCTTAAGGCAAAAACTTCTAGATGGGAGGAAGACAGGGAGAAAGAAGGTATTCCAAGTCAGGTTTCTGGGGAAGAGGCTCTGAGACCGAGATCTGCATACAGGAGATTCCTGGGGGAATTTTCTCAAGATTAAGACCTGGAGGAGCTGACAGAAGCTGGAGCTGGCCGAGGGAGGGGTTTAGCAGTTGCCATCTCAGCAATGGCCCCAGGGAGCACTAGTGCTGAGATGACACTTTATTGTTGTCCTGCTTTAAGGCAAGGGTTCCAGGACTTTCTTCCCGCACATGGACCAGTCCTCTGATGCTGGCTGCCCCAGGGAAGGCATTCCGAGCTTGGATGAGGCGACTCTCTTCAGCAGAAGGCAAATCCCAGAGAGGCAATTGGCTGTGAACTTTCAGCCACCAATACTACCAGCAGCTGGGGGGGATGCGAGCTGAGTCCTGAAGAGGGAATCTGGGTGACGTGTCACAGTATCCCCTGCCTAAGGACTCTGACGTTGGTTGAAACACTATAGTTTCCTTTAATATGTGCTATCATTTTAGTTATCTTCTGATGTACAACCATCTCAAAACTTAGCCTGAAACAAACTAAACATTTCCATTTTGCTCATGATTCTGCAAAACGGGCTGGGCTCAGCTGGGCAGCTCTTCTGCCGGTCTTGCTGATGATCACTCATTGGCTGTATTCTGCTGCTGAGGAAGCTGTGGTAGGTCTCTCTCCAGGGAGTCTGAGGGCTTCTTCTTCTCACTGTGGTCTCATCAATTCCAGGTAGCCTCTTTACATGGTCTTTCCAGCAAGGTAACCGGTTTTCTTGCATGGAGACTTAGGGCCAGTTCCCAGTCTAAGCCTTTAGAGGAGGGTTTCTCAACCTTGGCACTATTGACAATTGAGGTTGGATCATTCTTTTTTGGGGAGGGGGCAGCAGACACCTGTCCTGCGCATTGCAAAATGTTTAACATCATCCCTGGTCTCCACTCACCAGATGCCAGTAGCACTCTTCCAGCTGGGACAATAAAAAAAGTCTCTAGACATTGTCAAATGTCCCTTGGGGAGTAAAACTGGTTCCCGTTGAGAATCACAATCTTAGAAAAACTAACAATTTACACTTCAGTATTCTTGGAAGTTGTACCACATTCTATTGGTTAAAACAAGCCATAAACACAGCCTAGATTCAAAGCACATGGATACCAGGAGACCTGGCTCATTGGGGGCCAACAATGTAACAGACTGCCATGATTCTGTGAGGCTCACATTAATATTTCCATATCATAATGTGACACTAAGTCTCATTCTTTCAGATCCACACAGTTAGAAAGTCATAGCACCGAGATCCAAGCCCAGGTCTGCCTGACACCAAAGTGCATACCCTCTCCACCACTTTGAATTGCCTACAGCAGGTCTCAAAAGGTTACTCTTAGAAATGAACTACCCTCAATCTTCTAAAAAAAACATGTTAGAGAAAAGAGCAAGGTTTTACTTGGGTTTACTTACAATTAATGAAGAAAACATTAATCACTTGAAGTGCTATTTTGGAGCTCATGAAACTGAAATGAAGCACAGTATGAGATGTTCATTTATTTCTAAGGGGTTTATTTTGTTAACATTCAATCATTCAATCCTCTTTGCTTTATTTACAGTCTAAGTATGCTTTTTTAATAAGTAAAACTGTATTTGGAGTGATACAAGTAACAGCCTTCTTCTCTTGAAGATGCAGGGGGTAGAGGTTGTGGGCAAAGCCAAGACGTCCCACTGGACACCCCCCTCCACCCAGGACAGAGTTTCTTCAAGGGTGGTCTACACTGGTGTTCTGTGCTTAGAACTGTAGCCTCTTACAAGACCCCAGCTCCTGCCAGGGTACGAAATGCCTAGACTTAAAGCTTAGCTCCACCACTCACTGGCTACATGGCTTTTGATGAGCCATTCAAACGTCCAGAGCCTCAGCTTCCTTATCTATAAATTGGGTGAAACCCTAGCCTGGAGGATTTGTGTTGAGAAAATGAAATGATACATGGACATGTGATCCCTTTTCACCATCCCTTCCTGAGAAAAAAGGGAACTGCAGTGGATGCAGTAGACACAACTAAGAGAAGGTCTTTTTGACTTGAGAGCAGATTAACCCAAGTCTCTTCTTTATCAGATGGGAAGCCCAGTGTAGAAGAGGAGGCTATCAGTGGATTAGGGCACATTCTACGGTCCCCAGGATTTGTGGATCCTGTGCCATCTCTCCTCCCACCCGTGAAGGGAGCAGACACATAAAAGGCAAAAATAAAGCATGAATACTGTTCCTCCTCTATACCTCTCCCACCTTACCAGACAGGACATGGAAATTGAAGGGAAAGGAAAGAACAGAAGGAAGACCATCCATCATTAAGATACAGTAACTACTACCTTCCAAGTATTTCTCAAAACATATTCTGTGAGTTCTTCTCCAAATTGCATACATTACATTTATTATAGAGAAAACTCTCTTATCTGTAATGCTCAGGACCTAATGTTCTAGGGAGCTGAATGTTCTATTTAACAGGAAGGCACCAGATCTCCCATGCATGGAATTCTAGTTTTCAATGTTGGGACATGGCAACAGGTTTTTTGATCAACGTTTTAATCAAATATAATTTAATATTTATCCAAGGGCGTCTAAGGTGCAGTAGTATTTTGTATTGCCTCCAGGAAATGAAAAGAAACATCCACTGTCTAAGACTTGAGGGTAAACGTGGATTATCGGAGGTTTCTCATTTATACTTCCTTCATAGTTAAACCAATCTGGGCTGAATCCTAGCTCTAGACTTACTAGCTGGCTGTACTTGGGCAGGATGATCTCTACAAGCCTTAGTTTTCAATCTGTAAACTTGTAAACTTTCAATCTGTAAATATAATGGTAATTGCCTTAGGGAAACAATATGATAATTATCGTAAAGTCCTGAGCACAAAGCCTCACTCATAATAAGTACACTCAGTCAAGTCCACCTTACTTTGACTGTTCTCTTTTTTGGATTCTGTTTCAGCTGCATGAAAAATAAACATGCAGAGAAAGAACCAGGAAGCACTGTGGAACACCTAACTGTCCTCCTGGAGGAGACGCTGACAAAGCAAGTGACGGAGGTTTAGGGTTTGCGAAGGTGACTCGCACATCTGCAGGGCACACACCCCATCCTGTCTAATCACCATGGCCATCCTGTGGTTGGGAATGAAGGCCGATTAGAGAGGAAAACTCAGGATGCCAATCTAACTGAGGTGTAAAATTTCCCAAGCCCGTGCCGGGGAAACCTGCCCGTGCCATCCAAACCTGCTGTTTGGATGAAAGAGTCCTGTAGTTGGACAGTCACCGGTGTGTCTCCAGCGCTGTGGTTAAAGTGCTCACAGATGAGCCCCAGCGGGCCTGCCTGCAGTGAGTCAGGGAAGGACATCGTGAAACTCTTGCCCGTGCCTCCTTATGTGGTCCCAGAGATACAGGCTTTCCTCTGTCATCAGTCACCCTTGGGCATCTAAAAGGCACAGCTGCTTTAGTCTAAGAGATGTTGCCTCAGCTACTGAGCCTAATCACTCATTCAATTTTTACTTGGATAATTATTTCCAAATGATAGCTAAAGCCCCCCTTTTATTTGCTGGCCGACTGTCTTATTAATGTGCCTCAATTTCAGTTAGGACAATGGATGACAGATCTCGGCTCAGACAGATGGACTCTCCATGAGGACCCCTCGCCTGTGTCTTGCCTCCTGAAGGGTTTTTCCATGATGATTGGCTCACACAAGATGGGCTCAGCTGTCCAGTGGGCACCCAGGAAGCAAAGAGCTGTCCTGAAGTGTGAACAGAAAAGCTCAACGGGCTTCAACGATGCAAGAAACGCTCTGGCGAGAGGAGGAACTAGGCATGTGCTAGGCAGCGCTGGGGGCAGCCCCCTGCAGCCCAGAGAAGCTGCAAAGGAAAGGTTAGCGGGACATGAGGTTTCTCAAGAGCCAGAGAGCTTTCCTTTTGGAAGCCTTGCTCAGCGGTGACAGCTGTGTTTGCACTGGATCTACGTGGGATGCTTCCCGTTGGCTGCACTTGCCCACGGACAGGGTTGGCGTGGGTGCTGAGAACAACACTGCTCCCCCAGCGCTGAAGGAGAGGAGCTGGAAAGACCAGAGAAAACCAGCCTGTGTCCTGCTGGAGGAAACACCTCTTTTTACAGTCAAGCCAGAAAATAAAAGAGCAGGGAGAAATGGGGTTTTCAATCTGCTGGGTTCGTCTGCAGCCCCCCACCTTGAAGGTGAGGCAGCGGTGGATGGATGGGGCGTGGACTTGGAATCCAGAGGTTCCCTTTTGCCTCTGCCTATTAGCTGTGTGAGGTTGGGTTTCCTGTCCCGTCACACTGAAATGGGGACGAGACTACTAACCTTGTAGGGTGGTTGTGAGGTTAAACGGAAGGATCCATATAAAAGATATGGTACGTAATGGTACTCCCAAAATCATTATTGCCTGTTCTCACTAACTTCCTTCCTTTGTCTCCGAAGCTTTACCAACTGAGGGTAATTTCAAATTAAAATCCAATCTCCCTGTCTCCCTAAGAGAACCCTGGTTTTGTTCAAGGGCAGCCATGAGCCCAAGAGAATCTTGTAGCCTGCCCTATAGGTAGAGGTGGCCAATGACACATAGTTACTGAGAAGGGCTTCAGAGAAAGCCCCCTTTGACCCTCACCCAACCTGTTCTTCCATCCAGGAACCATGGCCTGAGCTCAGGCAGAGCTGGGACAAGCCTGGTGCCCAAGAGAGGTTTTCTTGACTGAACAACAAGAAAAAAAAAAAAATAGCCGAGACAGCTAACATTTATGAGTGCTTGCACCATGCCAGTCAACGTGCTAAGCCCTTTTCTTGTTTCATTTAATTTAATCTTCAAAAAGACCCTATGAAATATTTTTCTACTGTTAACTTCTATTTACAAATTAGGAACCTAAAGTATAGGAATACATGAGTATATGTAAGCGCAACTGAATGAATGAATGAATGAATGAATGAGTGAACATACATACAAATGACAGCATCTTTTAGGATTCAGGAAGGAGAATTAGAGGTGGAGGGTAGGTGGAGGTTCCTATCACTGTGGTAATTTCCTAAATTACCACAAATTTGGTAGCTTCAAGCAACACAAATTTATCATCGTACAGTCCTATAGATTAGAAGTCTGACACAGGTCTCTCTGGGCTAAAGTCAATACGTTGGCAGGGCTGTGCTCCTTTCTGGAGGCTCTAGGGCAGAGACCGTTCCCCTGCCTTCTCCAGCTTCTAGAGGCTGCCCACATTCCTTGGCCCAAGGCCCCCTTCTTCCATCTCCGAAGCCAGCAGTGTTGGGCTAACTTCTTCTCGTGCTGCTACACTGCCACCTCTGTTCTGCCTCCCACTTTTAAGAACCCTTATGATTAAGTTGGGTCCACCTAGATAATCCAAGATAATCTGCCTATTTTAAGGGCGGCTGACTAGCAACACTAATGCCATATGCAACTTTAATTCCCCTCGCCACGTGAGGTAACATATTTACAGTTTCCAAGGATTAGGACCTCTTCGGGGACCATTACCCTGCCAACCACAGTAGCTTGTACGGAAGTTTTCCTCATTGTTTACGGGAATATCTTTGTCACAGGAGCAGCTGCAGCATGCACCTAACTCTGTGGCGGGATGGCGTATCTCAGTTTAAGGATGACAGGAAGATGAGACCTACTTGGTTCATTTTCCTGGCATGGTCATGGGGTGCAGTTGTGGTCACAGAGTCTCACACTGTTACCTGCAGATGCAGACTCCAATCAGTTCTCTGGGGGAAGGATGAGGGTAACACTGGCCAGTCACACCCAATGACCATCTGTGGATCATGGGGGCTTTCCTCCTCTTATATCCAGTGGCCACTGGGCATGTGGAATTGATTTTCAGGAAATTAAGGAGAAGAAAGGGAGGGGAGTTGCACAATCTCTTCACATTTATTTTCATACTCTTGTCTTTAATCAGCCATGAGATTCACTAGGACAGTGATGCCCTGAGAGGGAGGTCGCCTAGCCCAGGTGACCCAGCTACTAGCTGACAAAGTAGAAACTGGGATCTGAGGTCTTCTACCATAGCATGCTTCTAGCATAGCAGCCTCAGAGCAAATCAGTTACCTTTTCTCCAATACTTCAATGAGTTTTTAAAAAATCCTCCACACTGTCTTGGAAACTACTGTGTCCCTTCTCAAGTCCCTGTCAGGAATGCTTTGTAAGAAATGCCTCTCTACTTCTCAATCAAAAAGCAAAAGCCAAATGAGGTGGTCCTTGAGCCATCACTGACTGGTGTTTCTGCAAAGTGATCTACCCAAGGTGGCAACAAAGCAAAGCTCGTTGGTGAGGCTGAGAGGGGGATGCCCCCGCCCACCCCCAGGCTCTGTCCACCGAAACCAAGGAGCAGATGGAGGTTGTATGCCTAGCTGAGCACCGCTAAACACTGTTGTTTGAACAGAAACACTCCTAGGTCAAATCTCAGAGATAAAGAGGTAATTACAATTAATCCTTTCTAATTACCAGCCTTCTGCCCAGCGCATGGAAACAACACCTCACTCATTCTTTCAGGGTGCTGAGAGGTGGGCAAGGCCTTCCATGCTGCCTGTGGAGCTCTGTGAATGAAAGGCCTGTGTCCCTATCCTGTGGATGAGGAGACTGAGAATAAACAAGGCACATGTTTCCAGAGTCACTGGGGGTGGTGGGAACATCTGTGTGCAGCTGCATTTCTCCATTTCCGGGAGAATTAGAGAAAGAGGAAAAGATGGACTGGTGAGTACAAAACGAATCTGAAAGATGTTGTCCATCCCTGCCTGAACCTGAATTTGGGAGGCTGCACTTAGCACCTACTGTATACCAGGAACTGAGCTGGACATTTCCACATTATTTCATTTAATCTCCACAACAACCCTCTATATTATAAATTCCATTTTATAGCTGATAAATCTCAGATTCGGGGAAATGAGTCTACCTGCCCAAAGTCCCCCAGGGAGCAGGAGACAAGACCAAAATTTGAATAGTTTCTTCGTTCATTTTGATTCACTCTTCAACAGGTATTTATTGTAGAGCTAAGAGTATTTAACATAGAGTAATGGGCACTGTGTCCATAGATAAACCAGGCCACTGGGAGAGGCCAAAGTCCCCGTAGGGCTGGGCTTTAATCTGAGACTGGCCTGTATGTCCTAACCAGACGGCACATGCTGAGTAGCCGGGGCCGGGTCCAAGGAGGAACCCAACCCTGGAAAAATCTGTCTCTTCTGCCATTTTCCTCCTTCCCAAGGCAAAGGACCACTAAATACAATTTCACAACAAGAGCTTCCATTTCTCCCAAGCCTGGGAGAAATGTCCCAGCACAGCACACTAGTTCACGGCCATTTCAAAAGCAGCAGAACAGAACAGAGGAGGGATGGCTGGAGCTCAGCCAGCCAAGTTGAATAGACCGTGCTCTGGACTTCCAAGTGCAAATCCCAGGTTCAAGCGCTAACTCTGATACCTCCTGGCTTGGCACAGGTCACGTCATCTCCTGGAGCCTTCGTCCCCCATCAAGTTAAATACTCCTTCTTGCAGTATTTGTAAGAGTACTTCTTGCAGTACTCTTTCCACTTATGGTGGAAATCAAAGGAGGTAACATCCAGCACATAGGAAGTGCTTTCAACAAACATGAGAGAAAAGATCCACCAAGGCTGGCAGGCAATGTAGGAAGGTTGTAGAGGGAGCCAAAACAAAGCCATTTCCCTGGATGGAAGAGAGGAAGCCCATGAAGGCAGGGGCCATATCTGTGTCCCAGTGCCTAGGACAGAGTCTGGCATATAATAGTCCTTTTAATAAACACTTACGAATTTAGCAATGAATGAAAATTGGGCAGGGTCATGGGGGTACAAGAAGAGGTCAATGGCAGACAACGTGCTGGGCAAAACCTGAATCCTGGGGGCCAGGGTCTCGTGTCAACACATGACTGGAGAATGAGAGAAAGGCCATCATCCTTCCAGACCCAGTTCCTGGAGGAGGGCAAAGCCTTGATCTCAAACAGGAAGAAAGTGCCTGATTTCTAGCCACGGGGCACTTGATTTGCCAAGACTGGCTTCTGGGATGAGTCTAGGGGGCCCCCTGGAGTTCACAGCTGTCCCAGCCAAGCCCGTTAGAACTAGGACCATTTCAGACATGCCCCATGTTTGGAACCCTTTCTCTGGAACTTCTGGATCAATTTGGCAGAAAGACAATGTCACCAAAGCCAATCCTGGGTCCAAAAATACAACCAAAAGTGTTACACAAAGAAACATGGTGGACCTGGATTCCCGCTGGCTGGGACTGAGGCCACGGGCCTGCTTCTTGCCTCGACCAGGCCTGTGTGGCCTCAGAACTCGGCAGGCAGGGCTGATGGAGGCCAGCCTGTCCCCTCCCTGCCTTGCACTCAGGCCAGGGCTCCGTGACCCATCTCCATCACCACCCACCTCTTCCTGAGCTCCCATCAGCTTCTGAAATATTGTCACGATCCGGCGTGAGCTGTGGCAGCCTACAATTAATTAACTAATCAGTTTTACTCTATCAGCAAGTGCAGACCAGGAATGTTAAATAAACAAATTACAGGCTGTGGTTCACTAAAGCTCAGCCCAATGAAATAATAATGAGGCAAAGTTAACTGCTCTGAACAGAAGGAGGAAGGATGTTATAACGGAATACACCAGGGCAGTCATATCCTAGAAAAAGGCAGAGAAGATTCTGCCAGGGGGACCCTCTCACCCTACGCTCCACTCGGGGAAAGTGATGGGGGCCCACAAGGACAGCAGAGAGAGCAGAGCTCCACAGCCAGACGGAAGTGGACTTGAAGCCCAGCTTGACTGCTTATCAGCAAAAATCCATCCCAGCTTGACTGCTTATCAGGAGGTCCCATAACTGCTTTGAGCCTCAGTTTCCTAACTTATCAACAGGAGGAGGAAGGGAGCAGCAGTTATCTCCCGCGGGCCCGCCAGCATCAGCACCCACGTGCGTGAGCCTGGCTGCTCAGGCAGACTGGGGCACGGAGGGGCTGACACCCTGCGAGCAGGTCTCCACCCATGATTAGTGCGAGCTGGTGGGTCCCCAGTCTAGCTCGTCACCTTTAGGTGGAACGACCCCCAAGTCTCCCAGAAGCCCCCCTGGGGCTGTGCCCCAACGCCCAGAGCCTGCTGGTTCACGCACACTGTACTGTCTTCCTTCCTGCCCTCTCTCCCCTCCCCAGACCCCTGCTGGTGCTTCCCTGAGCACCTGCCAAACCAACCACTTGCAATCAAAATCTGCTTCTGGAAGAATCCAGCTTGAGACACATTCCTTAGACAGATTTGGGGAGCTGTCTTCAAATGTTCTGCCCCTTCCTCTCTCAGTTACTTTGTAATTCCAATCCATAGTGGCCACAGGGGTTTAAACTTCTCTGAGGATAATGGGCCCATTTGTCCCACTGGTAGCACAGCTTGGGGGGACTTGCCTTTATGGCCATTCATTTGTTCAGCAAACATATACTTAGAGCCGCCATGGGCCAAGGCCTGGTCTAGGGGCTGGGGGTCCAGCTGTGACCAGCGCCGACAGACATCACTTGCATGGATAAGAGGCACAAACATCCAACCAGCTGTGACTCCGATGCAGGGAGAAGGCGTTATCACAGCACAGGACTAGATGGAGGCCTTCTGTTTCTGGGCCCGGCATGTTCATTGCCTGCCTGTGGGACGGGAAGCCAGGCACACCCGCCATGACCTTCGGCCTCCTCGGCTGCAAAGTGAAGACGTCGAGACCCTGGTTGAAAATGAGCCAAGAGCTCTGGAATCTTTCAGAAACTGTCCCGACCATTCTCTCAGAGACAGAAACTGTCTCTCTGTGGTTACTCATCCAGGAATTGATATCTGGGCAATTTTCCAGCATCGCTGTTGGATGATAATGTTCTTTCCCAAGTTTCTATCTAGACAGATCAGCATGTGGGGCTGTCAACAAAGGTCTGTATTTTTCTTCTGCCAGGGTCTTCTCTTTAGAAGCTGAGTGTGGCCCTCAGAGAAGGCCCCCTCACTCGTACCTGGGGCAGCAGCAGCTCAATTCTCCCCTAATGAAATCATCATGAAGGCAACTTGTTGGGATTTTCTGAGCTCCCATGCGTGGAAGCCTCCAGCCCTGGGTTCTAGCACGAACCTCAGACAGTGTATCTGAAAAGCCAGTAAGAAAAGGCCCCAGAGAATGTTCTAGAACTTAGAGAAGAGGGATCCAGAGGGAGAGAGCTACACCATGGGACAGTCACAGAGGTGGTCCCACATTCTCCCCGGCCCTGGGTGTCTTCAAGAGGTGGCAGGGAGGGTCCCAGCCATGCTCAAACCAAAGAGACGGTAATCATCTTAGGGCAGTGCTTCCAGTTAGGGCCCTTCTAATGGTGATGGGCTTTCCCTGCCAGTTACAGGTAAGAATCTAAGTGACAAATGGTGATGGGGAGCTCCGTTATAACTGCACACAGATCCCTCTGGCAAAGAATATTAATATGTTCCTCTCCTGCCCTCCCAACCACACACACACACACACACACACACACACGTTTACCCTGCTTTGCACTGTGCTAACACCCCTTCTACCACTGCAGCTATTTTAGAACATCAGAGCACTCTGTAACGTCACACGATGCTTGTGGGATGGTCTTCATAACACCCACCAGGATCTCCTGGATTCCTCCTCCCCTCATGCACACCTTTCCAGCTGGAACCGGGAGACTGTGCTCAGCTCTCCCCGTATATGACTAGCAATAATAATAACAACCATCACTATTTATTCATAGATTACCTTGTGTCAGGCCCTGTGCTAAGCGTTTTATGTGCATTAATTCAGGGGTTACCAAGTGGCCTGAATCTACACACACACACCCACCTCCACTGCCTGTCTATGTAAATAATGTTTTATTGGAACAGCCACACCAGTTTGTTTACGTATCATCTATGGCTGCTTTAGTGCTACAACGGCAGAGTAACTGAGACTGAAACCGTATGGCCCACGAAGCCTAAAATATGTCCTATCTAGCCCTTTATGGAAAAATTTTGCTGACCCATGCATTAACTCATCTTACCCTTTTCCAAGCCCTGGGGATCATCATTGTAAAAGTCCTTTATATTAAAAGAAACAGGGATTCAGAGAGGTTAAGTACTTCACCCAAGGACACACAGCTTATAAGTGACAGAAGTAGGGTTTGAAACCCAGGAGTTCAGGGTGCAAATCCTGGCCGCCAATGATCCACCCACAACTTCTTGTGAAAGTGAATCAGAAATGACCAATGAACCCCTGGCCAGCAGGAGGGCTGGGAAGGTGGGAGCAGGTTAGGGGCCGCTGATTAATGAGATAACCGGCAGCTCCAGGGCAGTATGAGGGACCAGGGCCTCACAGGTGTTGAGTCTGGAAGGGATTTTTGCTCCTTCCTTTCTCCATCTCTGTGAATGCTGAGTGGCTCGTGTCTGCTGGACTTTTAACAAGATTCAGCTACACACAGAGCAACTTGCTACCTACTGTTATGGATGCCGCAGGCCTTGTGCCAGGGCCTGGTGAATAGCAGATGCTTAAACTTATTTACAAAGGTCGTCTTCACTCTTCTTAAGTCTCTTTTCCACGTTGGATGGAGAATGGGGCAATGCTGTAACGGTCCTAGAATTTCAGAATTTCAAAAGTGTCTCCGGAGCTAAGAAGTCACCCTCCCTCTGGGAGCCCAGTCCTCCCCAGAACATCCCCTAACTTAGTTTGTCCTGGCGCTTCTGGGCCCATCCCAGGACCCCAGGCTGAGCATCCCCGTGTGTTTCCACTGCCCCTCCTAGGACCTGGGTCCTCCCCATTGGGGTCCAGTGATGCCCACCTTCAGGTGCCTGCAAGCTGCAGAGTTCTGTGCAAACACAGAGATGCCCCATCTCCCTCCAGAGAGTGTGCTTCACCAGGGGCAACTTGGGGTTTGGGTCTGTTAAAGCCCCACCAGGGCAGTTTGGCCTGAGGACGAGCGCTCTGGTCCACTATGCCTCAGCACATCCCCGTTTGCTGAGGGCGGCTTTGCAAACCCTGGTGGACCTGGAGGGTCCCCTGAGTGTGGCTGGTATTCTCCTTCCAACAGTCAAAGACGTGTCACAAAGGGCCACGAAGGCTTCTGATTGGAAATTTCCTCTGGTCGAGAAAAATCACAGCTGAGCAGGTTGGTTGCATTGGTACCAATTAGTACAACAAAAACCCAACATGAAAAGGATAACCTTACAGTCTAGGAAGTTTGCCAGAATCTCAGTCCACTCAGGTCATTATCTAACTCCTGCCTCTACAACTTCAATAAAACTGATAAAGACATTTAAATGGACGATGAAGTGGCATTTTCCTTACTGCAAAGGAACAGAATTTGGAAACCTGGTGACGGAATTTTTGTCAAAGTCTCATTTAAAAAAAAAAAAAAAAAGAGGAACTGATGATATGAAGCTTCAAGTGATGTTATGAAGCTTGCAGTGAGATCAAGGTTCAAACTCAGGCCCTGGCGCCTCTGAAATATCAGTAGCTTGGGCAAGTCTCTTCATGTCCCCAACCCTAATGTTTTCATTAATAAAATGAAGATAAAGATGCTCCCTCCCCAGAGTGGTTAGAGGGCAAAATACTTAAGTAAGGGGCCTGGGACATGGTTGGTCCTCAATAAACACTTACTTAGAATAAGACTGGCTGCCAATGAGAAGTTTGCCTCCTGATAGGAGGGGAAAAATCACGCACAGAGATTATGACCAAAGCCAGTAAATCATGAGGATAGTCCAGAGGGTCAGCAGAAGATAAAACGGAAGAGAGAAGGCTTCAGGAAGAAGGAAGTGTTTGATCTTGGTCTGGGTGATATGGCGGGATTGCAACATTTAAGGTTGGGGGGAAAAGGCAAGCCTGGTAGAGGGACGGGACGGCGGAGGCGCACAGGGGCGGCAGCTGACCCAGACCGACCAACAGCAGCCCCCCTGCCACCGAGGTTTCAACAATAGATGGATCAAGCAACCCAGGGTGCATTCATTTCCACACAAGGCCAAACAGCAGCATCCTGGGGGCTGGGCGGAAGGGCTGAAGGAGGTTTTATCTCCAAGGTCAGTTTGGGATTGAGGAGCTCTGACATTTTTGCCCTTTCTGCCACCAGCCAGGGGGCAGGGGCAACCCAAAGCCCAGAGGCAGAAGGGGCCAGGACAACAAGGCTCAGAGAGCCAGGGAGCTGCCCGAGGCAATGAGCACAGCCCTGGCAAATGGGCGCTTCACCTACACCTGGCCCACAAACACCCCGCAGAGAGCCGGCCAACTGGGCTGACACAGAAGGCATTTTCTTTCTCTGCAACATATGCTATATTCGTCTACTTATGGAAAGGGAAACTCTAGGGGTTTGGGGAATGGGTTTTTATATAGTTTGGGGTTTCCCAATATTTTCTAAGATGAGCTGCTTCAGCCTTCGTGTGAAAAGGCACCTGTGGCCAGAGAGGAGGCTGTGACCAGAGGCACATTTGACCCAGTGTCCCCAAACTGTGCCAGGAGATCCTCAGGACACCAGCATCCTGCCAGATGGTCCAGTTAAAAATCTCTGAGATCAAGTCTTTGGAAAAGGTTCAGCCGCACTTTCTTTGTAGTGGTTGGACTTCGGAGTGGCTGAGATGCTGACACACGTGAGGAATCTGCAGAGGAGAAGGGTATGCAGTGCTATCCAAGTTCATAGCACCATATGCCGCCACCCTGCCTTCTTCCCTAAAAGGCCCTCTGAACCGCTTTGCTGCCCTGGGATCCAGGGAGCAGGTTAGGATGGATGGAGATGGCAATATAAAGGGACGTAGCTTCCTTGCGCACAGGGGCCAACCGGGGCAGGTGCGTGCACCTGTGCTCAGGTAGCAGAATGAGCCTGGGCCTCCACCAGCCTGTCTCCCCACCAGTCTATTCCCAGCTGCCTTCTGGAGAACAGGTATTCCCAACAGCCTCCCATGTGCCTAGCCCTGTGCTTCCTTATTTAATTGCATCCTCACGGTATTCATTCCCAGGTCAACCATATGAGATAGTTACCGTCAATGTCATGTTATAATACCGGAAACCAAGGCAGCTCAGGGAGGGTAGGAATACTGCCCAAGACCCCATGGTTGTAAAAGGAAGAGCTGGGATTTGAACCACATCGGCCACATTCTGGTGGGCATTTCAACCCCGTGCCAGGGAGAGACCCAGGGATAAATGCTCAGTTTCTCTGCAGAATGGCAGCCACTGTCTAGCTGCCCACCAGCTGACTACATATGAGCAGATGAGGCAGGCTCGGGGGGGAAGACTGGAAAGCCGATGGGTTCTGCATCCCCGCCCCCTGCTGTATCGCTGGGGTCTAGCTTCCCCGCCAGCTCCAGAAGGTTCCTGGTGCTCAATTTGAGTTACCAGATAATCATGTCCACAGATGTAACACCAAGGAAGCTGAGCTTCCACCAAGAAATGTGTGTTTATTTTCCCCTGACATCATCATTTTGTCCTCTCCTACTCCTTTCTTTGTCTCTGACTTATGCACCAAACTCTGGAAGCTTCTAGAAATGAGGGAAGCAGAGGCAGGGGGACAGTATGCTGGACTGTTCGACATTATTTTTACCTCTGATTCCTTCCTTTCTGCCTCCACCACCTCACACCCCAGATCTGAGCCAATCATTAAGTCCTGACCCCCCAACCAGCTGCTGTGTGGTCTTGGTCAAATCCTTGCCTTCTCTGAGCGTGTGTCCTCACTTGTTATTGTAAGCAGAATAATAGTCTCCCAAAGATGTCCACATCCTAACCTTACGAGTATGTCACCTTACACATCAAAAGAGACTTTGCAGATGTGATTAAATTGAGTATCTTGAGATTGGGCGATTATCCTGGATTATCTGGGGGTGGGGGGCTCAAAGTAATCACGAGAGCATAAAAGAGAACCAGACAGATGGCAGCAGCATGAGGACTTAGCCCAGAGTTGCTGACTTTTAAGATGGAGGAGGGGCCATGTGTGAAGGAATATGGGCAGCCTCTGGAAGCTGGAAAAGGCAAGGAAGCAGATTCTCCCCTAGAGCCTCCAGAAGGAACACAGCCCTTGATTTTAGCCCAGTGAGATACATATCTACAGAACTGTAAGATAATAAACTTGTGTTGTTTTAAGCCACTAAGTTTTTGGTAAGTTGTTACAGCAGCAACAGAAAACTAACACACATGGATGAGGAGGAGGTTCTCTCCAGTTAGAAAAAGTCAAGTGATTTTGTCATTGGTGAAATGATATCTATACAGCAAGAGCTTCCAACAGCAGCTGTGCTTTCAGGACCCTCTGGCAGTGGTAACATCTTCCATGTGGTTCTGCGACCCTCCAGGATCTCAACAGTCCCTCAGGAGCCACAGCACCTGGAAGTTGGCTCATCTGTTACCCTGGGTCTGGGGTCACAGACCCCAGATGCACACTGACTAGATGCACATTGACTAAAAACAATATGTTTAAAAACAAATATTTACTGAGTGTCTACCTAGTGCCCAGCACCTTGTTAAGCAATTTCACAAACTGTATTTCATTATTTCACTCATTCCCTAGGGATACCTAATTATTGTTATTCCCATGTTACAGCTGATGAATAAAAAAGACAGCTTAAGCACCTTGACCAAATTTACACAGCAAATGGCACAACTTGAACTTCAGCCAAGTTTCTCCAGCTGCAAATCCCATGGTCTGACACTGTGGAAGAGGGGATGATATCTAGGTACGTCAGCAAGCAAAATAATCAGATAAGCAGACAAGCATAAACCACTTGCAATGCCTTTAAAAGCCACAGGTGAAATAGCAAAGTGCCTGGCGTATAGTAGGTGTTCAATAAAAATGAATTGACTTTCTAATAAAAGACTAAATGCGTTTGGAGCAAATCGAACATTCACTTTTTCCCGTTATTCATTTCAAAGATGAGGAAACTTGCAGAAAAGAGTCAATGAATTCAAAAATGCAAAACAGTAGTCCAGCCTACAAGAACGGATGCAGAGTGAGGGTTAGATTAGCATCATGATAAGTAAGAGGTTAAGGGAGAGGAGGAATGTGATACTGCGTTAGACTCAAGCGAGAAAGACGATAGAAAAGGCAGAGGTTTCTAAAGGTTCAATTACAGAGACTGACAAGGCCATGGAAAGGGTGAGAAGGCTGTCCTGACAATTTGCTTTTAGATGTCAGTCACCAGAGCTCCTGCTCTTTCTAGGAAACCAGGAGAGCAGAGACAGAGGCAGCATGCCGTCCCCACACCCTTCGTCCAGGCGTGGCTTAAAGAAGCCAGTCTTATGGGTTGAATTGCATCCTCCCCCAAATTCATACGTTGAAGTCCTAACCCCTAGAACTTCAGGATATGAGCGTATCTGGAGATACGGTTTTTACAGAGGTCACCAAGTTAAAGTGAGGTCATGAGGGTGGACTCTAATCCAATATGACTGGCGCCCTTGTAAGATGGGGAAATTCTGGACACAAACAAGTATAGAGGGAAGATGATGAAGAAACACAGAGAAAAGATGGCCATCTGCAAGCCAAGGAGAGAGGCCTGGAATAGACCCTTCCCTCGCAGCCCTCCGAAGGAACCAACCCAGCCAACACCTAGATTTGGACTCGCGGCCTCTAGAACTGTGCGACGGTAGATTTCTGTTGTTGAATCCACCCAGTCTGTGGCAGGTCTCGCAAGTTAACATGAGGGCCTAAGTGGAAAGGGACAGGATGGGGAGACATGGTAGAAGGACGGCAGCCTCAGAAGGAGGGTCTCCTCCAGCGTGGACAGACTGGACACTATCTAAAGGTTCCTCAGAACCAGATGGAGTTTGTTTCCACCCAGGCAGAGGCAGAGGATGAGCACACAAGATGAGTCCTCAGAGGCCCCTCTTGGCCAGACGAAGGAGCCGCTAGCCAGTGAGTGGTGCGTTCATGGATGGCCCAGCATGAGCTCAGCCCCCAGGGAGCACACAGGCCACCAGGCCACTTCACTCATCCGTGCACGTGGTCATTCACAAATCCACCCCGCGCCTCTGTGACTCCCCACCCGCCTCCACTCAACCACGCCTCGTTGACACGTGACCAGGGGAGCTGTGGGCTTGTCCCGCTCGGGAGAGACTGAGGCCCTCTGGTCTTCTCGTTTACTACGACGTTTTACGGCAAAATCGCCCTGGGCCTTGTCACAGGTAGGCTGGCTCGGAAGCAGAATCTAAGACAGAGGTCAATAAGCAGAGGGCTTATCAGGGAGTCCTCTGGGGCTCAGCACCCACAGAAGGTAAGGGAAAGAAGCCGGGGCAGGGCACAGGGAGCCGTTAGGTGCAGCGGGGTCTCCATGCAAAGCTCAGCCAACCGCACAGGGAAGTGTGAGGGTCGGGGGACCCTGCGCAACTGTCCCTAGTTGGGGTGAGAGGGTCAGGCCTTTAGAGCCCCACGGGACTCAGCCACAGGAGGTAGGCCACCTCCAAAGAGGGGAAGATGTGGGGGCGGGAGCTCTCTCCAGCTGAGGAAATCCTGCAGCAGGGGGCTCTATGGACATCCAAAGTTTAGGTTGTACAAGGTTTTTCAAGACCCCATCCCTGGATTACGTCAAGGACTGCCTGGGCTCACTAGGAGGCTGCAAAGCCCAATCTGCTGGTGCCGTCCAGGTGCCTCCTCAGCCATCCGTTTTCTCTTGACCCTGTGCCCAGAGCAGAAGGCTAATTAGCTTAACTAAAGGAGCTAAATTTCAATTCTACCATCAGATGCATGTGTGCCCTCAGAAGCTCTACTGTGCTATTTAATTTCCCACAGTTTTAGGGTCCCAGGAGTTGGAGGTAGGGAGACAGACAGAAGCAGTAATCTGGATCTTTCCCCGGAGTCAAGTTTCCAAGGTGAGAGCATCTTTAACTATCCCTCTGTGCTGAATCCACTTCACAGCTTAATGCCAATGTGCAGAACAAAGTTATACGTGAAGGTGGCAGCTGCTGACACTGCTGTGGCTCCGTCACATGGCTCTCAGTAACTGGGCACCGCCGGGCACAGAGGTCCTCACCTTGGCATCTCCGCATGAGCCCAGAAGAGGGGTCATCTGATTGCACCGAGTGTTCAGAAAAATCACCCAGGGAGGAGATGCTGCAGCTGCATCCTGAAGGATGAGGAACAGTAAATAAGAAGAAAGGAGAAGGCATTCCAGGCAGAGGAAAGCATGTGCAAAAGTATGGAGGCAAGGAAAACATATTTTAACATGAGAATCCATGCCCAGAGATGTATAGCGATTTATTTCTCCCATGAGTGAATGTCAATGTTCGGCCTTGAACTCAGGATTCCTGAGCCTTGGATCTAAACTGCAATAAACACAGTGTTGATTTCTATGTCAACAGATACTGATTAAGAGAATTATGTCACATGCTCAGTTGTCCAGAACGGGGAAGAAAACCCAGTCTCCCAGCCTCCAAAAGCCCCCTCTTATCATGGTGGCTGGACTTAAACTCTGACCCAGCAGATCTGGAGTTGAATACCAGCTCCAGCATTTACTAACCATGAGATGTGGGGAAAGTTACTGAACTCTCCATTCCTTTTGCTCTGTAAATGGGCATAGTGGCCCCTTGAGAGTGGTCATGAGGATGCAAGGTGGTGGGGGCATTGGGTGAAGAAGGAGCTATTGTATGTAAAGGATCCAGACCAGGGTCTGGTCTGGCCACAGTAAGGATCTTGTAGAAAGAGCTCAATCGTCATAGATGTAGTGGGCACTTGACTCTTAATTCTTGCTGGTCTGCTATCTGAAGCTCCACCCCCTTCCCAGGCAACCACAGCACTCAGTGGACACCATTCCTTTTCTCTATGGGGTGGAGATAGAGTCAGATGTCAAGTCCTCAGGTGGGACCTTGTATCCAGTGTAGACTAAGGACTCACTGGTGCATGGTGTGGATGCAAGGAGGTAACCAACGTACAGCATCTGGCAAGAAGCAGGCGTGTGATACAAATGGTACAAAAATGAAAATACACTGAGGATCGGCCTGAGGCTGTGTTTTTTTGTTTTAAATAAATTTATTTATTTTTTGGCTGCGTTGGGTCTTCATTGCTGCGTGCGGGTTTTCTCTAGTTGCGGTGAGCGGGGGCTACTCTTTGTGGCGGTGTGCAGGCTTCTCATTGCAGTGGCTTCTCTTGTTGCGGAGCATGGGCTCTAGGCACGAGGGCTTCAGCAGTTGTGGCTCACGGGCTCTAGAGCACAGGCTCAGTAGTTGTGGCGCACGGGCTTAGTTGCTCCACGGCATGTGGGATCTTCCCGGACCAGGGCTCAAACCCGTGTCCCCTGCAGTGGCAGGCGGATTCTTAACCACTGCACCACCAGGGAAGTCTGAGGCTGTGTTTTTGAGGAAACACAGCTCTGAGCAGCTCTGTCTCCATTTACCAAGACTTTTTAGTGGAGAATCTGGAGCCGAGGTTGGAGCCTGACATGTAGTCCATTAGAGGCACTCACCTCCCTTGGCCAGCTTCCTCTACCTACACAGTCATGGGAGCCAAGGACCCAGATCCTTTAAGCTTGGAAAACCCTTCCCCTGGACAACCTGGGAAAAAGAGGCCAACAGGCACCTTCTCGACTAGAACTGGCCAAGAATCGTCTGTTGTCTCAATCCTTTAAAGTAAGTTTCCTTTAGACTCCATGCTCCTAGAGCCTCCACTGGAAAGCCCCAGAGGCCAGCCTCCCTGGTTGAACAGGGGTCCTGAGAGAAGCCAGGGGTCTGAGATACTCTTTTGATGGCCTGGAGGAAGGTGTGACTCCTGTGTAAACCCCTGCTGAGAAGCCAGCACTGCTGGGGCCGGACGGGAGGACAGCATCTGCTCACAGGGTCATTGTGTTGATCCCTGGTGGTCCACGGATGAGAGACAAACCTCCTGACTCAAGGAGCTGTGGGGGCCCCTGAACAAATGCAATACAGAGCCAGCTCCTCAGAAGGATGAGGGAGTGCCGAGTGGACGCAGAGAAATGGGAGCAAAAAGCCTGTGGTAGAATAAGTGGAGATGACACAACAGCCATGGTGGTTTGGGAGGAGCCCTGAGTTGGGGGAGGTGAGGCCAGATGGGTAAAGACCCGAAATTCCACACCAAAGCTTGGCTCACACTCAGAAGACGAAGAAGAGCCACTGAAGGATATTAGACCCAAAGATGACATGACTGGATTCTCTCGAAAATCTGATGAGTTATTTGTTTTGGAGACAAGGCAAGAATTCCAGAGGAGGTGTTGAAGGGCCCAGTGATTTTACTAAGTTCAAATCCCTGATTTTTTTTTAACATGTTTATAGGCACCCATGTGCTTCTGATACCCTGGCACCCTTATGTGAACAAATGTTCCTGGGGCTGGATGGTAGCCTCGGATGCCATGCCCCCCTGCCAAAGTTCATGGCACACACAACTGTCAGCCTAAGCTCCCTGAAGTGTATCCCTGACCACATCAGGTCTGTTTCTGCTCAAGGAACCTCTGTACTTCTCCATCCCCCAAAGAATAAGTCCCAACCTCCACCACTGCCAAACATCCACAGCCCCTTTGACTTTTTTTCCATACTTCCATTTCAGTCTTGGTGATCATGAACCCTGTTCAAGAACTTCTGTCCTGTGTGGTCAAAGTGTGTTTGTCACCCTTCCCATGACTTAATCCTGGGTCCTCAACTCCAAGCCTTTTGAAGTGCTGTTCTCTCTGCCTGTGAGGCTCTCCCTGCGCACCCATCTCCTCATCCAAATTCCAGCACCGGAGGCCCAGCTCTAATGATACCCCTCCCAGGAAGTCCGTCCCAATTCCCCCAGTCCTTGGTGGGACCTCCAACTCTCACCCCCATCTCGCTCTGCCCCTAAAATTACTGCATCGTTTTAAAATCACTGGTGAACAGGTGATCAGTTCCCTATTAGCCTGTGAATAGCTAGAGGACAATAAGCCAAACTTATCACTCCTGCTTTGTTAACAGAGCCTTTTGCATAAAAGATTTTTAATAAACGGGTCTTCTTTGAGTGCTATATGCTCAGGCTTTGACTTCATTTTAACCCCTAATTCTATTCTCCTACTATGTCTCAGAGATGGACATCCTGCCGCTGCCCTAAGACTAAGTGCCTCTCGAGCCACGCCATACATCCATGGTAACCAGAAACCACCGACAGGACTAAAATCCACATTTACCGCCAGACTGACAGGCTCACGATGCAATCGGTTCCCTTAAAGGTGGTTAACTTAATGTCTAGGTACAAGTGGTTTAACGTAGCCCTCTTTGATGGTCATGTAATTAAATTCCACCCCAAAAAGATTCTTGGACAGATCCTGCATCATGATCTTCATTTTCAGGGAATAACATGTACTCCCCTGTCTGTCTCCATCAGCTTCGACACACATACATTATTTCTTTTTTTCTAACATCTTTTTTGGAGTGTAATTGCTTTACAATGGTGTGTTAGTTTCTGCTTCAAACAAAGTGAATCAGCTATACCTATACATATATCCCCCTATCCCCTCCCTCTTGCGCCTCCCTCCCTCCCACCCTCCCTATCCCACCCCTCTAGGGGGGTCACAAACCACCGAGCTGATCTATCTGTGCTATGCGGCTGCTTCCTACTAGCTATCTGTTTTACATTTGGTAGTGTATATGTAAGTTCATGGACTTATAGACACATACATTTTTAATAAGTTTGTTCTGAATTTAGCTGGTCTGGACAGAAGTCAAAGGGAAGGAGATTAAACAGTGTTCTGAGCACCGAATTTCAGAGTCCTATTCTGTGGAATTTAGAGCAAGAATGTCGTGAGAACCCTAAGAAGAATCAGAGCGCTCTGGCTGATGGCTGCGATGGGATGGTGATTCTTACGATAATTCTGATCTAAGGCAAGGATGTGAGATCTTCTCTCATGGGGGAGTTCCCACTTCCAAATCTTCTCTTGTGTTTAGGTGGGTACAAAATGAGGCAAAGAACTGTACCTGTTGCTTTGATAAATTTAGCCTCTTCCTCAATTACAAAATCTCCAGTTATTTCTCAGACTAAAGGCCCCAGCGTGGGTGACTGACTCCGAATGTCACCCCCTCCCCACCCACCCCCACTCCACCACCCCCCCCGGCCCGGCTCAGCAGTGGGGTATAAGGGACAGAGGGGGAAGCAGGGCTCTTCAGTCACAAAGCCCAGAAAGGGGTGGGGATGGGCGTGAGACTCTTGGCTCCGGCACTTGCCAGCCGGCCGGCACTGAGGGGGCTACTTAGGTACACGGATTCCAAGGCCAGACCAAATGTTCCTCTCTTTTTCTCTGAACCCTTAAATTCATCAACCCTGTAACCCACATTTCCACTTGGCCTTTAAGCAGCCCTCTCAAATTAAATGACTCCTAAACCAGCCCTTTGATCTTCACCCCCGCAATAACCACCCCCCCCCGCCCCCCGTCCCTCATACTTCCAGCTTTAAAGGGCAACACCAAATGACTCCTAAACCAGCCCTTTGATCTTCACCCCCGCAATAACCACCCCCCCCCCCGCCTCCCGTCCCTCAGACTTCCAGCTTTAAAGGGCAACACCACCTACCACGCACTCAGGCCAAATTCCAGGGTCTAACGCTTATCCTTCTCTTTCTCTCACCCTTCCAATCAGTCCACCATCCTCTTTAAGATCTTGTTTCCTTAAGTGGGGATAATATCTCCCTGCCTCAGATGATGTGAGGATTAGACATAACGTACATAAAGTGCCAAGCACATAGGAAGTACTCAAATGATACCCATTTTCGATACTGTGCCCCTAGGCGCTGAACAAAAGCCCCCATTCTCCTGAATAGACACATAGGCTCTGAAACTGTGCATTAAAAAAAAAAAAAAAAAAAAAAAGAATTGGAAGAAGATATGTCCTAGAGTCTAGGTTTGGAGGAGATAAATGCTAAAAGCTTTGGGGTGAGTGTCTAAGAGCCTGTGGGTGAGGTAGCGATGCATTAAATGAGGGTGCTCTCGTTTTCGCGTGCTCCAAAGCAGCCCACTAATAAGCTATAGTCATCACACATAAATGGAGACTTCACAAAAAGAAGAAGAAGAAAAACAGACAAGGAAAACAAATGTGCAATTCAGTCAAAAGGCATTTGGCTGCAGTTATGCAATTTCAAGTTCAGGATCAGGCATTATGCTTATTTTCATGTCGGATAACTAACACATTCGTTTGCTGCTGGATGCAACTATTATGGGAAAAAAAAAAACCCCAAATTCAATTCATCCGCATTTGTCACTAGAGTATTGTGTCTGCTACATAAAGGCAGAAGATTGAAATGAAAGATGCCTCTTACTGAATTTTAATTTTGAGAAGATGTGACCCCTCTCTGAGCCTTGAGCACACAATCAGCTGGGTGGTTTGAAGAAGGTTCAGTGTTCCACACGCAATCCAGGTCTTTGGCACGAAGATACGTTCTGTTTAGGCACATCCGTACCCTCGCCACACCTTTTTTCCTATTTACAATCAAGATCTTTAGTCTTTATTATTCGTGGACTATTGATATAGACGTTTACCCAGAATAATTTGAAGAGCCCCCAAAGTCTCAAATCAGACATTTCCTCTCACTGTCGCAGCTCCTGAAACACCCCCCCCCGCCATGATCGCTGGCTTTGGGAAAACACCTCTTCCCACATAGGTCTCCATTCAATGCCATGTCTGGTTGCCTGTTACCATGTTGGCTTTAGCAAAGCCAAATGCTCACCGAAGTAGTATGCTCTAGGACAACAAAGAAAAAGGTCACTTTTTCTTTGACCTCTTCCCCATGGTAAGGATGAAAGCGTGCGCTGGAAGTAACCATACCTGTGATAAGGGTGAAATAATAGAGGAGGTGGAAGCTTACACAGGAAGCGCCTCTCTTAACTGGGAGTTAAGGAGATGTGGATTTCAGACTTTGCTTTGCTTCTGGCTCACCTTGTGACGTGGAGCAAGTCCAATTCTCTGTTGTCCATAAAGTTGGGTTGAGGACACTTGCCCCTCTGGGAGCAAGGGGGGGATGGGGCCAGGATGGAAGGAAGGACTGTAGGTCCAGGACCCAGCCTAGGATCTTGCAGAGAGAGCCCAATCTTCCCAGGTACGTTTGGCACTGGGCTTTTCATTGCTGGCTGTTATTTGAACCTCCATGCCCTTCCTGTGCTCAAGAAACTCTCCATTTTATGCACCAGGGACAGCCTCTCACTAGAGAAGGTGAAAATGCAAGACACTTCCTTTCTCCTCCCCCAGCCCCCGGCATCTAGAGTGAGGTACGTAACCTGGGATGTGGCTGAACGGAGTTGGGAGGTGGTGACACAAAGATTTGGGGACCGTAGAGACTCTGTTCTGGAAGTGGGTGGCAATAGTGTTCGGGCCAATGCTGAGTTTCTGGGGACAGTGGTGGCAGGGGTCCTCCCAGCTGATCGTGGACCCTGATTCTGGCTCTCACTCTGGGTGTTGCCTGATCTCCTCTGTTCTTGCCCCTTTCCCCCTTCCTCCCTCCCTCCCTTCCTTCCTCCATTGTAAAATATCTTCAACATACCATCAAGTATTCAGGTAATATCATATACACCTGATTCACAACTGCCCAGCTTAATAAGATCTTAGCATTTTTCTAAGAAATAAAATATTAGGGCTTCCCTGGAGGCGCAGCGGTTGAGAGCCCGCCTGCCGATGCAGGGGACGAGGGTTCGTGCCCCGGTCCGGGAAGATCCCACATGCCGCGGAGCGGCTGGGCCCGTGAGCC
>NC_041230.1:36377323-36383279 GCF_002837175.3 Physeter macrocephalus
GCGGCTGGGCCCGTGAGCCGTGGCCGCTGAGCCTGCGCGTCCGGAGCCTGTGCTCCGCAACGGGAGAGGCCACAACAGTGAGAGGCCCGCGCACCGCAAAAACAAAAACAAACAAAAAAAAAGAAATAAAATATTATAGATAAATCTGAAGCCTCTGTGTATCCCTCTCTAATCCCATTTCCTTTTCTGCCTTCCAGATGTAAACTCTATTCTGACTATGATTATTATTATGCAAAGATATAATTTTAGTACATAAAATTTACTAATTTAATAAAAGTCAATAAATTTCATACATGCATGTGTACACACAAACACCAATAATACATGGGTGAATTCTGGTCCAGTCAACTTGGCAAATAGATATCCTGAAAAACCCTCTCATTACCAAATACCTAGAACAGTGATGCTTTTCAATCAATAGATGACCTCATAAAAAAAGTAAGGGAAATCAGTAGACTGAGTAAAGCAGATTGTCCCACCTAATGTGGGTGGGACTCATCCAATCCATTGAAGACCTAAATAGAACACAAAGGCTGAACAAAAGGGAATTTTGCCTGTCTGACTACATAAGCTGGGACATCAGTCTTCTCCTGGCCTTGGGCTGGAAATAACAGCATTGGCTCTCCTGGTTCTCAGGCCTTTGGACGGGGACCAGAACTCACTGCCAGCTCTCCCAGGCCTCCAGCCTGAGATGTGGGGACTGAGATCTTGGGACTTCTCAGCCTCCATAATCCTGTGACCCAATTCCTCATAATAAATCGATAGCTAGCTAGATCGATCGATCGGGCCTATTGGTTCTGTTTCTCTGGAGAACCATGACTGATACAGATTTTAGTACCAAGAATGGTTCCAGAGGAACAGAGTTTTAAGGATGAGTTTTCTGAATTGGTTCTGGGGTTTATGGAATTGACTCTCTAATCTGATTAGATGTAAAGACACTAATGACTCTATTTCCAGTGGTAAAGAGACCACTGACAGTCTACGGCGTAGTGTGATAGTAGAGATACACAACATACCATCATTGCATACTCCTCATCAATAATTTATAAGAAGCATGGGCTGGATGACTGTGCATATGATACTTTCAAACATTTTTGGTAAACCAGCAAATGTAATGAAGCTGGCTGGTTGCTCCTCATGTCACTGGACAAAGTGGAGAAAGAAAAGGCTCAGAGATTCAAAGCCCCAGCTCAGGTGCTGTATAAATAAGAATCTCGACTAATACAATCTGTGAGAGGGGAGGACACGCAATAGTCGTGGAAATGTCCAGTGGAGCCTCCGAGGTTGTGACGGGAATGGAGGAGTGGTGGTGACAGCATATAGCGTGAGATGAAAGCCATGTGGTCGTGGAACAAACGCCGGGCAAGGACGCGTGAACTGCTGGTGGGAGCTCGAGACCCAGGATCAAAGAGCTCTCCTCCCCCATGGTATTTCCTTCTTAAATCTGGCTTTATTTCTGATGATGAAATGAAACAAAGAAACCCCCAGCTTCAAGAGAACGGCATTTTTCCCCTGAGGAAGAAGAAACAGGGATGGAGCAAAAAGGAGGACGAAGCATGTGGCGATGTGGGCGGGTCTGGGGCAAACTCAGAAGCAGTCATCTTAGCTCCAAGGAGACAATCTGCTCCATGGAAGTCGTATCTTGCCTTCTGGGCAGGGGGAAAAAACCAAAAAACTTTGTTCAAATACTACTGTTATAAAATAACATAGGCTCTGTGAAGAAAATGTTCAGAGTAAAGAAAAGGAAACTAGAGATAGAAAAATCATCCATAGTCTCAGCACCCAAAGACATTTACTGTTGCTAACATTTCAGGGTGTTTCTTTTCAGATAAAGAATGTAATTTTTCGGGATGTGAAATGCTGTCAATCAACGGAGAGCCGTGACCACTGGAGAGGGAAGGAGCAGTCCATCGTGTTCCCGAGCCGCTGTCACAACCCCTAGGCTGGGGGCGGCAGAGCTGGGGAGCCCGGCACCTCCCCAACAAGCCCCCCAGGATTAGGCTCTGAGGCGTCTGTGGATATGGCAGCACCTGGGGACGGTCCTCCCTGGGTCTGAGTTCTCAGGTCCCACAACAGGGCTGAGCCTCTGCCCCATCTCACATTTCTACCCCAACACTCTGGCCTGGGACACATCAAAGTGCAGAGTGTGTGTGTGACACAGCTCGGCTTCCCAGGACGGAGGCTGGGTGTGGGGATAGGGCCCAGATGGCAGGAGATGTGCTTATAAGCAGCATGTGGGAGGGTGACACCCTGCTGACAGGGTGAGCCTTAGCTCTGCCTGCCTGGCTCCCAGCCCAAATCCCGGGCGAGATCAGCAGCGGCCGGTGCCTCTGTGTGTCACCTGGAGCCAGCGCTGTCCCCACCCAGCCTGCATCATCCACAGCTGCCAGTCTCCCTGGAGGCAGGAAAGCCAGATGCACAGCTCTAGCCTCCAGGAAGCCAGTGTTGGTCGGGAGAGAGGGGGAGGAGTGGGTGATAGATTTTGGAAGGGGTCATTCTCTCTCAACCAGGCCACCATCACCTTGGCAACATTTTTCCTGGTTCAAGTCAGTGCCTAATAAATCTTGGATTTATTGTCCTACATTAATGGATCCAGGAGAAGAGAGGCTCATTTTCCCCTGGCTCCGGAGGGGGTAAACTATCTTCCTCTCCGTGGAGTTCCATGTACGAACTGGAACTGGTGAGGAAGCCAGTTGGGAGCAAGATCCTCGATGAAGTCTCTGTCTCTCTCTGGGTGTCAGTTTCCCGCCTGAGAAACAAGGAGGGGCTGATGTGCTAATGGGGGAGGTCCCTGAAAGCATTATTGTCGAGGGCTTGATGACTGCATGTGGGGTGAGCATTTGTCCAGGACCTAGGCTTGGATCCTGTCTACACTGTGTGACTCGAGGCCAAAGATCTCGCTCCCCATACGTGTGATTTGCAAAGTTAGGACAAGAGTTTCTACTTCACTAGAGTGACACATGGCAATGAATGAGGCTTCTTGGTGGAAAGAAATATGGGCGCATCTAACCAAGGAACCTTTTCTCCCTTCCAAGGCGAGGGCTAAGCTGCTCCTTAAGATGCTGAGGCTGTGACTCCAACACCTGATGACCCCTTGTAAAAAGTTACAAGGGTGTCTGGAAGCCTTGACCTTCAAGGTCCATCTGAAGTCCTTCACAGAGAGGAGTGCTGGGCTGGGCTGGGGCCAGGCTGCCCCTGCTGGTGCCCTGGCCACGGCAGGACTACAAGCAGCATTCTCCGGCAGAAACAGAACGTGAGCTATGTGTGCAATGTAAAATTTTCTGGTGGCTACATTTTTTAAAAAAAGGAAAAAAGAAACAGGTGACATTAATGTTACTATAACCTGTTTAACCCAATATATCCAAATATTATTTCAATGTAGAATAAATATAAAAGATATAATTGAGTTTTGTTATTCCTTTTTCTCATCCTAAATTTTCAAAATCTGGAATGCTTTCACAATTACAGACTAACTCAATTCAGATGGTACGTTTTTATTAGAAAGACCTGATTTCTATTTAGATCTCATTTCTCTCTGAGCCCACGTGTTTAGTGACTTCTCAGAACTCCGAAGACCAGACGCACAGTTTTGGTTGCAAAGAACAGCGTCGAACAGCAGGTCTTCCCCCTCCTTCCTGGGAGCATCCTTAGTCTTAGCTACCAGATCCCACCTCCAACCTTTTGCTTGTCCCTTGCCTCCTGCCCTCCCTGCTCCTCTCCACCTACTCCAAGCTCCCACAGGATTCAGACCCACATGCTACATCTTCTTCCTCTAAGGATCTTCTCCACTCACTTGGTCTTCACTTCCTAGGATCTCTACCACACCCCCATGCATATCACTTAGTCAGCCCTGAGGACACTTGACTCCTATTTGTACCAATGAATTTCCCTTCCAACTAAACTCGGTGAAATCTAGAACCTGTTTAGTGCTTCTGTTTGTCTCCTGAGGGGTCCCCGATGCTTGAAATCCTCGCCAATACCTTGTACGTGTCTGACACAGAGCAGACACCCATGTGAAATGTTAACTGAGACTCAGTCTCTGTTCTCGAGGGGATCATATTCCAGCCAAATGCCTTGCCCCTAAGAACACAGATATTAACAGTAACTCACTTTGACAGCACTTGAGGGTTTGAAAAGCACTCCTGTGTTGGTCATTTGATAATAATCCTCAGGCAGCAGTAATTCCTCAGGTCCCCCAAGAGACTGCCTCGACAGCCCACCTAAAGTCCCCTCCCCAATATGCTCTGTCTCAGACCATTAGTTTTGCTTACACAGCCCTTACCACGAGTCTGCATTATTTGATTTTTTGGTCTTGTCTCTGTCTCCCACTAGAATAGAAGTCCCACGAGGGCAGGGGGCACCCATATCTCTCTCTACGAGCACTGCGCTCCACCCATGGAAAGCACCCAATACATTTGAAAGGAAAGGAGAGGAAAGGGAGGAAGAAAGGAAGAAAGAAAAAGAAAGAGTTCATTCATATACGCCAAGCTCAGTGCACAACTTTTTCTGCATCAGCGCTCTCTAATTATGAGCCATGTTTGTCATTCATAATTTTCCAGTGATTACATTGTAAAAATGTAAAAAGAAGCATGTGAAATTAACATTAATATATTGTATATAACCCAATATATTCAAAATATTATTATTTCAACATATAATGAATATAAAATATCAGATTTTTTTTAACCTTAATTTTTTCATCCTATGTTTTAGAAATGCAGAGTATCTTTTACAATTATGGCACATCTCAATTCACATGGTATAATTTTTATTGGAAATACCTGATCTATATTTAGAACTCATAAACGTACAGTTGAAAAAACAGATTCACGTACCCAAGTTGTTCCAAACACACTTAAAAGTTTTCCAATCACTGAATCAAGAAATGATTTTTAAATTTAATTCAAATGAAATAAAATGAAAAGTCAGTCCCTCCATTTCATCAGCCACATTTCCAAAGGTCTGTCACTCCCCTCTGGGGCACTGGAGGTCTAGATAATACTGCTAAGCCTAAGTCCCATTGTACTGTTGCTGTGCTCCTAATTCTCCAGCAGCTTCCCATCACGCTCAATGGAAAAGTCAAAGTCCTGACAATGGTCCACAGGGCCTTTCATGTCTGCCCCTGCCTACTCTTCCATCCTCATCTCTTGCTTCTCTCCTCCTCAATGACTCCACTCCGGCCACCTCAGACTCTCCAGACCTACTCCCACTTCCAGTTCTTTGTCCTGCTTGTCCCTCTGCCTGGGATGCTCCCCCCCCTCCCCCAGCATCATCATGTGCTGCTCCCTCACTTCCTTCAGGTCTTTATGCAAATACCATCTTCCCCTAGGTTCTAGCCTAGCCACTCTAGTCTACATTGATGACCCCACCCCCTACTGACACTTCAAGTCCTCTTCCCTGAATCGTTTCACTCCCCGGCAGTCAGGTACCACTATCTGACAAACTCTGGATTTTACTTTTTTGAGATATTTATTATCTCACCTCCTCCCCCAGTGGAATGTAAGCTCTATGAGGTTAAAATTGTTGTCTGTTTATTTACTGCTGGATCCCTGGCCCTGAGCATATCACTTGCTGAATGAATGTACGAACATACATTTATGTCACTTGGCGATATTCTTATTTTAATCTTGCAAATACAGAAACAGGATCCAGGTGGTGAAGTGATGAGCCCAAAGGCAAAGAAATAGGAAATAGTCAAAATAAGTAGAACGCAAGTTTTACTCTGAATTCCAAGTCATTCCCATCATGCACGGCTAACTTCAAAAACTGCTTCTTGTCAGATACTTTGAGAAAGGGGATTAGGATCCCATAGAACGTTCTAAAAATATAAGCGCTTCAGGGTTTCCCTGGTGGCGCAGTGGTTGGGAATCCGCCTGCCGATGCAGGGGACGCAGGTTCGTGCCCCGGTCCGGGAGGATCCCACGTGCCGCGGAGCGGCTGGGCCCGTGAGCCATGG
>NC_041230.1:36383317-36411390 GCF_002837175.3 Physeter macrocephalus
CAGTGAGAGGCCCGCGTACCACACACACACAAAAATAATAAAAATAAAAATATAAGCGCTTCAAACACCATGTCAATCAGCCAATTAATGCTTGTAAGTTACCCACATGTGGGCCGAGTCCATTCCCTGGGCTTTGTACATTCCAAACATGTACATTCCGACCATGAAGCTTAAGTCTGGGACGGCTTTACTTTGAGTGTAACTTATATGGGCTCACTCTTGCCCCTACTGGATGCTACCTGTCACAGGTGTGTGTGGGGGGCGGTAACTATTTCCAGCACCCTTCCCCTCAACCACTTCAGCCTAAATCCCACATTTGTAGTCACACAGTTAAGTCTGTAAATATTTGTGTGAATGGCAAATTTCCTTTTTGCTCTAATAGGAATAATCAAAAGATAGCTTAAGATGAGATAATAACTACCAATTATTGGATGCCAGTCTTTTTAACACACATCATCAAAAATTTTTTAATTTTATTTAGGTGTAGTTGATGTACACTGCTGTGTTAATTTCTGCTGTACAGCAAAGTGACTAAGTTATACATATATATATTCTTTTAAATATTCTTTTCCATTATGGTGTGTCACAGGATACTGAATATAGTTCCCTGTGCAATACAGTAGGACCTCGTTGTTTATCCACCCTATGTATAATAGTTTGTCTCTGCTAATCCCAAACTCCCAATCCTTCCCTCCCCCATCCCTCCCCTCCTCCCCCTTGGCAACCACAAGTCTGTTCTCTGTATCTGTGAGTCTGTTTTTGCTTCACTGACATGTTCATTTGTGTCATATTTTAGCTTACACAAATAAATGATATCATATGGTATTTGTCTTTCTCTTTCTGACTCACTTTGCTTAGTATAATAATCTCTAGGTCCATCCATGTAGCTGCAATGGCATTATTTCATTCTTTTTATAGCTGAGTAATATTCCACTGTGTGTGTATATATATATATATATATATATATATATGACATCTTTATCCATTCATCTGTCAATGGACATTTCAGTCGTTTCCATGTCTTGGTTATTGTAAATAGTGCTGCTGTGAACATAGGGGTGCATGTATATATATTTTCGAATTATAGTTTTGTCTGTGTATATGTCAGACATATATGTCAGACAGGAGTAGGATTGCTGGATCATATGGCAACTCTATTTTTAGTTCTTTGAGGAACCTCCATACTGTTTTCCACAGTGGCTGCACCAATTTACATTCCCACCAACAGTGTAAGAGGGTTCCCTTTTCTCCACACCCTTTCCAGCATTTGTTATTTGTAGATTTTTTAGTGATGGCCATTCTGACCAAGGTGGTACACCTCATTGTAGTTTTGATTTGCATTTTTCTAATAATTAGTGATGTTGAGCTGCTTTTCATGTGCCTATTGACTACCTGTATGTCTTCTCTGGAGAAATGTCTGACATCATCAAATTTAATCACCAGACCCCCTATAGGTGAGGTATTACCATTATGCCCTTTTCACAGATGAGGGAACTGAGCCTCAGAGAAGCAACTGGGACATAGTCACATCATTAGTAAGTGACAGAGTCAAGATCTAAATCCAGTCCTGTCTGCTATCCTGTCAACAGCAAACTGCTTTACTATCCTGCAAGCTCATAGAAAACCATAATCAGAACATCTCCTGAAAACAAGATGGAATTAGTCCAACAAGTCAAGTTAAAACCCATTCATTTCCCAAATAAATTCACAAATTCATGTGCAAATATGAAGAATCTTGTAGCAATTACATTGCCTCAAATTTGCTTAATGGAATGACAACTCAGCAAAGCAGAAATACAGCTCAAATAACCTTTTATTAACATTTTTCTCTTTATAAATCCACCAGTGCATCAAGTTAATGATAACAAATCATTAGTCAGAAAGCACCTTCCTAAATCTGCACATTTAGGTCCCGACCTTGGGATCCATAAAGTCCGGCACAATGCATTGCCATAGTTTCCTTTTGCATCAGCTGTGACAACCTGGGTGAGACTAATTCAGCCCAGACACTATGTTGACAATCATTTGTTTTTAAGTGACATACAGATTTCATACTCTCAATGCAAATCGACCCACTTAAGTATCGCCATTACTATTCACAACATGGCTGTGACAAAGAAGCATGAAGACAGGGCCATCCACATTTCGAGTTTTTCAAGGAAAAATAATTAGATGTTGCTTAGTCAAGACCCTACTGGTAACACATAACAAAAAACCCTTTCAAACAAGCTGGAGGGGGAAAAAGGAAATTCATCAGAATGATACACTCATAACTCAAACACAGGCAACAGAGCCAGGCCGCAGCTACCACTGAAAGGAGCATATAAGACCAGTTAGGGGGGCTTCTCTGGTGGCACAGTGGTTAAGAATCTGCCTGCCAATGCAGGGGACACGGGTTCGAGCCCTGGTCTAGGAAGATCCCACATGCCGTGGAGCAACTAAGCCCGTGCGCCACAACTACTGAGCCTGCGCTCTAGAGCCCATGCTCTGCAACAAGAGAAGCCACTGCGATGAGAAGCCTGCGCACCGCAAGGAAGAATAGCCCCCGCTCGCTGCAACTAGAGAAAGCCAGCACGCAGCAACAAAGACCCAACACAGCCAAAAATAAATAAATAAATTTATTTAAAAAAAAAAAAAAAAAAGACCAGTTAGGAACACAGGCCACCATCTCTCCCCATCTTTGCTTATTTCTAAGTAACATCTGAGCCTTCACACTTCCTTCTCTCTCTCTGCTCCCATTGTTCCCATCTGCTCCCACACAGAGTGGCCAGCAGAGCTCTGGAGTTTATGTTTCTGCAGTTTGAACAACTTTCCAACGAATGCCAAATCCAAATTTTCAGAGAGTAAATTGAGCAGGCCCAGTTTTGTTCATGTGACCTTACATGGCCTGAGGAAACAGCATCCCAAAGACCATCTGTGGGTTAGTAAGGTCAATACGAGAGATCTGTCTGGACCACAGGTGGCTTGACACCTGAAAAGACAGCTACTACAAATATTCCTGCTCCCAGGAAGTTCTTAGTCAACAATAATTGTCTCAAAATTCATTCTACTTTTCAGTGCTTATTTATTCAATAAACACTTGTCAAATGCCCACTAAAGTGCTAAGTAGCCAGCCCTAGCCAGAGGAACATGCAACCTAGAAGAAAAGACTAACAGGCAATTAGAAATCTGTATAGAAGTTAATATAACAGGAAAAAAATCATGGGATGATGTGGGGTGAACATATAATTCAGGCCAAGGTGGTGAGGGTGGGGTGAGTGGGGATAGGATATTTCCCAGGGAAGGGAAGACTGACCTGAGATTTGAAGAATTAATAAAAATTAGCTAGGCTATGAGAGAGCAGAGCTGGTGATTTGGGATACAAGGAATGCGGATGCAAAGGCACCAAGTTGTCATCAGCAAGAACCTGGCAGAAACATAGGGATTTGAGCTGGAGAGATAAGCAGGGGTCAGACCATGAAGAAGCTTGCATGCTTCCTTGCAACTATGGAACTTGGAAATACTTCAACAATTCTAAACCTTAACTCAATGAACCAAAGACAGCCTGCCAAGAAAGTAAGTTTAGTAAATGTTGCATTTTATATCACCTCTTTAGAAGTGTCACAATTCACATCAGCGTATCGAAGGCTCTGAGAAGTCCTGTAACAAACACAAACACACACACACACACACACACACACACACACACACACACACACACACACACCCCTGGTTAACTCTGTTTAACCCAGGATTTCCCAAATGTATTAAACTACGAATTTCACTCCTAGCCCATACCCTATGAAACACTCATTAATCCAGTTTGAGTGATGCTGCTTTGAGGCAGTGGGGAGCCCATTGTAGGGATTTTAAAAAGCAGAGTGAAATGATTCAATTGGTGCTTTAGAAATGGCCTACTGCCTGCTGCAGAGAATGGAATAGAGGTGTGTAAGTCAAGATGCTAGGAGACTTGTTAGGGGTTGCTGTAATTATCCAAGGGAGGGATAATGGGGACCTGAACTGAGGCAGTGGCCATGGGGATGCTGTGGCTAGGAACAGTCATGGTTGCCTAAGATCCTGATACAAATGGCCATCCCATGGCAGGCTCCATTTAGGAAGATAAAAAATAAGCATGAGACTGAACTTTATTATGGGAGCCAAGAATGGAAGCACTAGCTGGGGGGCAGGGCAATTACCAAGCGGTGACTGTAACTCTCCAGCTTATAAAGGATCTGGCATTTCCAAAAGGACAATGCCCCTTTGCTATGGAACTGTACAGTCTGCTCTCTAGGAAGGATTGCCCTGAGCCAGGACTGCTGGCCTGGCTTATAGATAGATTCAGTTCAACAGAGAGCTCGTCTTCTTACAGTGGAAGGCTACAGTGGACAATCATACGGGAATCTGAACACCAAGTGACAGAATTTACCCCTTCCTCCTCATACACATTTTAATTAAGTACCTACTATGTGCTAAATTTATCCTGCTACTTAAAATTTTTCATTTCTAGTGTATCAGTCATCTACTGCTAGAGGACAAATCATCCCCAAATTTAATGGCTTCAAACAACAGAGATTTATTATTTCTCATGATTCTATGGGTTGGCTAGGCTCACTGGGTGATTCTTCTATCCACACGGTTTTGACAAGGGTCAGTGTCATCTAGAGGCTTGAGAGGGGCTGGATCATCCATGAGCTGGCAGTTGGTGCAAACTGTGAGCTGGGAGTTCACCTGGGGCTCTTTTCTGGGATGCTTTAGTTCACTAAAAGCCTATCCTGTGGCTAACTTGGGCTTCCTCATAACATGGTGGCTGGGTTCCAAGAGGACAAATCCCAACTCACAAGTGTTTTTAT
This sequence comes from Physeter macrocephalus, assembly GCF_002837175.3. NCBI lineage: Eukaryota > Metazoa > Chordata > Mammalia > Artiodactyla > Physeteridae > Physeter > Physeter macrocephalus. The sequence goes on from NC_041230.1 coordinate 36,388,147, forward strand.
CAAGGCCTGCTTTTGTCATGCTTGCCAAAGGCCCATCGGCCAAGGCATGTCACATAGCCAAGTCTAGTGTCTGTGCGAAAGGAGTCTACACGAGCCCGTGAATACAGGGAAATGTTCGGGCCAACCGTGTGACAGTATACCTCATGGTAATTATAAATTTTTACAGTATATATAATGAATCCTATGATGTATCTCTTTATCCATCTACATTGTTGAAATAGGAAATAAGGTCTACTCAGAAATGAGTTCTCAAAGGAAACCAACACCAAATGCACACATGTATAATTTGTGAATAACTGATTCAAAAAAGTGCAGATTTGGGGGTCAAAGGAACAAAGTTCATTCCAAGGCCTACTTCGCCTTTTCTTAGATGTGTGATTTAGCAAGATATTTGTGCCTGTTCCCTCATCTGAGAAACGAGGTTATAAAAGCTGCTTTGCAGAACTGTTAGGGGGACTTTAAATATTGAGAGAGATATATGTATATACAATAAATTTAGCACCACCAGTATAATAAAGCAAACATATTCTTGTCTTTTTGTTCTTTTCTAATCATTATGCTTGTGTGTAAATATATAATTCTGTATCACTTTAATCAGAGTGTACATAAAACTGTTTTTAATATTATACTATTTTAAACCAGTCCATGTTTTTACATAGGATTTGCCTTTAGCTTTTTTAATTGCTGTGAAACATTCCATACGTTGACGCACTATAATTTATATAACCCTTCTCCTATTTTTGTCATTTACTTATTTTCATATTTTGTAAATTACACTGATGCCTACATTTAAATTATTCCTTTTTAAAAATCATTCTCATAGTAAGTCTTAGAACTGACATTCTAATGTAAAATATGTGAAAATATTCATGACTTGATACGCACTACTAAACAGTCCTCCAAAATATATGCACCTGTTCCATCGCAAGGTCACCAACGCTGGGTTTTTATAATTTCTTTATTTTGTTTTTATTTTTTTTGATAGGGACAAATATATGATCTGCCTTCCGTCTAAACCTCAAGTTGTCTGTGCTGTATCATGAAGCTACAATTTGAGAGCTTGCTATCTGTATGCACTGTGATAAATATTTTTTCAGAGATACTTGAAGATGTATAAAGTAGCTATTATTTTTTCCATTTTTAATGGTAAAGAAACTGTTGTTCAGAGCCTTTGAGTACTGAAGGAGGCCAGTCAAGTCAGGAGTGGGTTTAAGAGGAAGATACTGATTTTTTTTTTTTTTTTTTTAACAGAGAAGTACACCTTTTCCCCTTTACAAGTTTTCACCCTGAGAAGTTAATAACTTCAGTCAGAAACAAAAAACTTACTTCTAGAAAGCAATCCTGTGTAAGGCTCTGGACTAGGTGCTGGGGGAATCCAGCACCTAAGAGTGGGAATAACACACATGCACAACATGCATTATTCACATTCAACGCAATGATACTGTAATTTCTGATAGTATCTCTGAGATTTGTGCAGGAATCTATAACATTAACTGCATTTGTGCAGGTCACTGTCCTACATGCCGGCGATGTTCAAGGTGGATAAGATGCCCTCCCCAAAACAGGAAGTCGGAAGGAAAGAGCAGATGTTAAGTGTGCCTGCAATGTACGCTGCAAATGCAGCGTTAGGCCAGGGGCGTTCCTGAAGCCTCCCACCAGGGACGGCGCCAATACCAAGTCAGTTCATATAAGGATCAAAAGGCTCAACGGCATGAGGGTCATCCCTTGCTGGGGGTAATAACGTCTGTTTCACAGAAGGAAAGAAACCTGAGCTGGTCCTTAAGCAGCAGGAAGGACTCAGCCTTGCTGAGATGAGAGGCACAAGCAAGTGCCAAGCTGGGAGGTGTAGGACCCCTGTGTCCGCTCTGCCAGAGCCCCCTTTCCTGCCATTCCAGAAATGCCTCTCCTCTGAGTGTGGATGCAGCCGGGTGACACCAGTCACCTGGCCAGGAGCACACCAGCTCTTGGGACAATTCTGAGCTGAGTGCTCTGTCTGGGCCTCCAAGGAGCTTAATTGATGTAGAAGAACTAATTGGAGAAGAAGATAAAGCAGGATACAATTAAGTGCTAATTGGGTGGGCTTGACTCTCAATCAGCTGTCCCCAACTCGCCAGATGAGTAAAAACCACCTGGGCCACTCAGTCAACTAGAGATTCCTCAGCCCACTCACCCTAGACATTTTGATTCGATAGGTCTGAGGAGGGATTTGAATCCCGAGTCCCACATGACCCAAATCGTCACTGACACCACAATGTCCATCTCTTAAATCAGTGGTTCTCTGAGTGTGACCAGACCAGCCATAATCACCCAGGGCTGGGTCCCCACCCCAGAGTTTGCTTCTGCGGCTCGGCTATCACACTGTGAAACATTCTCTGTGCCACGCTCATGCAGCCCGAAGTCTGAGAACCACTGCTCTGAATGCCAAGTGACCTCCTCAGAAAGTGAGGACATAACACAGAGTAGAGTAGACAGCTGCAAAGGCTCCAGCTCCTCCTTGGGGCAATGTAAGGCCTCACTGAGCCTCAGTTTCCCCATCTGAAAAATGGAGGAAATGACCCCAACCTCCCAGAGGTGCTGGAGCGTAGAATGAAATGATGGATGTTTCAGCTCTAATACTGCACCAGGTACTCAGGGACTAGAGGGCGCGAGGAGATAGGAAAGGGCTTCCCGAAAGAGGGGGCTTGAGATGGCCTTGAAGGTGTGTAATATTTTAATAAGGAAAAGGAAGTACACGAGGCAGTCCAGGAATGGGGGTTGCAGGGAGCTGGAGCTGAAGCAAAGATCTTGGATTAGAACTGAGCCCAGGACATTCCAGGCACAGGAAAAGGAAGAAAATAAGGGTACTAGAAAACAACGGTGACGCAATGGATCTTGCCAACAACACATGTGCTGTGCATGGAGACATGTTGGGGAGGCCACAGGTGGGAGTCTTCCCTGAATGCAGGCAGCCCACCCAGGGGCAGGCAGCCAAGCTCAGAACCAGAAAGCCATTTGCCTGGTGTCACACAAGGCAACCCTCACCTTCCTGGTTTCAGTTCAGGTTGGTCTGCCTTCTTTTTTTTTTTTTTTTTTGTGGTATGCGGGCCTCCCTCTGTTGTGGCCTCTCCCGTTGTGGAGCACAGGCTCCGGACGCGCAGGCCCAGCGGCCATGGCTCACGGGCCCAGCCGCTCCGCGGCATGCGGGATCCTCCCAGACCAGGGCGCTAACCCGGTTCCCCTGCATCGGCAGGCGGACGCGCAACCACTGCGCCACCAGGGAAGCCCTGCCTTCTTGAGCTGTGCTTTCTTCTTCAGGCTCAAGTGGCTGCCCAAGGAAGCATTCCACTGTGTGGTCTGCCTTCCCGGGTCCTCCTCGGGATGCCATCCACCGGCCTGGAACTTTCTTGCCCAGTTGGTCTCATACCAGATGTGGGGCTGTCACTTACACGGCACCTATCTGCTGATCAATTACAGTTTCCTCATTTGGCACCTTCTGCATCAGCCTGGGATCCTCGTATGGGAGTGGGAATGTGGATGGTAGCTACTGTGTCCCCCTCCTGATGGATGCAGAGACAGGAAGAAGTTGGGGAGAGGGAGTGACTCTAAGAGAAGCCGAATCACAGAAATCTTGCTGGATTTCAAGTCTCTAGTTCTGATGGCCCCAAAGCCACCTGCAGCAACTTTCCTTCCCATGGTTGGCTACTTAAGGTCCGCTAGACTCAGTTTTGATGACAGCTACGCCCCCAGCATGTAAAATGATTTCAGGCGCATAGTAGACAGTCAATAGATTTGATTTATTCTCTTTTACTTTCAACTAAAACGACCTGATACGCAGTTCCCACTAGAGAGATTCCCCAAACTCTTTGTCAGGAGCATTTTCTATCAGTTTCAAGGGCTGGAATCAATGTTCCTCTCCCAATCCTGCCCCTGCTGTGACTCAGAGGATTTCTGCACACTGAGATGGCCAGGAAGCCCTTACCTTCACCCATCTCGTGTCCGTGTGAAGCGGTCTACACTGCCAGAAGAAGGCTTGGGTGCCTTGGAGATGGCATGGGACTGAGTGACCCTGCAAGGGGTGCACGCTGCCTGGCACATCACCCCTGCCATCTCTGGGCTTCGGGGGCTCCTTACAGAAGGGACCATGGTAGACTGGGAATGCTTTCTTTATGTTATTAATATCGAACCTGCTGCTCAATGACCCTGATTCTGGCTCTTGATTTGCTTTGTTTTTGTTTTTCTCGGCTTTTTGCACATTTGGCTTTAAAAAAAAAAAATGGGTGTGGGTTTGACATTGAACCTAATCTCGGTGTAAGAGCTCAGGAATGTCTGCCGGTTGAGAGAGAGAGAGAAAGGCAGCAGTGTCCGCAGACAAGCACCCGCACTGCCTCTCGCTACTCCCGCAGCATGGAGAGAGGAGAAGGACCCGGCAGGTGCTCTGGGAAGCGGACCCCGCCTCTGCTCCCCTGGAGATGGAGAGGCGGGGGGCCAGCTTCCTGCCTCTCCTCTTGGGCACAGTGACCCTGGCCTGTTCTAGCAGTCCGGGCGGGGTGGGTAGAGGTGGGCTCGGCGTAGAAAGAGGGGCACGTACGCCACTTCCCCAACACGGGAGCCCAAGTTGAACTGCAGATCCCTGAGCTCCACCCCAACACGGCCCAGCTCCTGCCACCCCCACCCCATCCCACAGGGAGGTCACAGCCTCTCCCCACACCTAGCAGGGTTGGCCCTCACCAAGGGGTTTCTGGATAGAACTGGAAGCACTTACAGAACATCATCTTAAACATGAACAAGCTGGGCTAGAGGGGTAAAGAGATTTCTCCAAGGGCTCACGGCCAGCCCCCAAACCCACAATCAGAGGGAACATCGCAACGCCAATGTCCCTTTCCGCAGAACACTGTCATTAAAAGCCCCGATTAATGTATCATTAGGGGAAATGGGACACAGTGATGTTGCCACTTAGGCACGTATTTCATATTCTCACAAGGGCATGTGACCTTTTCCAGCCAGCAGGGCCCGGAGAGTGCTGCCTGGACCATACATATGCCCTCCCAGCGAGGACGACATGGCGGTCCCTGAGGGCGGGAGCCTGGCACTCCCTAAGGGGGGGCCCACCTCCTGGACCACGTTTCCCAATCATTCCAGGTCCCAGTTCTGAATGAACGGCGCTCCTCCAGACCTGACCATCCTGCAGCGCTGAGAGACTGCCCTAAAGAAGGGGCCGTTTAGCTAAAAGAGGCAATGCATGGAATGCAAGAGGCCGTGGGCTGGGTTTGAAGGGTCCTCCTGTGTGTCTGCAGGAGAAGCAGGTTTCTTAGTGATGGAAGCTGAGAGAGAGAGGAGGAGGAGGAGAGAAGAAGAAAAAGATAAAAGGGAGAGGAGAAGAGGTGGGAGGGGAGGGAAGGTAGGGTGGCTTTCAGGTCACGTGTTTCTTTCTGAGTCCAAATTCCCTTTCAGAATTTCCTTTTTGACAAAGATGAGGACCAGCCAAAGGAAACGAAATTTCATCTTCTAGAGTCACCATTCCTTTAATACACACCTACTGAACTCCCACTACACCCCAGGCCTTGTGCTGAGCTTTGGGGATACAGGAGGGCCACGAAGCAGCCACCGTTCTCAGGCTGTCGAGGAAGGTGACCACCATGGCAGACAGTGAAGCACTTTCTCAGCACGCACTTAACCCCTTTCCGGCATGCTGAAGCCAGACATCTAAAAGTGTTCTCAGAGCCCCTTGCAGCTGGAGATCCAGATGCGGGATTTTTTTTTTTTTTTTTTTTTCTCTGCTCATCACACGCAGGGCAGCAGGCGTTTCGCTGGTGTGGATCAGGGCAAAGATGGCCGTGGGGCCTCCATCTGCAGGGGGGCTCCCTGACTCCACAAGCAGCTTCTCATGTCTACCGTTTGCTTCCTGACTGTGCCAGAGGCGGCAGCCGCCTTAACACCTCAATTCTGTGGTGATGCTTTGGGGATCACCCCTGGAAGCCTAGTGTATCACCTGGGTCTTCACCTCTTAATGGTTGTGTAGGTCATTTAAGACCCTGGCTGCTGCGATGGGGTGTGTATAAGACACAGTCAGTGTCCTGCCGGGAGCAACCCAACCAGGGGTGTTGGTTCATGTTTAACCACCTGTTCTTTGCAGGGGAAAAAAAAAAAAAAAAAAAGCCCTGATAGCATTTACTGATCCCCATGGTATAAATATTCCCTGAGTGGCCGATGACATACATACACATCATCAAACTGTTATTTCACCATATGAATGTGATAACCTCAGAGCGTAGAGAAGAGCAATGTGTAGTAAATTAATTGGATGAGATGTTAGTACTTGTTACCTTTGTCTTTCATATAATTTATCTGATGCAAGTTTGTAAAATGTAATTTTCAAGAATGGCTGTGTTTCGTGACCAGCCGGCAAAAATTCTTGAAAAGCTCAATGGGCGTTGGTCTGAGCTGACTCCGGGGCGTCACTGATTCCGACCCGCCCCAGAGATGCTGGCAGGTGGTTCTGATATTCCAGTGGCCTTCTGTGTCCCCTGCATAAAGGTGTTGCCAGCCAAGGCAGCTTGACTGACCCACACCAGAGGTGTACCAAGGTGCCAGAGAGTTAATGCCCAGAAGACTCTCCACAACCAGGGCCAGGAAGTGGTAAGTAAACCCCCAGTTTATCCCCCGCAATGGTACAGTTTTGAGATGAGCCCCATGGGGGTTGCCCCCCGGGTGCCCACAGCAGTAACCGTTCAACCAAGCACCCTTAATTGGTTTTCCCCTTCCCTGTCTCCTCCACTCACGCATCATGCGTCCTGTGATCAGCCCCCACCCCCAAATAAACGACTTGCACCCTCATCCTTGTCCCAGAGCCTGCTTTGGGAGATATGCACACCGATACAAGGTGGAATTCATGCTACAATATAAGCAAAGCGCCCAGTACAGAGTAGGCACAAAAAGAGTATGATCAAATGTGTTTTATATTTTCCCATGAACAAACACTTAGAGGGCATGACAATTACTGAGTCCTGCATTAAAGTGTCAGCTGGGGTGCTGGCCCTCTGTAGCTGCATCTGACTTCAGCATCATGACAAGGCGTGGGCGGGTGGAAGGCTGTCATGGGCCGCTCACTAATACCAACCACACAATGCAATCATTCGAGGGACCTTAGAGATCTCTTGGGCCAGGGCCCGTATTTTTCAATTAAGGAAACTAAGGCAAACAAAGAGACCAACAGGGATTAATCTCCAAAATATACAGACAGCTCATGCAGCTCAATATCAAAAAAACAAACAACCCAATCAAAAAATGGGCAGAAGACTAAATAGACATTTCTCCAAAGAAGACATACAGATGGCCAACAAACACATGAAAAGATGCTCAACATCATTATTAGAGAAATGCAAATCAAAATTATAATGAGGTATCACCTCACACCAGTCAGAATAGCCATCATCAAAAACTCTACAAACGGGACTTCCCTCGTGACACAGTGGTTTAGAATCTGCCTGCCAGTGCAGGGGACACAGGTTCAATCCCTGGTCCGGGAAGATCCCACATACTGCGGAGCAACTAAGCCCATGTGCCACAACTGCTGAGCCTGCACTCTAGAGCCTGCGAGCCACAACTACTGAGCCCACATGCCTAGAGCCCGTGCTCCGCAACAAGAGAAGCCACCGCAATGAGAAGCCCGCGTACCGCAACGAAGAGCAGCCCCCCGCTCGCCGCAACTAGAGAGAGCCCACGCGCAGCAACGAAGACTCAACGCAGCCAAAAATAAATAAATAAACAAATAATTTTTTTTAAAAATCTACAAACAATAAATGCTGGAGAGGGTGAGGAGAAAGGGGAACCCTCCTACACTGTTGGTGGGAATGTAAATTGTTGCAGCCACTATGGAGAACAGTATGGAGGTTCCTTAAAAAACTAAAAATAGAGCTGCCATATGATCCAGCAATCCCACTCCTGGGCATACATCCAGAGAAAACCATAATTCGAAAAGATACATCTACCCCAATGTTCACTGAAGCACTGTTTTACAATAGCCAGGACATGGAAGCAACCTAAATGTCCATTGACAGAGGAATGGATAAAGAAGATGTGGTACATATATACAATGGAATATTACTCAGCCATAAAAAAGAACAAAATAATGCCGTTTGCAGTGACGTGGATGGACCTAGAGATTGTCATACTGAGTGTAGTCAGTCAGACAAAGACAAATATCATGTGATATTGCTTATATGTGGAATCTAAAAAAATGATACAAATGAACCTATTTATAAAACAGACAGAGTCACAGATGTAGAAAACAGACTTATGGTTACCAAGGGGGAAGAGAGGGAGAGAGAAATTGAGAGATTGGGATTGACATATACACACTACAATATATAAAATAGATAACTAATGATAACTTACTGTAGAGCATGGGGAACTCTCCTCAATACTCTGTAATGACCAATTATATGGGAAGAGAATCTAAAAAAGAGTGGATATACGTATATGTATAACTGATTCACTTTGCTGTACAGCAGAAACTAATACAACATTGTAAATCAACTACACTCTAATGAAAATTAATTTAAAATAAAAGAAACTGAGGCATAAAGAGAGGAGGAGATTCTCCAAGCGTCACTAAAAATCAGCAGTAGAACTAGAAACTGGCCCCTTGCTCGCCAGTGGAAGTCCCCGTCCACTGCAGTCGGCATGGCCTCCTGGCCAGGAGCATTCTCCTTAGGAGGATATTCTCTCCAGAGACTCCCCATCCCCCTTCCCCAGTGCCATGGAATTGTCTCCGCTCGGGGGTGTGCTAAGTGACGGTTCCCTGGGCAGTGCTGTAAGAAATTCTGAAACTGGAACCTCAACTCATTACAAGTGCGGCCACAGCGAGAACCCAGGACCATCAGGAGTCATCTCTGCATCAGCACCTCACACAGCGGCCCCTGTGCGGCCTCCAGAGGAGTGGGGGTCACATGAAGGAGCAGTTTCCACCCTCTGAGCCTTAGGCCCGTGGACTGTCCGAGGGTATCACGCTCACACCTTAGTCAAGGCACCACCATCAACTTTCCTAACTGCCAGCAAAGTCAGTGATGGGGCAGGGAAGGAGCACTCGAGTTATCTTGCCACTGGGAAAGAATGCCAGGCATCGTGTCACCCTGAATCCTATACTACAACCCCATGAAGTGGGGGTCATTATTCTCATTTTCAGATGAGTCCACTGAAATGAGTCCAGTAGGGTTAAGTGATATGCCCAAGGTCACATAGATGCTCTGGCTTTGAACCCGGTTCTGATCGTGGAATCTAAATTCGAAGGATTCTCATAGCCCCACGGAGGTCCTCTCTGCAAAGCAGTGGAATGCCACAGAAAGGCAAAGAGATGTCAAGTTCATGGTGCGCTCAAGGATGCAACTTACACAGAAGGGCTGGAGCAGAAGGTACGGTGTAGGGCACAGAGCCAAGGATGGCTTGGATTACTGAGAGGTCAGGGTGGCAAGAGCCTTGAAGGCCAAACTACTGGGTTTTGCATTGGTTCAGTGAGCAGCAGGGAGTCACAGAGTGACACAGGATGAGTCCCCTCTCTGAGCGGAGGCGAACTCAGAGCCTAAGGCTGTCACTGATGGGAGGATGGTGTCCAGGGCAGGGAGAACGATTCTGGAGAATCCAGAGTCTTGGAGGTCAAAGCCAAAAGCCGGAGGTTAGAACCAGAGACTCAAATCAAGATTTGGGGGTGAGGGGCAGAAGGCAGCCCACAGACAGGAGACAAGACTAGAGAACCGATACTGGGTGGGCAGGGACAGCATGGAAATGGGGGCAGGAGGGAGCTCGGATGAAAGCTCAGGACGTCAGCTGTCAATGAGGCAAGGGTGTTACCAGATCCTTTTTGTTAGCTGTCGGCTGCAGGTTATGAAGCCAGGTTAACTGGTCAAGAGTCCCAGAATGGACTGGATGTACATAAGCCAAGAATAGCTTCTCTGCTGTTGACATGCTTTTCTGGGGGATTCAAGTGATCAAAGGGCTATGGATATGAGAATAGTGTAGACAAGTGGGGATGGAGATTCAGGATGAACTGTCCAGGCTGCCCAAGCAGAACTCAGAATCAGAACACCATGTGAACTGAGCCCACCAGGTTCACAGCTCTGTGGGGATATTTAGATGGGGTAGACCCTCCTGGCACCTCTCTATGGCATGATACCCAAGGCCATAGGACACCAGCTTGACTGGGCAATGGTGTCATCTAGAACCATGACCATATATGTCCCTGCACAAGCATACCTCTCTCTGGATGAAATTTCTCTTTTCTCATCTGGCTAATGTAGCTCTTTCTGATCTGGCACGTGCCCCAGTGAATGTTACCCCAAGGCCATCGGGGGATGCTACAGTCTCCCATGCTGCTTCCCAGAAAACGGGTTGCCATGCCTCTGGACTTGACTTTGAAGGAGATAGAGAATTTGAATGGGAAGTGGTGATGTTGGGAAGGGGGCCATGCAAGGCTGGGGAAAGAACAGAAGCAAAGCACGGTGATGAGAAAGCACCTGATGGTTTCTGGGACAAGTAAACAGACAGGTGAGCCTGGAAAATAGAATATGGTGGGCATGTCAATGTGGGAGGATGATGGAGAAGAAAGGGGTGAGTTTAGAAAGCTAGGCATGTGTAGACAGATTGTCAAAGACCTTGATGATCATGCCAAAAAATTAAATTGTGTTCTTTTTTTTAAAAAAATCGTGTCCTTAATGAGCAATCAGTGGAGAGGTTTAGGGCAGTTCCCGATTTGCACTGCAAGAACATTCCTGTGGCTGTTTGGTGAGACGTCTTAGGGGTTGGGCAGAGATGGACCAAAAGTAGCCTCAAAAGCTATGTGGAGTCCTGCAAGGAGACTCCTGAAATAACCTAGCTGAGAAATAAAGTGTCCATGGCCACAAGAATGCCCAACCCTAGAAGAAAATTCAGGAGATGCCCTTTTTTGTTCTAGCCTATATATTCTGGGCCCACATGTTAAACCCTGGCAGTCATTCCACAGAAATCAAGCAGCGCAACATCGTAGAAAATCCTCTGCCCGATAAAGATTTCAGGTGAAAAAGGAATTTAACCTATATTGCCTGTCGAAAAATGCCGGTCCAGCCAAAACTCAATTTGTGTCTTTTTAATTCAAGTGCAAATGGATTGGAGGCTCAGATAACAACATAAAGTTGGTTAATCAACTTTCATCCCATATTTATATTACAACAGGGAGATTTTATAGTTTTCTGCAGCTCAGCTCGGTGTTCTGTGAAAGCCAGCCAGCATTTTATGTCCCCTTCAAATTGCAAACCAGAGGCCTGTCTGCTGTCAGCGACCCGCCATTCCTCTCCCGCTAACCAGCTCGCTCATCTGTCTGGACGGGGCAGTGGGTTCAGTTTTCATTCGAGAGTGTTAAGGCCCTGCAGGCAGAGGTTTTATGTTTTACTTGAGAAATGGAAATCACTTTTTGTTCCCATCATCGCATCACCACGAAGGAGTGCCAGTGAAGTCATGGTATGAGTAGAATTACTGAAAATATTTTAAACTTAATTTTCTGTGTCAGGCAGACACACACCATGCTCATTGCAGGCCTGGTTAAATCTCTTGGTTTCCTACTGTTCACAGGATAAGGGCTAAAGCCTAGAGGCTGGCACACAAGGCCCTCTGGAATCTGGCCTTTTCATCTATTTTCTCAAGAAGTAATTTTTCGGAACCTAGGAGGTACCTGTCACAGTGCCAGGTACTGGGTACACAGCTGTGAGCAAGACAGGGATCATTACTCCATTCACGGAATTTGAATTCTAATGAGGAAGACAGACAAAAAACACATGATACTGAATGAAAGGAACAATTACAGACTGCATACAGGTTATAGGAATAAAAAAGAAAGAAAAAAAAAAAACCCAAAGGACTCAGAGAACAGGTGGAAGGAGGATGGGAGAGGGAAAGGGGAGATGCTTATTTTAGAAAATGGTGAGTTTACCAGGCAGTGGGAACAGCATATGCAAAGGCTCAGAGGAGGGAATGAGGCTGGCAGGCTTACGAACAAAAAGGAGGACAGCGTGGTGTTAATTAGGGAGAAAGAAGGCGATTGATAAGATGTGAGGACTGAGAGGTTGGCAGAGGCTAGCTCCAGGAGCTTCTCGGTGGATCAAGCAGATCTGGACTTTATCCCAAGAGCCAAGGGGAGTGACGTGCTAAGATTTGGGTTTCAAAAAGATCCCTTTGGCTGCAGTGTGGAAGACAGATCAGAGGAGGGCAAGGGGGGGACGTAGGGAGGACCATGCGGAGGCTTCTGCTCTGGTTAAGGTGAGAGATGATAAGTGGGAGTAAAGTACATATTCAAGATGGGTGAACGAGCTGACAAGAATTTTCTTCTCCAGACTTAACTTTCCCTCTCACCTTGCCCTCTGGCCTCCTGAGCTTTACTCTGTCCTCTGAACGCCTCATGTACTTTCTTGACTCAAGCCATTTCTTCCTCCTTCTTCTAGTGAACTCCTACATATCCATCAAAACCCAACACAAAGTACCCCTTTGCATACTTTCACCCCTGGAAGGCTTTATTCTCCCTCTTCTGTGTGTTCCTTATATCATCACTGACCTTAATATGTATGAGTGTAATCAATCTCAGAACAGTTTAATTATTTTTTTAAAAGTTTTCATGTATATCTCCCTTGCTCAGTTTTAATGCAAAGACAAAGACTTCTAAATTTCTGAGTTCCTAGCACACTCGCACTTAAGGAAGTGTTCCTAATTGTGAATGAATAAACTGTCACCAGTGAAATGAAGCAAATGAACTGGCTTCAGAAAGGATCTGGAATTATCACACTGAGAAATGACCATCTTTGTGTGACTTTGTCTCCCTGCACAGGCTGCCCTGATAACTGGGAAATAAACACTCAAATAGGAAAAAGGGGAAAAAAAGTCTTTCAACACTAGTATCCATTCCTGTGGCTTAAGAGTCATTTATGGAAATTACAACTAACACTAACGTGATAATTAAAACCAAAGTGAACACCTAGTCAGTAGTGCTCAGGCTTGGTGGAAGCAAAGATGAACCTAGTGCATATCCAAGCTGCCCTGATTATGTGCTCCGTGTAATCAACATTACTCTTCCTGCTTACATTTTACAGTTGATTTGTTTTTTCCCACACAAATCAAATTCTGTACCAGAGATGCAAAGTTTACTGTATTAGTGTACTTTTTGTTGAGGTTCTACTTTTCATATATATATATATATATATATATATATATATTCCCACAAGTACAATCAGTTTTAAAAAATGAAATTGTCCCCACGTGGATTTAAGATTAATGATATTTGTTTATTATTGGATGATCTGCCTTCAGTAAGTGGTGTGAATAAGAATTGGCTCCCAATCTCACTTATTATATATATATATATATATATATATTCCCACAAGTACAATCAGTTTTAAAAAATGAAATTGTCCCCACGTGGATTTAAGATTAATGATATTTGTTTATTATTGGATGATCTGCCTTCAGTAAGTGGTGTGAATAAGAATTGGCTCCCAATCTCACTTATTTTCATAAGCCAAAAAGCTATAAACATCAAATGCAACTCTTCAGGATGATAACAGGTTATTAACCTCTTAAGCCATTCCCTAATGGGTTTTAAATCTCCAAAAAATAGTGAGTTCTAAAGCAAAGGAGACATGGTAAAATTCTAGTCTGTCTTGGAAAACCGGCTGACATAGGGATCCCCCAGCACCTGGAGCAGGGCCTGACATGTTTTGTTTGTTTGTTTGTTTGTCTGTTTGTTTTCTACAGCCCCTCCGGGATTCCAGTCTGAATGCCTTCCTCCCCAAACCTCTGCCCACTTTGACTAACTTCCCCGCTCCTTTTCCACAGTGAAGATGGACTTGGGTTCCATTAAGTCTTGGGTCGTGGTGAGCATGGACCAGAAGTAGGGTGGGCCGGCAAGCCAGGGGTCTGTGCCTCCAGCCCCAGTGCCCAGAGTCCAACAGCAGGTCCTGTGTACAGCCTGAGTCTCAAGATCTTCCGGAGCAATCAGGACTGGACCTACAATGACCCAATACCCTCTGGGGGACATGATTCTGAATGCAGAATGGGTCACCAGGCCATTGCCCATGAAGGTGAGAAGGGGCAAATGAAAATAAGGAGAGAAAGAACTATGGTGGCTGGTGGAGAAAGGAGACAGGGTGGCTCTGGAAGCACCAGCTGTTTTTAGTCAGATGGAAGGGATCTTGGAGAAAACATCTGCTCTCTATAAACCCGTCTGTTTCTATGTAACTTGTGCATTTTTTCTTGTTCTCTCTCTCTCTCTCAAGCATTATGAGGAGAAAATTCTGTGTCTGTTCAATATAAGGAAAATGAGTTCTGTCTCTTGCTGGTCCAGGAGGGAGGGGAGGATGAAATCTTCCTGGCTTCATCTTGCCATACTTTCTGCAAATGCTCTCTGCTCCAGCTCCCTTGGGATGAAAGACACAAGGCTCCAGCCTCTCAATGGCTGATCCTCTGGCTCCCTCTCTCCCTAGCTCTGAACACTCTTCTCTCCTCCTGAACCTGCTCTTCCTTCAAGCCCAAGCTCAGGGGCCTTCTCCAGGAAGGGTCAGGCCTCTGGTAAGTGCAAGGTCCAGAGGCAGCACTGAGGCATGGAGATCCTGGGAGGACCAGGGCAGAGATGAAATTCTGAGATGGGGAGAGGGGGCAGGGAGAGCAGCAAATGACTGCCATCACACTTAGGTTAGTGATTAATTGGGGCAAGATGAAGGCGTGATAATTGACAGGGAGGAATATGGAGGGTTTCTCTGGCCCAGATGTTTTGTTTCTTGACTTAAGTCATGGTTACACTGTGTTGGCTTTATCATAAAGAAGCTACACAGTTTAATTTCATGAACTTTTCCAAATTAAAAAAAGTTTTGATTTTTTTTAAACCACTCAAGTTAGGGATTTAAAGGTAGAACTAAAACCTTAAATCTTTTGGAGGAAAATCTCAGAGAATATAGTTGACCCTTGAACAACACAGGTTCGAACTGTGCAGGTTCACTTATACGTGGATATTTTTCAATAGTAAATACCACAGTGTTACACAATCCACAGTCTGTTGAATCCAGGAATACAGCACTGTGGATACGGAGGAACAATGGATACAAAGAGTCGAATATAAATTTTGCCTTCATTTTCCACTGCAAAGAGGGTTGGTACCCCTAGCCCCTGCACTGTTCAAGGGCCAACTGCGTAGTTATGGCCCCAGAACAGGGAGAATTCCTTAAACAAAATGAAAATGCACAACTTTCCAAAGGAAAGAGTTATAAATCTCTGTAAGAGAGAAGTTGCTGAAAACAGCATTCAAAGATAAATCAGAGGTTGGGAGAAAATATTTTCAATACATATAAGCAACAAAGTATTAGTATGCAGAAAATATAAAGAACTTACAGATATTAACATATGAAAACATAATAATCTTCTCCAATCATCAGAGACATAAATAAAAACCTCAATGAGATGCTGTTTTGTACTCATAAAATTGTCAAAAATTGTGATGTGTGATAATATGTTAGAAAATGGGACCTGTTACACTGCTGACAGAGTGAAAATGTGTACAAACTTTTTGGAGAGCAATTTGGAAATATGTAGTGAAACTTAAAATGCACATTCCCAAAGACCCAGGTAATCTGACTCTGAAATATGATCAAGAGACATTCTTATATGTACATGGAAGGAAATACATGGAAGGATGTTTTCTGCCACAACTCAAGGGTCTATTCAGAGGAGAATGGATAAGTACATCTTAATTTTTTTAAACAATGAAATACACTCTATAGCCGTGAAAATGAAAGAACCAGATTTCACATGATCCATGTGGGTAACTCTCAAAAACTTAGTATTGAGAGATGGAAAAAAAGGAAGTTACAAAATATATGTATCATACAACAGATAGATACATGATAGGTAGGTAGGTAGACAGATAGATAGAAATATAGTTTAAAACGCATACCACATACCCAGGTAATGAAAGCAAAAAAGCACATGCAGGAGAAACACATGTCAACTTCAAAATAGTGTTTACCTCTAGTTAAGGAGGGCAGGAGAGAAATGTAATCCATAAGGGTTACAAAGATGACTTCAACAGTATAATTTTTAAATTTCCTTTAAAGAAAATAAGAATGAAATGTGGCAATATAATGTCTTTGTTTAAATTTGTCCAGTATATACATGTGTGTGTGTTTCATCATTTTCTCTCAATTTCCATATATTTTAAATATCTCAGAATTGCAACAAAAATAATAAAATTATAAAGAGAGAAAATACCATTCCCTGCTGAGGGGGGACACTGCCTAACACAACATCTTGCACACATCAGTCTCAATATTTTCTTTTTGAAAGTCCCTTGGCTCCCCTGGGAACAAGTCAGGGGTGAGAATAAGGCCATAAGACCCTCAGATGGGCCTGGGCAAGAACCAGCCCACAGGGCCACTGGCTGTACCTGAAACGCAGGGCCGGCCAAGCTGTGTTTGGGAGTGCCTGCATCTATTTAACTTCCCACCCCTGTCATCTCCCTCCTCTGGCCTGTGAACGTCTGAGCCTCCTCCCACGATCTGCTCCACCCTCCCGAGCGACAGGTATTTCACTCTAAGTGCTATTTACGTCTCCCCCACCGCCAGCCCGGCATGGGAACCCCGGGCAGCAGCAGGGTCCTGTTCATCCACTGCACATAGGAAGTGACAACAAACACAGGCTAGATTGGAAATCACACTGTGCACACCAGCTCCGGGGATGCAGGGGGTCTGAACCTGGAGCGATTCTGCGTCTCCTCCCCTAGGGGGGCCTCTGGGAGCCCGGGGCTGGGTCTCTTGCAAGTGGGTCTCTCCGTGAATCCAAGGCCACGCCCTCTTGAGAAGGATGGAGCCCAGAGCAGGGTCTGCTCTCTTCTCTCTGACTGCACATCACGCCCAATGCTACTCGCGTTTATGAATACTCTTCTACAGAGACCCAAGGGGACCATACCGACGTGAAAACAGTGGTTGCATCAAACTGGGGGAAATTATGCTTTTCTCCCTATTTTCTAAGCTTTCTGCAATATGGTTTTATTGTCCTCATAAAAACTTATAAAGAATATAAAATCCCATCTAAGGATAGCAAGTGTTTCAATGTTTTGAAAGATTTAATTCCTCACCCTTTAAATGTTCCCTTTGAAATGACCAATAAATATATAAGTAGAGTATATATAAAATTAGAATATATATATAAACACCATTAGAATAAATAATACCTAAATAATATGGGCAACAGTACCATGGATGAGCCAAAAATTAAGTGCAGATTCTACAAGAAATCCTGCAGACAGGATTAAAAAAAAAATAGATTTCAGGTTTTCATGCTCAGGGAGGAGGCCAGGCATCTGCATGTCTACCCCCAGGTAATTCTGACTCAGCCCTCAGTTTGGAAAACACTGAGGTAGAAAAACAAATTAGTCTGGGAATCAGTGCCTATTTAAGGAAAACAACTGTGATGCCAGCATATAGAATCTGAAAATCAGAGAGACAAGGGGTGGAGATAGATAGAGCGGGGACATAGCACGGCTGGGAAGGGCTTGACTTCAGGCTTTCCTGATGCAGAGGGAGCTATAAGTGAAACATTCAGGGGACAATGGGAAGGGGTCTAGCTAGAGTGGGAGGGACAGAGGAGGACAGCAGTGCCCCAGGCCACCTCCATGAACCCAGAAGAGCCACCACCACCATGCCAAGATGTTACTGATCTCACCACCTGTACAGGAGGCAAGTCTCCAAGTAAGTCAAAATCCACCTCAAGAAATTCTCATTTTTCTTGGACCCAAGTACCTGAACAAGGAACCATTCAAACTCTGCCAAAACTCATTCTTCTCCCAACAATAGGCAAATGGACCCTCTCTCCAAGAATGCGAAATAGAAGAGAAATCACTAGACTTCTGAGAATATTTGGTAGTTCATAAGATAACGATCATTGTGAGATATAAGCAGAATGATACAGACAATATCCAAAGTCGGAGAGAGAGAGCATTCAAGAAATCCTCTAGGGAGCTTCAAGATGGCGGAAGAGTAAAACGCGGAGATCACCTTCCTCCCCACAAATAGATCAGAAATACATCTACACGTGGAACTGCTCCTACAGAACACCCACTGAACGAATATGATCAAGAGACATTCTTATATGTACATGGAAGGAAATACATGGAAGGATGTTTTCTGCCACAACTCAAGGGTCTATTCAGAGGAGAATGGATAAGTACATCTTAATTTTTTTAAACAATGAAATACACTCTATAGCCGTGAAAATGAAAGAACCAGATTTCACATGATCCATGTGGGTAACTCTCAAAAACTTAGTATTGAGAGATGGAAAAAAAGGAAGTTACAAAATATATGTATCATACAACAGATAGATACATGATAGGTAGGTAGGTAGACAGATAGATAGAAATATAGTTTAAAACGCATACCACATACCCAGGTAATGAAAGCAAAAAAGCACATGCAGGAGAAACACATGTCAACTTCAAAATAGTGTTTACCTCTAGTTAAGGAGGGCAGGAGAGAAATGTAATCCATAAGGGTTACAAAGATGACTTCAACAGTATAATTTTTAAATTTCCTTTAAAGAAAATAAGAATGAAATGTGGCAATATAATGTCTTTGTTTAAATTTGTCCAGTATATACATGTGTGTGTGTTTCATCATTTTCTCTCAATTTCCATATATTTTAAATATCTCAGAATTGCAACAAAAATAATAAAATTATAAAGAGAGAAAATACCATTCCCTGCTGAGGGGGGACACTGCCTAACACAACATCTTGCACACATCAGTCTCAATATTTTCTTTTTGAAAGTCCCTTGGCTCCCCTGGGAACAAGTCAGGGGTGAGAATAAGGCCATAAGACCCTCAGATGGGCCTGGGCAAGAACCAGCCCACAGGGCCACTGGCTGTACCTGAAACGCAGGGCCGGCCAAGCTGTGTTTGGGAGTGCCTGCATCTATTTAACTTCCCACCCCTGTCATCTCCCTCCTCTGGCCTGTGAACGTCTGAGCCTCCTCCCACGATCTGCTCCACCCTCCCGAGCGACAGGTATTTCACTCTAAGTGCTATTTACGTCTCCCCCACCGCCAGCCCGGCATGGGAACCCCGGGCAGCAGCAGGGTCCTGTTCATCCACTGCACATAGGAAGTGACAACAAACACAGGCTAGATTGGAAATCACACTGTGCACACCAGCTCCGGGGATGCAGGGGGTCTGAACCTGGAGCGATTCTGCGTCTCCTCCCCTAGGGGGGCCTCTGGGAGCCCGGGGCTGGGTCTCTTGCAAGTGGGTCTCTCCGTGAATCCAAGGCCACGCCCTCTTGAGAAGGATGGAGCCCAGAGCAGGGTCTGCTCTCTTCTCTCTGACTGCACATCACGCCCAATGCTACTCGCGTTTATGAATACTCTTCTACAGAGACCCAAGGGGACCATACCGACGTGAAAACAGTGGTTGCATCAAACTGGGGGAAATTATGCTTTTCTCCCTATTTTCTAAGCTTTCTGCAATATGGTTTTATTGTCCTCATAAAAACTTATAAAGAATATAAAATCCCATCTAAGGATAGCAAGTGTTTCAATGTTTTGAAAGATTTAATTCCTCACCCTTTAAATGTTCCCTTTGAAATGACCAATAAATATATAAGTAGAGTATATATAAAATTAGAATATATATATAAACACCATTAGAATAAATAATACCTAAATAATATGGGCAACAGTACCATGGATGAGCCAAAAATTAAGTGCAGATTCTACAAGAAATCCTGCAGACAGGATTAAAAAAAAAATAGATTTCAGGTTTTCATGCTCAGGGAGGAGGCCAGGCATCTGCATGTCTACCCCCAGGTAATTCTGACTCAGCCCTCAGTTTGGAAAACACTGAGGTAGAAAAACAAATTAGTCTGGGAATCAGTGCCTATTTAAGGAAAACAACTGTGATGCCAGCATATAGAATCTGAAAATCAGAGAGACAAGGGGTGGAGATAGATAGAGCGGGGACATAGCACGGCTGGGAAGGGCTTGACTTCAGGCTTTCCTGATGCAGAGGGAGCTATAAGTGAAACATTCAGGGGACAATGGGAAGGGGTCTAGCTAGAGTGGGAGGGACAGAGGAGGACAGCAGTGCCCCAGGCCACCTCCATGAACCCAGAAGAGCCACCACCACCATGCCAAGATGTTACTGATCTCACCACCTGTACAGGAGGCAAGTCTCCAAGTAAGTCAAAATCCACCTCAAGAAATTCTCATTTTTCTTGGACCCAAGTACCTGAACAAGGAACCATTCAAACTCTGCCAAAACTCATTCTTCTCCCAACAATAGGCAAATGGACCCTCTCTCCAAGAATGCGAAATAGAAGAGAAATCACTAGACTTCTGAGAATATTTGGTAGTTCATAAGATAACGATCATTGTGAGATATAAGCAGAATGATACAGACAATATCCAAAGTCGGAGAGAGAGAGCATTCAAGAAATCCTCTAGGGAGCTTCAAGATGGCGGAAGAGTAAAACGCGGAGATCACCTTCCTCCCCACAAATAGATCAGAAATACATCTACACGTGGAACTGCTCCTACAGAACACCCACTGAACGCTGGCAGAAGACCTCAGACCTCCCAAAAGGCAAGAAACTCCCCACGTATCTGGGTAGGGCAAAAGAAAAAAAAAAAACAGAGACAAAATAGGGACGGGACCTGCACCAGTGGGAGGGAGCTGTGAAGGAGGAAAGGATTCCACACACTAGAAGCCCCTTCGCGGGCGGAGACTGCGGGTGGCGGAGGAGAGCACAGCAACAAGGGGCGGAGGGCAAAGCGGAGAGATTCCCGCACAGAGGACCGGTGCCGACCAGCACGCACCAGCCCGAGAGGCTTGTCTGCTCACCCGCTGGGGCGGGCGGGGGCTGGGAGCTGAGGCTCGGGCTTCGGTCCGGTCCGATTGCAGGGAGAGGACTGGGGTTGGCTGGGGTTGCCACCAAGAAGCCTGTGCGCGAGCACAGGTCACTCTCCACACCTCCCCTCCCGGGAGCCTGTGCAGCCCACCACTGCCAGGGTTCCGGGATCCAGGGACAACTTACCCGGGAGGACGCGCTGCGCGCCTCAGCCTGGTGCAGCGTCACGCCGGCCTCCGCCTACGCAGGCTCGCCCTGCATCCGTGCCCCTCCCTCCCCCCGGCCTGTGCCAGAGCCCCCGAATCAGCTGCTCCTTTAACCCCGTCCTGTCTGAGCGAAGGGCAGACGCCCTCGGAAGACCTACACGCTTAGGCGGAGCCAAATCCAAAGCTGAACCCCGGGAGCTGTGCGAACAAAGAAGAGAAAGGGAAATCTCTCCCAGCAGCCTCAGGAGCAGCAGATTAAGGCTCCACAATCAGCTTGATGTACCCTGCATCTGTGGAAAACCTGAATAGACAACGAATCATCCCAAACTGAGGAGGTGGACTTTGGGAGCAATGATATATATATTTTTTTCCCGTTTTCTCTTTTAGTGACGGTGTATGTATATGCTTTTGTGTGTGATTTTGTCTGTATAGCTTTGCTTTTACCATTTGCCCTAGGGTTCTGTCTGTCCGTATTTTTTTTTTAGCATAGTTTTTAGCGCTTGATATCATTGGTGGATTTGATTTTTGGTTTGGTTGGTCTCTTCTTTCTTTTTTTTATACTTAAAAAAATTTTAATTTTTAATAATTATTTATTTTAATAACTTTATTTTATTTTTCTTTCTTTATTTTTATTTATTTTTTTTTTTTGCGGTACATGGGCCTCTCACTGTTGTGGCCTCTCCCGTTGCGGAGCACACGCTCCAGACGCACAGGCTCAGCGGCCATGGCTCACAGGCCCAGCTGCTCCGCGGCATGTGGGATCTTTCCGGACCGGGGCACGAACCCGTGTCCCCTGCATCAGCAGGCAGACTCTCAACCACTGCGCCACCAGGGAAGCCATCTTTCTTTCTTTTTTTTTCCTTTTATTCTGAGCCGTGTGGACGACAGGGTCTTGGTGCTCCAGCCGGGCGTCAGGGCTATGCCTCTGAGGTGGGAGAGCCAAGTTCAGCACATTGCTACACCAGAGACCTGCCAGCTCCAGGTAACATCAAACGGCGAATATCTCCCAGAGATCTCCATCTCAACACAAAGACCCAGCTCCACTCAATGACCAGCAAGCTACAGTGCTGGACACGCTATGCCAAACAACTAGCAAGACAGGAACACAACCCCACCCATTAGCAGAGAGGCTGCCTAATAAATTCATAATAATGTCACAGACACCCCAAAACACACCACCAGGCACGGACCTGCCCACCAGAAAGACAAGATCCAGCCTCATCCACCAGAACACAGGCACTAGTCTCCTCCACCTGCCAACACAACCCACTGAACCGACGTTAGCCACTGGGGGCAGACACCAAAAACAATGGGAACTACAAACCTCCAGCCTGAGAAAAGAAGACCCCAGACACAGTAAGTGAAGCAAAATGAGAAGACAGAGAACCACACAGCAGATGAATAAGCAAGGTAAAAACTCACCAGACCTAACAAATGAAGAGGAAACAGGCAGTCTACCTGAAAAAGTATTCAGAATAATGATAGTAAAGATGATCCAAAATCATGGAAATAGAATGGAGAAAATACAAGAAAAGTTTAACAAGGACATAGAAGAACTAAAGAGGAAGCAAGCAATGATGAACAACACAATAAATGAAATTAAAAATTCTCTAGAAGGAATCAATAGCAGAATAAATGAGGGAGAAGAATGGAAAAGTGACCTGGAAGATAAAATAGTGGAAATAACTACTGCAGAGCAGAATAAAGAAAAAAGAATGAAAAGAACTGAGGACAGTCTCAGAGACCTCTCGGACAACATTAAATGTACCAACATTCGAATTAGAGGGGTTGCAGGAGAAGAGAGAAAAAAAGAGACTGAGAAAATATTTGAAGAGGTTACAGTTGAAAACTTCCCTAATATGGGAAAGGAAATAGTCAGTCGAGTCCAGGAAGCACAGAGAGTCCTACAATAACAAACCCAAAACAAATAAGAAAATGGTAATAGGAACATACACATTGATAATTACCTTAAATGTAAATAGATTTAATGCTCCAACCAAAAGACACAGACTGGCTGAATGGATACAAAAACAAGACCCGTATATATGCTGTCCACAAGAGACCCACTTCAGACCTAGGGACACATACAGACTGAAGGTGAGGGGATGGAAAAAGATATTCCATGCAAATGGAAATCAAAAGAAAGCTGGAGTAGCAA
>NC_041230.1:36411759-36414279 GCF_002837175.3 Physeter macrocephalus
TTAATTGATATTTATAGGACATTCCATCCAAAAACAACAGAATACACTTTCTTCTCAAGGGCTCATGGAACATTCTCCAGGATAGATCATATCTTGGGTCACAAATCAAGCCTTTGTAAATTTAAGAAAACTGAAATCGTATCAAGTATCTTTTCCAACCACAATGCTATGAGACTAGATATCAATTACAGGAAGAAATATGTAAAAAATACAAATACATGGAGACTAAACAATACACTACTTAATAACCAGGAGATCAACGAAGAAATCAAAGAGGAAATCAAAAAATACCTAGAAACAAATGATAGTGAAAACATGATGACCCAAAACCTATGGGATGCAACAAAAGCAGTTCTAAGAGGGAAGTTTATAGCAATACAATTCTACCTTAAGAAAGAAGAAACACCTCAAATAAACAACCTAATCTTACACCTAAAGCAATTAGAAAAAAAAATCCCAAAGTTAGCAGAAGGAAAGAAATCCTAAAGATCAGATCAGAAATAAATGAAAAAGAAATGAAGGAAATGAGAGCAAAGATCAATAAAACTAAAAGCTGGTTTTTTAAGAATATAAACAAAATTGAGAAACCATT
Organism: Physeter macrocephalus; assembly: GCF_002837175.3. Lineage (NCBI taxonomy): Eukaryota > Metazoa > Chordata > Mammalia > Artiodactyla > Physeteridae > Physeter > Physeter macrocephalus. The sequence continues at coordinate 36,412,352 of NC_041230.1, forward strand.
AGCCAGACTCCTCAAGAAAAAAAGGAAGAAGACTCAAACCAATAGAGTTAGAAATAAACTGAAATTGAAACTGTGATTTAAAATCTTCCAACAGGGCTTCCCTGGTGGTGCAGAGATTGAGAGTCCGCCTGCCAATGCAGGAGACGCGGGTTCGTGCACCAGTCCAGGAAGATCCCACATGCCGCGGAGCGGCTGGGCCCGGGAGCTATGGCCGCTGAGCCTGCACGTCCAGAGCCTGTGCTCCGCAACAAGAGAGGCCAAAACAGTGAGAGGCCCGCGTACTGCAAAAAAAAAAAAAAAAAAAAAATCTTCCAACATACAAAAGCCCAGGATCAGATGGCTTCACAGGCGAATTATATCAAACATTTAGAGAAGAGATAATACCTATCCTTCTCAAACTCTTCCAAAATACAGCAGTAGGCACAGAGGGAACTTACCTCAACATAATAAAGGCCATATATGACAAACCCACAGCCAACATTGTCCTCAATGGTGAAAAACTGAAACCATTTCCACTAAAATCAGGAGCAAGACAAGGTTGCCCACTCTCACCACTATTATTGAACATTGTTTTGGAAGTTTTAGTCACAGCAATCAGAGAAGAAAAAGAAATACAAGGAGTGCAAATTGGGAAGGAAGAAGTAAAGTTGTCACTGTTTGCAGATGACATGATACTATACATAAAGAAACCTAAAGATGCTACCAGAAAACGACTAAGGCTAATCAATGAATTTGGTAAAGTTGCAGGATACAGAATTCACAGAAATCTCTTGCACTCCTACACACTAATGATGAAAAATCTGAAAGAGAAATTAAGTAAACAGTCCCATTTACCATTGCAACAAAAAAGAATAAAATACCTAGGAATAAACCCACCTAAGGAGACAAAAGGCCTGTATGCAGAAGACTATAAGACACTGATGAAAGAAATTAAAGATGATACAAATAGATGGAGAGATATACCATGTTCTTGGATTGGAAGAATCAACATTGTGAAAATGACTATACTACCCAAAGCAATCTACAGATTCAATGCAATCCCTATCAAACTACCAATGGCACTTTTCACAGAACTAGAACAAAAAATTTCACGATTTGTATGGAAACACAAAAGACGCCGGATAGCCAAAGCAATCTTGAGAAGGAAAAATGGAGCTGGAGGAATCAGGCTCCCTGACTTCAGACTATACTACAAAGCTACAGTAATCAAGACAGTATGATACTGGCACAAAAACAGAAATATAGATCAATGAAACAGGATAGAAAGACCAGACCTAAACCCACACACATAGTTCACCTTACTTTTGATAAAGGAGGCAAGAATAGACAATGGAGAAAAGACAGCCTCTTCAATAAGTGGTGCTGGGAAAACTGGACAGCTACATGTAAAAGAATGAAATTAGAACACTCCCTAACACCATACACAAAAAAAACTCAAAATGGCTTAAAGACCTCAATGTAAGGCCAGACGCTATCAAACTCTTAGAGAAAAACACAGGCAGAATACTCTATGACATAAATCACAGCAAGATCCTTTTTGACCCATCTCCTAGATAAATCAAAATAAAAACAAAAATAAACAAATGGGACCTAATGAAACTTAAAAGCCTTTGCACAGCAAAGGAAAACATAAACAAGATGAAACGACAACCCTCAGAATGGCAAAAAATATTTGCAAATGAAGCAGCTGACAAAGGTTTAATAAAAGAATGAAATTAGAACACTCCCTAACACCATACACAAAAAAAACTCAAAATGGCTTAAAGACCTCAATGTAAGGCCAGACGCTATCAAACTCTTAGAGAAAAACACAGGCAGAATACTCTATGACATAAATCACAGCAAGATCCTTTTTGACCCATCTCCTAGATAAATCAAAATAAAAACAAAAATAAACAAATGGGACCTAATGAAACTTAAGAGCTTTT
>NC_041230.1:36415036-36489641 GCF_002837175.3 Physeter macrocephalus
GAGATATGGGGATATATGTATATGTATAGCTGATTCACTCTGTTATAAAGCAGAAACTAACACACCATTGTAAAGCAATTATATTCCAATAAGGATGTCAAAAAAATAAAAATAAAAAGTTTAGTGGAATATTGTCTTGCAGTTGTGTGGAAAGCAGGATTTGTAAAAAAAACAAAAACAAAAAAACAAAAAAATCCTCTAATTTATATCCTCAGTAAGTTGTTTACCAATTACATGGCTCACGTGAAAAATGATCAGAAAATATTGCTTTTAAATGAAAACACACTACTGAAATAAAATATAAAAGATAGACAGTGGGTAGCAGACTGTATAATGCTACAGAGTCAATTGATCAAATTTACTCACTTGAGAATTTCTCCTTGGAGTTCTCTACCCCAAGGCTTACCTTCCCCCAGTCCACTCCCTCTATCAAATTTGGGTAATCAGACTAAACCCAGCTCTAGGCAAGCCACTCTCCTGCTTCAAAATACTACATAGCTCCCAAATGCCAATGAGGTCCTAACACCCGAGACTGACAGGCAAGGACTTCCTTGCATAGCTTAGGAAAGCTCGCTCAGACCCCAAAGAACTCTTTATATTCCATGTAACTAAGCCATATCTCTCTACTCCTGTGAATTGACTTATGCTGGTCCCACCCCATAAAAAGTCCTTCCCTCTCATCACCATGTAATAATTAGGACATTCATCAAGTGCTTCCATGTGCCAGGTACTTACTAGGTAATGTAAGTATGTAAAAGCCACTAAGTATGGCACTTACATACACGAAACAAAAAACAAAAATCACCATTAATATGTAGAGAATCCAACTTGTTGGCACATTTGTCTAAGAACTGGTGAAACTGCAGGGAATGAAACAGCTAAACTCTCTTCTGAAAGAGGACAGTGATTAGGGGACAGTTAAATAAAAACAATAACAACAAATGGTCATCATCAAAAAGTCTACAAATAACAAATGCTGGAGAGGGTGTGGAGAAAAAGGAACCCTCCTACACTGTTGGTGGGAATGTAAACTGGTGCAGCCACTATGGAGAACAGTATGGAGGTTCCTTAAAAAATTAAAAATGGAGTTATCATATGATCGGGCAATCCCAATCCTGGGTGTATATCCAGAGAAAGCTCTAATTTGAAAAGATACCTGCACCCCAATGTTCACTGCAGCACTATTTACAATAGCCAAGACATGGAAGCAACCTAAGTGTCCATTGACAGATGAATGCATAAAGAAGATGTGGTACATATATACAATGGAATATTACTCAGCCATAAAAAAAAACAAAATAATGCCATTTGCAGCAACATGGATGGATCCAGAGATTGTCGTATTGAGTGAAGTAAGTCAGACAGAGAAAGACAAATATCATATGACATCGTTTACATGTGGAATGTAAAAAAGTGGTACAAATGAACATTTTTACAAAACAGAAATAGTCACAGATGTAGAAAAGAAACTTATAGTTACCAAGGGGGAAAGGGGGGGGCGGATAAATTGGTAGATTGGAATTGACATATACACATTACTATATATAAAATAGATAGCTGATAAGAACCTACGGTATAGCACAGGGAACTCTATACTTTGTAATGACCTATATGGGAAAAGAATCTTAAAAAGAGTGGATATCTGTATATGTATAACTGATTCACTTCGCTGTACAGCAGAAACTAACACAACATTGTAAATCAACTATACTCCAATAAAAGGTTAAAAAATTAAAAAATAAAAAGCATCTGATGTTCCCCAAAAAAAGATGTGGTATATATACACAATGGAATACTACTCAGCCATAAAAAAATGAAATAATGCCATTTGCAGCAACATGGATAGACCTAGAGATTATCATACTAAGTGTAGTAAGTCAGACAGAGAAAGACAAATATCATATGATATCACTTATCTGTGGAATCTGAAAAATGACACAAATGAACTTATTTACACAACAGAAATAGACTCACAGACGTAGAAAACAAACTTATGGTTACCGAAGGGGAAAAGCGAGGGGGCATAAACTAGGAGTTTGAGGTTAACATATACACACTTCTATATATAAAATAGGTAAACAACAAGGACCTGCTGTATAGCACAGGGAACTATACTCAATATTTTAATAATAACCTATAAAGGAAAAGAATCTAAAAAAGACTACGTGTGCGTGTGTGTTTGTATCTGAATCACTTTGTTGTACACCTAAAACTAACACACTGTCGTAAATCAACTATATTTCAATAAAAATTTTTTTAAAAAAGAAAGGTCTCTCTGATGAGGTCATGCATGAGCAAGAGACTTGAGGGAAATGAAGGAGCAAAGCTTGGGTATTTCTGGAGGAAAAGAGTTGCAGCTAGTGCAATGCAAAGACCTTGAGGTGGGAGCATACTTGGTGGATCTGAGGAACTTCAAAGAAGCCTGCATGCCTGGAACTGAGCATCCTGAGAAGGGATGAAGCCAGAATGAGAGAGAAGGCGGAGGGATGGGGGCAGATCCTGGAGCCTTACAGGCCATGGCAAGACTTTGGCTTTCACTCTGAGAACACAGAGAAGCCACAGGAAGGGTTGGGACAGGAGAGTGACATGATATGACACATTACAAAAGCATGGTTCTGGCTGTGAGTCAATTTGGGGAGCAAGGTGGTCCTTAGGAAACTATATTTCACAGTCTAGGTGAGTGGTGATGCTGGCTTGGACCAGGGTGAGACCAGTGGAGTGGTGAGAAATGCTCACATCTGGATGTATTTTGAATGTAGAGGCCATGAAATTGGCTGTGGATTTCATGTGGAATCTGAAAGAAAGAAGAGTCAAGGACCACTGCAAAGCTTTTGTCCTCAGCAACCCAAACGATAGAATTGCCAAAAATGGAGATGAGAGAAGCTTCTGAAGGAGTGAGTGGGTAGAGAGGATGGAGAGTTTGGTTTTGGATATATTGGGATTCAGAGGCTAATGAGACTTCCAAGAGAAGATGTCCACCAGGCAGCTGAGGGTCTGAGTCTGGAGATCAGGGGAGAGCCTGGTATAGAGATATTCGTTGGGAAAATGTCAGGGCATTATTGAGTGAGATCACCAGAGGTGTTCCAGAAGACAGAGAAGAGGTCCTAAAACTGAGCTCCGGGCTGGTCCAACATTCAGACGACAGTCAGAGAAATGAAGAGGGAAGGGCAAAAGAGGCACAACCTGGCGGGGAACTGGGAGGAAACCAACAGACAGTGGCATCCTGGAAGCCACATGAAGGAGGCAAAAGGGTCACTTGTGTCAAGTGATGCTCAGCCAAGTAAGATTTGATCAAAGAACTGACCTTCGGTTTTTGCATCATGTAGGTGACTGGCGACCGTAACCCAAGCAATTACAGTGAGATGATGGGGACAATGGCCTGACTGGAGCTGGTACAAGAAAGAATGGGAGCAGAGAACGGAGACACAAGTAAACAATTTGTGTGAGGAGTCTGTTCTAAAGGAAGGCAGTGAAACAGGTGGTAGCTGAAAGGGGAATGTGGTTTCAAGGAGAGACTTCTGTTTTGTTTTTTGTGGTTTATTTTTTTTTAATTTATTATTTTATTTTTTATTTTTGGCTGTGTTGGGTCTTAGCTGCTAGGCGCGGGTTTTCTCTAGTTGCAGCGAGCGGGGGCTACTCTCCGTTGCGGTGCACGGGCTTCTCATTGCGGTGGCTTCTCTTGTTGCGGAGCACGGGCTCTAGGCACGCGGGCTTCAGTAGTTGTGGCACGTGGGCTCAGTAGTTGTGGCACGCGGGCTCTAGAGCACAGGCTCAGTGGTTGTGGCGCACGGGCTTCGTTGCTCCGCGGCATGTGGGATCTTCCCGGACCAGGGCTCGAACCCGTGTCCCCTGCATTGGCAGGCGGATTCTTAACCACTGCACCACCAAGGAAGCCCTGTTTTGTTTTAATTGGCGGTATAAACATGCTTGTGTGCTCATGGGCATCACCTAGCAGAGAAAGACCAGCTCTTTGCCGGAGAAAGGACAACTATAAGAGAACATTTTAACCAATTTTATAGTGGAGGAAGCTTAAGTTCAGAGAGGTGAAGTGATTTTACAAAGACCACACAGCTAGTTGGCTGCAGACCAGGATTCAGAGCAGGTCTGCCTGCATAAAGCCTGCCTTCTTAATGAGTTCCCCTATTTGATTCAAATCCTCCCCCAATTCAAGTTCAAGTTCACCTCTTCCTTCATGTAGCTTTCTCCAAACATCCAAGCTAGGCGTGACCTCTGCTTGCCCCCTCTGACCTCTCATACAACCTAATCTTGGTTTTCTTATTACAGCTATTCGTTTTCTGTCTCCTACCATATTGCAAGTGTCTTGAAGGCACAGAATATGCATCATAAACCTCTTTATCCTTCCCATCCTCTAACTCAGTGCCGAGGGCATGGTAGAACCTCAATCGATGTTTGCTCCAGGCAGGCAGGTGGGAGGGAGAAAGGAGAGCGGAGGAGGAGGAAGGGAGGGATGCCTTTTTCAAGAGACTCCTCACAGGTTTGATACCTCATACATTACGGCCTGTTTCTTCTGCCCTAGACTAAGGCACTGTATTTACTTTAAACCTTCCTCCTAGGAGCTGTTGCCTCTTTACTCATGTCTCTGTTTTCTGGACCTGCTCCAGACCCACCACTTCCTGTTAATAATAAATCAGACCCTCAAATGCCTTGCAGAGGAGAAGACCTTCCACGTGTGCTCCTGTTAGGTCAAGAACCACCTGGAGAGGAATTTTACCATCTGCTAATTGTGGCTGGGAGAAAGCTGCAGACGAGCCCATGCAGTTCAGTTCACACACCCCTGAAGGTCTCCTGCTCGGCGGCAGATCCTGTGCTGGGCAGAAGGGATAATAAGAGGAGCAAGACACTATTCCTGCCTTCACCAGGCTCGTGATCTCGCAGGGAGATGACTGGTAACTACAGAGCCTGCCACATGCTCTGCTGGGGAAGCACTGGCCCCTCTGGGAGTACAGACCAAGGCAGGGCTTTACCCTGTGGGTAGGGGTGGTCAGGGATGCTCCAGGGTGAAAATGAGCTTGTTCTCCCAGCCAGCTCTCCCTCCCTGCAGCCTGGTCTCCACAGCCCCACCCACTATAGCTCAGAGTGTAGCTTGCCAGCCATCACCAAGCATGGACACCAACCCCAGCTGGCATCAGGCTGGCCAGGACCACTGTCAAGCCCAGGACAAGACCATACCATGAGAAGACCAACCTCACCTCTCAGGGAGAAGGCAGGCAGATTCTGGAACAGCCCTGAGAAGTCACAGCTTATGTGTCATTCAATAATAGTAGGCACAGAGAGGAGAAAGTTGCCTTCAGAGTTTCCCAGTGTTCCTTGGCCAGTGTGGGGAAGGGCATGGAAACAGAAGAGGAAATCACTGAGAAGGACCCTGGATCTTCCTGGGAGGTGCCACGAAGAGAAGGCACCGAGTTGTAAACCTGGAGGATGCCAGGGCTGCCATAAAGTCCACGGAGAAGGACAGTCATCAAGCTGTGTGGTCCGTGCGAGGCAAGGGGTGGGGTTCCTCCGACTTTAAATTTTCTGTTTTATATGCAAGACGTCACAGAATTCCCTGTGAAGAAACCTTTTCATGGGTGATATAAAATCACTGTCTTTTTTTCACAAGTTTGGGAACTAAGACATGGATAGGACAATATATTTATTTAAGATCACACAGCAAGTTTCTGATGGAAAGAAAAAGGCTTCCTGATTCCCAGCACAGAGTTTCTGGATCAGCCTCCGAGGCTGGGTGAATTCAGCGGGAACAGCCCTCAAAGGGGCCCAGTCTGGTGGTCTATGTGTCATTCTTTTACCAGTTTGAATGAAGTATAGAAATTTTACCTCCTTTTATATTCTTTTACCCTTCCTCATTTATAATGTATTGATAACTGTCCTAAATATTTCCTCTATATACATTTATAACATTAGACAGTGTTATAATTTTTGCTTCAAGCTCATACAACTCAACAACAAAAAAACAAACAACCCAATCCAAAAATGGGCAGAAGACCTAAACAGACATTTCTCCAAAGACGACATACGGATGGCCAACAGGCACATAAAAAGATGCTCAACATCACTAATCGTTAGAGAAACGCAAATCAAAACTACAATGAGGTACCACCTCACACTGGTCAGAATGGCCATCACTAAAAAGTCTACAAATAACAAATGGTGGAGAGCATGTGGAGAAAAGGGAACCCTCCTACACTGTTGGTGGGCATGTAAGTTGGTGCAGTCACCACGGAAAACAGTGCATATGGCGGTTCCTCAAAAAACTAAAAATTGAATTACCATATGATCCAGCAATTCCACTCCTGGGCATATATCCAGAGAAAACCCAAATTTGAAAAGATACATGCAACCCTATGTTCATAGCAGCACTGTTCACAATAGCCAAGACATGGAAACAACCTAAATGTCCATCGACAGATGAATGGATAAAGAAGATGTGGTACATATATACAATGGAATATTACTCAGCCATAAGAAAGAATAAAATAATGCCATTTGCAGCGATGTGGATGCAACTAGAGATTATCATAGTAAGTGAAGTAAATCAGAAAGAGAAAGACAAACACCACATTATATCACTTATATGGGGAATCTAAAATATGACTTAAATGAACCTATCTATGAAACAGAAACAGAATCACAGACATAGAGAACAGACTGGTGGTTGCCAAGGGAGAGGGCGTTGGGGGAGGGATGGAGTGGGAGGTTGAGGTTAGCAGATGTAAGCTTTTAATATATAGAATGGATAAACAACAAGGCCCTGCTGTATAGCATGGAAAACTATAATTCAATATCCTATGATAAACCATAATGGAAAAAGAATATTTTAAAAAAGAATGTGTGTATATGTGTATACACTGAATCTGAATCAGTGAATCACTTTGCTGTACAGCAGAAATTAACACAACACTGTAAAACAACTATACTTCAATAAAAAATATTGATGGAATAAAAAAAGAAAAAATTTTGCTTCAAGCTTCAAACACAATTTAGAAAACTTCAAAGGAGAAGGAAAGGCTACTGTATAGACTTATATTTGTGTTCACTGTCTTTTTCACCCTTCCTGGTGTTTCTGAATTCTTTCCTTTATCATTTCCTTTCTGTTTACAGAACTCCCTTTACCTATCCTTTAAGGGTAGGTCTACTGGTGACAAATTCTCTTGGTTTTCCTTCATGTGAGAATGCCTTGATTTCCCCCTTGATCCCTAAAGGATATTTCTGCTGGATATAGAATTGCATGTTGACAATTCTTTCCTTTCAGATCTTGAAAAAATGTTGTGCCCCTTCTTCTGGCCTCTCTAGGTTTCTGATGAGAAGTCCACTGTCATTCAATTTGTGGGGGGGTTTTTCCCTATAGATATGACTTCTCTCTCCCTGCTTTCCAGATTTTATCTTTGTCTTTACTTTTCAGAAGTTTGAGTATGATGTGTCTTGGTGGACATTTCTTTGGTTTTATCCTGTTTGGGGTTCACTCAGCTTCTTGACTTTCTATGTTCATGTGTTTTTGTCAAATTTGGGAAGTTTTCAGCCATTATTTCTTTGAGTGTTTTTGTTTTTAAAAACAAAAACACTCCTTCTCCTTTTCCTTCTCCTCTCCTTCTCCTCTCCTTCCAGGACTTCAATTACACAAATATTTGATCTTCCTTATAATCCCACAGGTCTCTGAGGCTCTGTTCTCTTGTTTTCAGCCTATTTTCTATTGTTCATGTTGGGTCATTTTTTTCTATATTCAAGTTCATGATTCTTTCCTGTGTTGCCTCCACTTTGCTGTTGAGCCCATTGGGCTTTTCATTTCAGTTCTTTTCCAGTTTTAAAATTCCCATTTGGTTCTTCATCATATCTTTTCTTCTTTACTGCGAGTTTTTATTTCTTTGCTGAGACATTCTACTTTTTCATTTGTTTCAAGTGTTTCTGTAATTGTTCACTGAAGCATTGTGCTGATGGCTGCTTTCAAATCTTTGTCAGAGAATTTTAACATCTCTATCATCTGTGTTGACATCTACGGATTGCCTCTTTTCATTCAGTTTGAAATCCTTCTTATTCATATGATTTTGGTTTCTATTGAAATCTGGACATATCTTGGGTATTGTGTTATGTTATGACACTCTGGAGCTTATTTTATTTGCTATTTTATTTTTTTAATTGAAGTAAGGTTGACTTACAATGTTTCAGGTATACAGCAAAGTGATTCAGTTATACATATGTATATGAATACATATATATTTTTCTTTTTCAGATTCTTTTCCATTATAGGTTATTACAAGATATTGAATATAGTTCCCTGTGCTATACAGTAAGGTCCTTGTTGTTTATCTGTTTTATATATAGTAGTACTGTATCTGTTCATCCCAAATTCCTAATTTATCTGGAGCTTATTTTAACCTTCTGTTCTAGCTGGCTTTTTCTGACACTGCTCTGGTAGGGGCAGTATCATTGATGATCATATATATATATATATATATATACACACACACACATAATCTGCTACCATAGGTAGCAAACTGTATCATTACTGCCAGGTGGGGGTAGAAGTCCAGGTCTCCCACTTGACCTTTGGTGACAACCGACAGGGGTCTCCTCACTCCTTCTGGGTGGGAGTTCCATCCCCCCAGTATGCCTCCACTGATATCACTCAGTCTGGAGGAGTAGAAGTGATTCATTACTACTCCCATTTGACTTATACTGCAGAGTGTGTGGTCTTGTTACAGATGGGCAGTGATTAATGTCCTGACTCCCCTGGAGGTCTCCTCTGACAGGCCTCCCAGAAGGGGTGGGGAGAGACATTTTATTATTCCCATTAGGGGTAGAAGTTCAGAGTGTCCACTGCTACGGACAGGAGGTTCCTTATCACTACCCAGCAGGGATAAAAGTCCCCACTTAAACTTCTCTGGCATTACCAGGCAAGTTTCTCTTGGGAAAAAATGGAAGTCTAGATATCCCACCTGGCCTTTGCTGGCATGGATGGGGATGGAGCCACTGTTTTTTCTGAGGCATTTGGCTGTAAAGTGTAGTGGTTATTGTATTAAAATTTGCCATCTTGTTAGCCTATCTTTTCTGGTCCTTTGACTACAGAAAACAGGCTTTTGCTAGGGAATTTTTTTTTTTTTTTTTTTTTTTTTTTGGTCTCCAACTATCAGGGTTTGATTTGCTGAATTCTTCAGCTACTAGTCTGGGATAGATGAAGCAAAAAGAAAATCCGCAACTGTGTCATTCCTTAGGCCCGATGTTCCTAACTTGTCTGCCTTCTTCTTTCCACCTTTCAGAGTCTTCTTATGTTTGTTTTATTTATAATATCCAGATTTTCTAGTGGTACTTAGCAAGAGGAACAGGAAAAGGTATATCTACTTGACCTTCCCGTGAATGGAATTTAACTAGATTGTGTTTAACAGTCAATATACATTTGTTTCTCATCTGATTTTTTGTCATTCTATCATGATGTAATTTCTTTAACTAGTCATAGTGACATGGTTTTCATGATGGGCCTTGGGTGTCCACAGTTTTCATTCAAATTCTCATTCTTCCCCATACTAAAAATTGTTTATATATTTTTAAATGTTTTTATTGAAGCATAATATACATACAGTAAAACTGACCCATTTTAAGTGTACAATTCAGTGAGTTTTGACAAACGCATACAGTCGTATGACCACCAACACGTCAGGATACAGAACAGTTTCAATTATTATTTTAAAACAAATAAACAAGTAAAAACTGCCAAGGCCCCTAAATACCTCCAAGATAGAGTCTGGGTTCTTTGCCAGGGGTCAGGCCTCTGCCTCCAAGAGCCTAGAGTCTAGTTGGGAAATAAAAGAGGTTAGATGAGGTGACTTTCAGCTTCAACTCTGACCCATGATATCTGGAGAGTTTTCAGGTTCTAATTCAGGGTGGGTAGAATACATATGTGCTGCACTAACTGTACCAAAGGCAGTGGAAGCTCAGAAACAAGAGAGACCCTGAGCTCCTTCTATCCATTGACTCTGATGGTCTCTATTATTTTGCTGATAAACAAGCCACTCCAAACTCTAATGGCTTAAAAAGGCAAACATTATCGTTTCTTACAATCCTGTGGGTCAGGTCTCCTGGTCTGGGCTAACTCAGTTGCTCTCCATGGTCAGCTGGCAGCTCGCCTGTGCTGTGTGGTCTCCACGGCCTTGCTCACACTGCTGGCTGACCTAAGGGGGCCTCAGCTGGATCTGTTCATCTTGGCTCCACATGGTGTCTCATGCTCCAGCAGGCTAGCTAGCTCGGGCATCCTCACTAGGAAGTCTCAGGGTTCCAAAGAGCAGCAAGAAAGGGTGAGCCCCAGTGGACTCAAATCTCTGTTTACATCTCACTTTCTAATGTCCCAGTGACCAAACGAAACCTGGATTCAAAGGAGTGGAGAAAGAGACTCTACTGCCTGATGGTAGGTAACACAGAGTTATATTGCAAAGGAGACTGGATAAAGGGCCAGGAGGAATTTTTGTGGCCATTTTTGCAAACAATCTACCACACTGTGCTAGAGATAAAGATAACAAGGTACAGAGACCATCCTGCATGATCAAGGTAGAAATCTACAGAGGATATGGAAAGGGCCTGGGGTTAGTCCTCCAATGTAAAAGACTCATGCCTAATGCACCTGGGAGAAAGCTCTGGGCATCAGCATCCGTGTGCCTGATAAATCTCTGCCTTCTTGACCTTAGTTCAGGCTCCCTGTCCACCTGACCAATTACCACAACCTTCTACCTAATCCCCATCTCTATTCGCATTCCCTCCTATCATGAATCCATGCTGTACCCAGAGGAAATCGTCTAAAATGCACTCGTTCCTCTCAAAAAAGAAAATGATGCTCCTTACTTTTTATATTCGAAGAGGCCATGAGGTTGAGTGGTTAACACACATGCTTTGGAATCTAACAGGCCTACTTTCAAATCTGGCTTCAACAATTTACGTTATGGGTGAGTTTGAACAAGTTAATTACCCTTGATAAGCCGCCATTTCTCGTCTGGAATATGTGTGCTAAGGGTCTTGCACAACGCTGGCCACATGGTACCAGGCACCTTTGATGATGGTACATCCCTGGCTGTAGCAGAGGTGGAGTTCTGACCCAGAAGCGAGGATGCCCATAGCTTCCAAGGTGTACAAAACAGAAGTGGATTGTTTCCTCTGTTAAGTTTTAACTTGCAACAGATAGAACCCTTGCTGCAAAGTAATTTATTTGTTGCCTCCGGGCTCATATTTGGAAGGCTCACAGATAGAACCCTTGCTGCAAAGTAATTTATTTGTTGCCTCTGGGCTCATATTTGGAAGGCTCCCCTCTGTTCCAGGCTGATTTTCCAAACATTAACATATGTCAAAAACTCACACAAAGCCGGGGATGTAAAATCGCTCTTCAGGAGAAGGAAAAGCGAGGGCAGTTCATGGAGCCAGGGGAGAGACAGGAGGCAAAACTCGAGCTAGCAGGGCGGGACGAGGGAGCAGAAGTTAGATGACAGCAGAGCCCAGGGTGGGAGGGAGGGGATGGGGCTGCCAAGGGGGGGAGTTTGGATTTGCCCAATGAGAGTGTCAGCAACTATTCTTCAAAACCCACCTTCTTTTTTTATTTTTTATAAATTTATTTACTTATTTTTGGCTGCTTTGGGTCTCCGTTGCTGCTCACAGGCTCTCCCTAGTTGTGTCGAGCAGGGACTACTCTTCGTTGCGGTGCGCGGGCTTCTCATTGTCACGGCTTCTCTTGTTGCAGAGCACGGGCTGTAGAAGCGCAGCCTTCAGTAGTTTCAGCACGCGGGCTCAGTAGTTGTGGCTCGCGGGCTCTGAGCACAGCCTCAGTAGTTGTGGCGCATGGGCCTAGTTGCTCCGCGGCATGTGGGCTCTTCCCTGACCAGGGCTCGAACCCATGTCCCCTGCATTGGCAGGTGGATTCTTAACCACTGCGCCACCAGGGAAGTCCCCCACCTTCTTTATAAAAATCCCATTCAGTCTTCTCAAAACCTATGTGAGGTGGGTAATTACCCATTTTACAGAATATGGAACAGAAGCTCACAGATGTTAAGTAACTCACCCAAGTTCACACAGGTAGTTAAATCCCAGGTAGACCTGGGATTTAAACGTGCACCTGTCTGATTCCAGACTCCACACCCTTTTCCCCAGACCTCTCCTCCCTGGAGAAGTCGACACTGTCAGAGGAGGAAGTATCCTTACTCTTCAACATGGTTCAACTCCCTTTTAACAGACTGAGAAACACAGGCTCGTAAAGATTAAGCAAGCTTCCCAGCTCACAGCACTAATAAGGAGTAGAGACATGATTGGGATCCAGGTCAGAAGGCTCCCACAGACCCAGATCTTCAAGCTGGTCCTCAGTGAAATCCCAGCTCGTGGCTCCTACCTGCCTGTCTCCCTGTCTGCCGATCACACTGCCAAGTCTGACAGATCTCTGCCGACATGTCATACTACGCCCGGCATTCGTCTCACCTGCCTGGATCCTTTGACCTCTCGGGCTCTGATAACCTCTGTCCAGGCTGTTTCCCCAGGTTCAGACCGAACAGCAGATGACATCTTTTGTCCACCTCCTATCACCCCAGTCTGCTGGGTTCCTCTTCACATCCTTGTACACTTAACTGCTCCTCATCTGTTCACAATTAAAGGTTCAGATACAACCTCTGCAGCAGCCACTGTGTGGGTTGCTGGGAACATGAAGATAAACAACACAGAATTCCTGCATCCCACCGCCTGTATTCTATGGCGGTGGGGGAGGGGAGGGGGGCAAACACTCGGTGAGATGATCACAGGGCACTGGCCTCTGCCCGCTTCCCCACACTGCTTCCACCACTTCGAGGAATCCCTGCCCCTTCCTTTGGACGAGGTGGGACATTTGCATTCTCAACAAATCAATGATGAGAGGGGACACAGGAAGTGCTAGGCTGCCAGGCCAGTGAGGATGCCAAGAGATTGTGGCAGGAGAAAGCTGATGAGGAACCCAACAAAGGGAGACACAGCAAGGATGGAGTGGAAACAATGGATGCAGGAAGTATTAAGAAGGTCGCGTGAAGAGTGAACAGCACTTGGCGGCTGGTCGGCAGGGGTAAGAAGACACGGGAGGAGCTGCTAGTAGTGATGGGCTTGGTGGCTGCGCAGGCTCAAGCCTGGGGCATTGGAGGTGAACTGAATCATAAGCAGAGCACGGAGCCCTCTGCAAATGCAAACCTTTAACCAGCTAATAGGAATCTACTGAAAAGTAAAAGAAATAATTACCACCAAGCTGCAGTTCAATACATCCCAGGTTCATTGCTCTGACTGGGTGGACCTTTGAGATGCAAGACATTGTCATTGCCAGGAAGGAGGTGGAGGTTACTCTGGGATTAAGATTCCTACAACCTGAATGCTTCAGACTTTTGTCAAAGACAAAAGAAAGAGGCATACTTATGTTTAACCAGAATTCTATTAAACTTCTTCTTTAAACACGAAAACTAAGCATCTTAAAAATATGATAGAATCTAAGGAAGAGAAACTCAGGGTGCTTCCTGGAAATGCACAGAAACAAGAGGTTGCAAACACTTTTGCACAAACTGGGCATGATGAGACCCTAGAAAGCCCCTGAATGCTCACAGGAGAGAAAGTTTGAGCCCCAAGCGACAGCTGAGGAAACCGAGATCCAGGTGACATGAGTTGCTCAAGATTTCACCCCTAACTGCTGGAGACAGACTCCCAAGTTGGGGTCTTCCTATGAAGCAGGATAGCAGAGGGGTCAAGGGCATGAGACCTTCATGAGTCCAAAGCCAGACATCTTGGACCCTGACAGCCATGTGTCCAGCCTGTTTCCTCCAGTTGGGACCTTAAGAGAAGATGCAATCTTCGTTCACTTCCTGTGATCCCAACCTCATGGGTTCCTCTTCACAGACTCCCTCACTTAACCGCTCCTCATTCATTCACAATTAAAGGTCCGACTGTGCAGCAGACACCATGTGGGCTGCTGACTCAGCTCCCCTAAGCCTCCCCTGTTGAACAGGAACCCGTGAGTACCTGCCTCTCTCCCAGTGGAGCTGGGACGAGTCAGCGGGATGAAGAATGTGAAGCGCTTTCTACAGCACCTCCTGTGCAGGGAAAACTCAGTGAATGTCGCCTCTCATCATTCCCAGCCCCCTGCAGTCTCTCTGATGGGAAGCCCAGCCTTCACGCACAATGAGCAGTTTTGACAGGATTGGCAAGGATGGGTGATGATCCTGGTCTGCGCCTGTGAACCATCTGGCCTGGGGTGGGAGGTGCGACAGGTGAATTTCTGCACAAGGAGGAATACAGCAGAGAGGAGAAGGGGTCAGCAAAAGAGAAACGAGAGATCCTCTTTAAAAGGTGACTTTTTGGTCGCTTCAGACACACCCTTTCAGGGACAAAGAGGCAAAGGCTCCCTATAAACTCTGATACAGACACACAGATGGTTTAGAGGCCAGGGCTCTACCAACAAACTTTTTTTTTTTTTAATTTTTTTCCATTATAGTTTATTGCAAGAAACTGAATATAGTTCCCTGTGCTATACAGTAGGTCCTTGTTGTTTATCTAGTTTGTATATAGTAGTTTCTATCTGCGAATACCAAACTCCTAATTTATCCCGCCCCCACTTCCCCTTTGGTAACCATAAGTTTGTTTTCTATGTCTGTGAATCTGTTTTGTAAATAAGTTCATTTGTATCATTTCTTTAGATTCCACATATAAGTCATATCATATGATATTTCTTTGTCTGACTTACTTCACTTAGTATGATAATCTCTAGGTCCATCCATGTGGCTACAAACGGCATTATTTCATTCTTTTTATGGCTGAGTAGTATTCCATTGCATACATATATATATATAAATATATATATATATATATATATATATATATAAAACACATCTTCTTTAGCCATTCATCTTTAACCATTCATGGACATTTAGGTTGCTTCCATGTCTTGTCTATTGTAAATAGTGCTGCTACGAACACTGGGGTGCAAGTATCTTTGCGAATTATGGTTTCCTCTGGATATATGCCCAGGAGTGGGACTGCAGGATCATGCGGTAACTCTATTTTTAGTTTGTTGAGGTCCATACTGTTTTCCATAGTGGCTGCACCAATTTACATTCCCACCAACAGTGTAGGAGGGTTCCCTTTTCTTCACACCCTTTCCAGCATTTATTATTTGTAGCTTTTTAAAATGATGGCCATTCTGACTGGCGTGAGGTGATACCTTACTGTACTTTTTTTAAAATTTATTTTTAATTAATTTTTTTTCAAATATTGGTTTTTTTTAACATCTTTATTGGCGTATATTGCTTTATAATGGTATGATAGTTTCTGCTGTATAACAAACTGAATCAGCTATACATGTACCTATATCCCCTTATCTCTTCACTCTTGCATCTCCCTCCCACCCTCCCTATCCCACCCCTCTAAGTGGACACAAAGCACTGAGCTGATCTCCCTGTGCTATGCGGCTGCTTCCCACTAGCTATCTATATGACATTTGGTAGTAGATACATGTCCATGCCACTCTCTCACTTCTTCCCAGCTTACCCTTCCCCCTCCCTGTGTCCTCAAGTCCATTCTCTATGTCTGGGTCTTTATTCCTGTCCTACCCCTACATTCTTCAGAGCCATTTTTTTTTTTCAGATGCCATGTATATGTGTTAGGATGCGGTATTTGTTTTTTTCTTTCTGACTTCACTCTGTATGACAGCCTCTAGGTCCATCCACCTCACTACAAATAACTCAGTTTCGTTTCTTTTTATGGCTGAGTAATATTCCATTGTATATATGTGCTACATCTTCTTTAACCATTCATCTGTAGATGGACACTTTGGTGGCTTCCATGTCCTGGCTATTGTAAATAGAGCTGCAATGAACATTGTGGTACATGACTCTTTTTGAATTATGGTTTTCTCAGGGTATATGCCCAGTAGTGGGATTGCTGGGTTGCATGGTAGTTCTATTTTTAGTTTTTTAAGGAACCTCCATACTGTTCTGCATAGTGGCTGTATCAATTTACATTCCCACCAACAGTGCAAGACGGTTCCCTTTTCTCCACACCCTCTCCAGCATTTATTGTTTGTAGATTTTTTGATGATGGCCATTCTGACGGTTGTGAGGTGATACCTCATTGTACTTTTGACTTGCATTTCTCTAATGATTAGTGATACTGATCATCCTTTCATGTGTTTGTTGGCAATCTGTATATCTTCTTTGGAGAAATGTCTATTAGGACTTCTGCCCATTTTTGGATTAGGTTGTTTTTTTGATATTGAGCTGCATGAGCTGCTTGTAAATTTTGGAGATTAATCCTTTGTCAGTTGCTTCATTTGCAAATACTTTCCCCCATTCTGAGGGTTGCCTTTTCATCTTGTTTATGGTGTCCTTTGCTGTGCAAAAGCTTTTAAGTTTCATTAGGTCCCATTTGTTTATTTTTGGTTTTATTTCCATTTCTTTAGGAGATGGGTCAAAAAGGATCTTGCTGTGATTTATGTCATAGAGTGTTCTGCCTATGTTTTCCTCTAGGAGTTTTACAGTGTTTGGACGTACAGTTAGGTCTTTAATCCATTTCGAGTCTATTTCTGTGTAAGGAGTTAGGGAGTGTTCTAATTTCATTCTTTTACATGTAGCTGTCCAGTTTTCCCAGCAACACTTCTTGAAGAGGCTGTCTCTTCTCCATTGCATATTCTTGACTCCTTTATCAAAGATGAGATGACCATATGTGTGTGGGTTTATGTCTGGTCTTTCTATCCTCTTCCATTGATCTATATTTCTGTTTCTGTGCCAGTACCATACTGTCTTGATTATTGTAGCTTTGTAGTATAGTCTGAAGTCAGGGGGCCTGATTTCTCCAGCTCTGTTTTTCCTTCTCAAGATTGCTTTGGCTATCCGGGGTCTTTTGTGTTTCCATACAAATCGTGAAATTATTTGTTTTAGTTCTGTGAAAAATGCCATTGGTAGTCTGATATGGATTGCATTGAATCTGTAAATTGCTTTGGGTAGTAATTTTCACAATGTTGATTCTTCCAACCCAAGAACATGGTATATCTCTCCATCTGTTTGTATCATCTTTAACTCCTTTCATCAGTGTTTTATAGTTTTCTGCATACAGGTCTTTTGTCTCCTTAGGTAGGTTTACTCCTAGGTATTTTATTCTTTTTTGTTGCAATGGTAAATGGGAGTGTTTACTTAATTTCTCTTTCATATTTTTCATCATTAGTGTACAGGAGTGCAAGAGATTTCTGTGAATTCTGTATCCTGCAACTTTACCAAATTCACTGATTAGTCCTAGTAGTTTTCTGGTAGCCTCTTTAGGATTCTCTATGTACAGTATCATGTCGTCTGCAAACAGTGACAGCTTTACTTCTTCTTTCCCGATTTGCACTCCTTTTCTTTCTTTTTCTTCTCTGATTTCTGTGGCTAAAACTTCCAAATCCATGTTGAATAATAGTGGTAAGAGTGGGCAACCTTGTATTGTTCTTGATCTTAGGGGAAATGGTTTCAGTTTTTCACCATTGAGAACGATGTTGGTTGTGGGTGTATCATATATGGCCTTTATTTTGTTGAGGTAGGTTCCCTCTGTGCCTACTTTCTGGAGGGTTTTTATCATAAATGGGTGTTGAATTTTGTCGAACGCTTTCTCTGCATCTATTGAGATGATCACATGGTTTTTCTCCTTCAATTTGTTAATATGGTGTATCACATTGATTGATTTGTGTATATTGAAGAATCCTTGCATTCCTGGGATAAACCCCACTTGATCATGGTGTATGATCCTTTTAATGTGCTGTATTTCAGTGCTTGTTATTGGTCTGTTTATATTTTCTATTTCTTCCTGGTTCAGTCTTGGAAGGTTGTGCTTTTCTAAGAATTTGTCCATTTCTTCCAGGTTGTCCATTTTATTGGCATAGAGTTGCTTGTAGTAATCTCTCATGATCCTTTGTAGTTCTGTAGTGTCAGTTGTTACTTCTCCTTTTTCATTTCTAATTCTATTGATTTGAGTCTTCTCCCTCTTTTTCTTGATGAGTCTGGCTGATGGTTTATCAATTTTGTTTATCGTCTCAAAGAGCCAGCCTTTAGTTGTATTGATCTTTGCTATCGTTTCCTTCATTTCTTTTTCATTTATTTCTGATCGGATCTTTATGATTTCTTTCCTTCTGCTAACTTTGCGGGGGGCCTTCATTTCTTTTTTATGTATTTCTGATCTGATCTTTATGATTTCTTTCCTTCTGCTAACTTTGGGGTTTTTTTGGTTCTTCTTTGTCCAACTGCTTTACGTGTAAGGTTATGTTGTTTTTTTGAGATGTTCCTTGTTTCTTGAGGTAGGACTGTATTGCTATAAACTTCCCTCTTAGAACTGCTTTTGCTGCATCCCATAGGTTTTGCGTCATTGTGTTTTCACTGTCATTTGTTTCTAGGTATTTTTTGATTTCCTCTTTAATTTCTTCAGTGACCTCTTGGTTATTTAGTAGTGTATTGTTTAGTCTCCACGTGTTTGTATTTTTTATAGATTTTTTTCGGTAATTGATATCTTATCTCATAGTGTTGTGGTCAGAAAAGATACTTGATACTGTATCGATTTTCTTTAATTTACCAGGGCTTGATCTGTGACCCAAGATATGATCTATCCTGGAGATTCTTCCATGAGTACTTGAGAAGAAAGTGTTTTCTGTTGTTTTTGGATGGAATGTCCTATAAATATCAATTAAGTCCATCTGGTTTAATGTATCATTTAAAGTTTCCTTATTAATTTTCATTTTGGATGATCTGTCCATTGGTAAAAGTGGGGTGTTAAAGTCCCATACTATTATTGTATTACTGTTGATTTCCCCTTTTATGGCTGTTAGCATGTGCCTTAGGTATTGAGGTGCTCCTATGTTGGGTGCATAAATATTTACAATTGTTATATCTTCTTCTTCTTGGATTCATCCCTT
Organism: Physeter macrocephalus; assembly: GCF_002837175.3. Classification (NCBI taxonomy): domain Eukaryota; kingdom Metazoa; phylum Chordata; class Mammalia; order Artiodactyla; family Physeteridae; genus Physeter; species Physeter macrocephalus. The sequence continues at coordinate 36,433,953 of NC_041230.1, forward strand.
GATCATTATGTAGTGTCCTTCTTTGTCTCTCGTAATATTCTTTATTTTAAAGTCTATTTTGTCTGATATGAGAATTGCTACTCCAGCTTTCTTTTGATTTCCATTTGCATGGAATATCTTTTTCCATCCCCTCACTTATTGATCCTTTGATCATTATGTAGTGTCCTTCTTTGTCTCTTGTAATAGTCTTTATTTTAAAGTCTATTTTGTCTGATATGAGAATTGCTACTCCAGCTTTCTTTTGATTTCCATTTGCATGGAATATCTTTTTCCATCCCCTCACTTTCAGTCTGTATGTGTCCCTAGGTCTGAAGTGGGTCCCTCGTAGACAGCGTATATACGGGTCTTGTTTTTGTATCCATTCAGCCAGTCTATGTCCTTTGGTTGGAGCGTTTAACCCATTTTCGTTTAAGGTAATTATCGATATGTATGATCCTATTACCACTTTCCTTTCCCATGTTAGGGAAGTTTTCAACTGTAACCTCTTCAAATATTTTCTCAGACCCTCTCTTTTCCTCTTCTTCTTCTGGAACCCCTATAATTCAAATGTTGCTGTGTTTAATGTTGTCCCAGAGGTCTCTGAGACTGTCCTCAATTCTTTTCATTCTTTTTTCTTTATTCTGCTCTGTGGTAGTTATTTCCACTATTTTATCTTCCAAGGCACTTATCCATTCTTCTCCCTCATTTATTCTGCTATTGATTCCTTCTAGAGAATTTTTAATTTCACTTCTTGGGTTGTTCATCATTGCTTGTTTGCTCTTTAGTTCTTCTAGGTCCTTGTTAAACGTTTCTTATATTTTCTCCATTCTATTTCCACGATTTTGGATCATCTTTACTATCATTAGTCTGAATTCTTTTTTGGGTAGACTGCCTATTTCCTCTTCATTTGTTTGGTCTGGTGCGTTTTTACCTTGCTCCTTTATCTGCTGTGTATCTCTCTGTCTTCTCATTTTATTTAACTTACTGTGTTGGGGTCTCCTTTTCACAGACTGCAGGTTCATAGTTCCCATTGTTTTTGGTGTCTGTCGCCTTGCATAAGGTTGGTTCCGTGGGTTGTGTAGTCTTCCTAGTGGAGGGGACTGGTGCCTGTGTTCTGGTGGATGAGGCTGGATCTTGTCTTTCTGGTGGGCAGGACCGCATCCAGTGGTGCATTTTGGGGTGCCTGTGACCTTATTGTGATTTTAGGCAGCCTCTCTGCTAATGGGTGGGGTTGTGTTCCTGTCTTGCTAGTTGTTTGGCATGGGGTGTCCAGCACCGGAACTTCCTGGTCATTGAGTGGAGCTGGGTCTTAGCATTGAGATGGAGATCTCTGCGAGAGCTCTCACCGATTGATATTACGTGGGGCCACGAGGTCTCTGGTGGTCCAATGTCCTGAACTCAGCTGTCCCACCTCAGAGGCTCAGGCCTGACACACAGCCTGAGCACCGCGACCCTGACAGCCACACGGCCAGGTACATGGGGTGTTTCTTGCCTTTTGGGAAGTCTGAAGTCTTCTGCCAGCATTCAGTAGGTATTCTGTAGGAGTTGGTCCACATGTAGATGTATTCTTGATGTATTTGTGGGGAGGAAAGTGATCTCCACGTCTTACTCCTCCACCATCTAGAAGGTCCCCCTCCCCAACAAACTTTTTAAACCTCATCTCAAAGGGCCAGCTAGGTGTCCCTCTGAGGGTGTCTGCTTATCTGTTGCCGTGTAATAAACCACCTTTCCCAAAATGTACTAGCGTAACCAGCAACTCCTTCACATGCTCACGGATCCTGGGGTATGGAATTCAGACACAGCACAGAGGAGATGATTTTTCTCAGCTCCACAACATTGGGACTTCTGCTAGAAAGATTCAAATGGCCAGGAGTGACTTGGAATCATCTGAAGTCTTCTTTATTCATGTGTCTGCACCTTGATAGGATGATTGAACGACTGGGCTCAGCTAGGATGGTCTGTTGGAACAGATGGCCTTTCCAACTTGTTGGCCCCAGAGCTCCCAGATATAGTATTCTAGTGAAGAAGGTGGAAGTTACATGGCCATTATGATCTAGTTTTGAAAGTTATGTAGTGTCACTTCTGCCATATTCTGTTGGTTGAAGTAGTCACAACCCACCCAGATTCAAGGGTCAAGGACACAGGCCCCATCTTTGGAAAGGAGGAATGTCAAAGAATTTGCATCCATGTGTTAATACTTTCACTGGGGTTGTTCTAGTGCCTCTCAAGGGTTTCAACAACCTCTGAGGTGGAGTTGGTGAATCTTTCACAACTGCCTTGGTATTGAAGAACTCAGAGGATGTTTAGGGAACTTCTACCCCTATACTGTAGAGATGAGGGTCCTTAGGTCAGAGGAGGGAGTTGAGGAGTGGAGCTTGATGTAGAACAGTTGAGGAAACTGGGGCCAAGAGCAAGAGTTTGCCCCACAAGTGATGGCGCACTTGCATTTTCCATCATTCATGATATTTAGGAGAATTCGGACATCTGCAGCTCCCGGATAAAATGCAAAACCAATTTTGGCCTTTTTTTTTTTTTTTTTAAGATTTTTTTGATGTGGATGATTTTTAACGTCTTTATTGAATTTGTTACAATATTGCTTCTGTTTCATGTTTTGGTTTTTTTGGCCCCAAGGCATGTGGAATCTTAGCTCCCCGACCAGGGATCAAGCCCACACCCCCTGCATTGGAAGGCTAAGTCTTAACCACTGGACTGCCAGAGAAGTCCCTTTAGCCCTTTGTTTTAACCTTTTCCACCCTATTTCTTGCCATTAGTTGTAGGATGCAGTCAGAGGCTGAAAGACAGTGAAGAACCATGTGATGGGATAAGTGTGTGGATCAGCTCAGGACCTCGACATTGTTACTCATTATAAACGTGACCCCAGGATCTAGAAAGAAGGGACTGCTCATGAAACCAGACCCACACGCAGGCTATTTGTAGTAAACATTCCACAGAGACAGATAGATATGCTTAAGTTACTTTTGGGTAAATTTCACGAGGTTAATTGAATCCATTCAACTAATATTTGTGTTTCCCCTAGAAGATTCTAGTGAATAAACACCTCTAGACATTGCTGAGGCAGGAAGACAGTTTGGACATTTGAATCAAGATGCTAGCAACCAGGGTTTGCAAGCCAAGCAAGCTGTTCCAGAAGGGTCCTGAATAAGGCCTTTCCTTGTTCGAGTGGGCTGCTCTTATATACAGCAGACAGGAGAGGGACCAAGAAAAGTCTTTATAAACAATTTAGTGTCGTTACTTCTTACAAACACAGTGAGGTTTCATCTTCCTCAAAGGGAGGATCCTGGCTCATTCTGGAAATTTATAAGAGGGCACTAAATGTTCTACAGTCTGGCAACATCTCCATGGCCTTCACAGTTCCTAGAAGATCCTACCTACTGCCATCCCGTCAGACCACGAGATCTTGAGGGCTGATTCTAGGCCATTCATTCGTTGCTAATCCCCACAGTGTACGACAAAGGAACAGACACACAGTAGGAGCTGGATTAAGTCAAATGTCTTTGCTGGGTAATTAAATGTGAAAAGTCCTGGCACACAGTGGGCAACCAGTGACTGTGAGTTGAACCTGAGTAGTCATTTGCTGACGGAATCCTTGCATTTTGAGTTATAAAGGGCATTTATACATTAAGGGGTAACCTGGACAAAGAGGGGGAGGGCCAGAAGAGAAAAGAAGAGGCCAGAATAATGAGCCCAACCTTGCAATTCTCTCAATAATAAGGCAGAGGCCCCAGGAGGCAGGCAGAGCAGGAGAAAGAGGTTGCCTAGTGTTTTGGGGAGAGAAAAGCTTAAGTGCCAATAATTACCCTCCAGAGGCTGAATGTTCCCAATCTAACTAAGGGCACCAGGGGAGCATATCCCAGACCTTCTCTAAGTACAGAGGGGACACTTTGGTTTCCAGTTACAGACTTTAAGGCTACGGTCACGAGAGATTCTCTCTAACGCTTTTTGTGGCTTGAAAAAATACTGCCATCCAATTTACTTTTCCAGAGGACAGAGCAATTCTCTTACCTACCTCTTCCTGTCAGTGGTAAAATGGTGGAATTGTCTAACAGGGAAATGAAGAGAATTTAGAAACATGGAATGCATGTGTATATATATGTGTGTGTATACATGTGTATACACACATATAAACATGCAGGATATTACATTCTAGCAATGGCTGTATTTATAATCTTCCTTCGGGTGGAGATAGAGATTCTTGCATTCTTGCATTCCTTCATAGATTTTAAGTGCCTACTATGTGCCAGTTATCATGTTATCTGCTAGGGCTTCAGAGATGAACGAGACATAGCAATAGTACATGACCTACAGGCAGTTGCAGATCAGAAGTGAAAATAAAAAGAGGATCGGAAAAATGGAAATGTGGGGAGGTTCGAAAATCCCTCAGTATCTCCTGAGGTCATGAGGCTCACACAGCCCTTTCCTGTGTCCCAACAAGCGAGGAAAGTGTCGTTGAAGGTGATGTTGTATGATTTCTGGTAATTGTGTTGCCACCAAGCGTGTTGTATAAGCTGACAGTGTGACCCCAAAACACAATAAAAATACAACTATTTCTTTCACCTTTCGACCTGGTTCTAGAACCTGATTAAAGGACTCTTGGTGTGAAGCCTAAACGCGTAGGGGAGAGAATTTGGTTTGTGGCCACAAAGACCTTACTTCACACTGTTGTAGCCATGGGATCTTGACAGAGTAACTTGAACTCTGCATCTGAGTTTCAACAACTTGGAAATAATAATAATACCTACCCCACGTGGTTGCTGCATTAGACGACAAACATATACAGGTGTCTGAGGTATAATGAGTGTTGTATTAAGTAGTTCTTTTCCACTTATAAGTGTTTCTGTAATGCTATATTGCAATTCTCTTAAACAATTAGTATATGATGCCAAAAATGTAAATGAGCTGGAAATAGAGGTATTAGCCCAAACAGATAGCAAAAGTATAGTAAAATAAAGTTCCGCCTGAAACCCCAAAGGCATCTTGGGCTTTGCTTCCTATCAATCGTCATTAGTGATTTAAAATGGAATCACTTGCAAAACAATTGGTAAAAGGGTGATGATTTTTCATGCTCAGGAAAGATGACCCATTTGGAGCTTCAAAATTGACAGAAAGAAGTAGTGTTGTCAATATGACAGCAACACAGCCCATAATTGATCCGATCTCAGCCCCTCTGTCTGCTGGGAAATCTCTGGAGTCAGTTCCCAGCACCTTAAAAGATAAAGGTTGACCTTGCCCCTATTGCCTAAATAATAATTTATAGATGTGTAAACATTTACCACAACAATTACAGGTCGGCCTAATGAAATTCCAGGAGCATAAGTCACAAAAGACCTGAGTGCACATCATAAATTCAGAATCAGTCTCTGCAGGCTGGGATCTGCAAATAACTACAAGTCAAGGCAAACCCTTTCAAGAGCAGACCTGTTCTGGGGGACAGGGCACTGGTGGTTTTATGGTCTGACCCCCTTAAAGGATTTGGACATGCATGTGCCAGGTTCTGAATGCTAATTCTGTGATATCCTTCACTTGGAAATCACTTAACCTTTAGGAGCCTCTGTTTTCTCATCTGTAAAATGGGTGGGTGGGGTTGGGGTTTCCTTGCACGGTAGTTGTGAATATGAACAATCACTGCACTCCCTCATTTCATATAAGTACTTATTAACTCCGATATATGTGATTGATCATTAAACAACAACAACTAGCATTATCATTATTGTTGGACATTTATTCCTCAGGGATTTTATTATGACAGTAGCAAGTTTATTCCTTAGGAAGTTAAAGGACTAGAAGAGAACTATGATGCTGAGAAGAGGAAGGAAGCTACTAGGACCTCTCCCAAGCCCCCAGGAGACTGGTGTTGGGGGTTAAGCAAGAATCAAAAGGAAGGGAACATCTCTCTTGCTCCACACAAACAGAATTGTTAAGGGGAAGAGACATGAGCCGAGGGTGTCTCCCTCGCCAGGGCCTTTGCTAGAGACGCCCTTAAGTCACATCATTTACTCCTCACAGTAATTCCGTTGAGTTCACTATTCACATCCCCACTGAACTATGAGATAATTGAGATTCCAAGACGTTAAACCCAAAGAAATAGAAATAAGTGAAAAGGGCCTTTATTATAGACTAATGAATTTGGGGGTAACCTGTGAGGGCAAATGTCTCCCAGAGTCTAGAGGCAAGTCCCAAGGGGTGTGTGACTATAGATAGAATAAAGATGTCCAGTGTGCAGAAAGACCCAGACCCCAGATCTGGGGAGAAAATGCTCATCCAGCCCAGGTAAGAGCATCCAGTTCAGAGAGCAGGAAAGGCCGGCACCTGCCAGCCTCCTCTGGGAGGTTCCTGAAACAGGACAGAGACCAGCCTGTTTCTCCCGCCAGCACGGCATCCAGATGGCGCCCTACGTGGTAGACAGGAATATTCAGGAAAATGACTGCCTCTCTAACACTTCAGGGACTGCTATTGTTGATTGCTTTTAGCAAAACCTGACCCTATTTTTTTTAATGCAAATGCAAGACAAGTACCCTGAATGCCACACTCAGGGAACACTGTGTCCCTGATTAATCCTAAATGTGACTATTCAGTGTGTGTACTTTTCTTTTCCTTAAGTATAAACCCTACTTGTGGAGAAAGATTTGCTCCAGCTGATCGCTTGGCTACAAATCTCATCCCTGACAGACAGACAGACAGATATACATATATCATACCCTTGATTTTTAAGAGTATTTTGGGGTAGAGAATCTATGATCAGTTGATCCATGTCCTGGGTAACCTCTACTCTCATTCAAGCTACCCAGATTCAGGAGTACTTTAAAGGAACCATCCCCTGGTAAAGGCCAGTGGTAAAAAATCAAGTTCGCGGAAGCAGATCTCCTGGGATAGAACCCCAGTCAGGCCACTGGCCATGTGTATGGCCAGTCTTCCAGTCACTCAGATATCATCAGAATTGTGGGGATTTAAAGTAAGTATTTCTACAAAGCACTTAAAACAGTTCCTGACACATATTACGCCCCCAGGAAATCTTAGCTAGATGACCATTGTCCTTGCAGAATGGGAGGAGGTAGCTCCCGTGTTCTCTGCAGGTTAAGATATTCTCTTAAGCCGCAGGCACCAATCTCTGTGCTCTCTGGATCTGTTACACTAACACGACGGCTGAGTACTTCCTAAGTGCCAGGTATCCTGCTATGAATTTTACAAGCGTCATCTCAGCCTAGCTCCTGGAAGGAGGCACAACTGCGTGATTCCCATATCATATGTGGGAGGCACAGAGAAGTGACCAGGCAGGTCCAGAGTCTGAGCCATTCAGCTTCCGGCTCTGCAGACGCTCTGAGCTGCTGCTTCCTGTGGCCCCCTGACCTGCCGTCCCCTCTGACCTGGGTCAGGCAGGATGCTGATGTAAGGGGAAACCTTAGAGAAGTGACATGACTCCCACAAAGACACAATGAATCCCAAAGAAACCTCTGGGAATAAGACAGGAGAGTCCTGGGAGGCGCCCCTGATTCCTCCAGGGCAAAGCGGGAGCAGAGGACAGGAGACAGCAACAAAACCCAAGGCATAGACTCCCAAAGAGGACATACTTGTGTGGTTCCATTTATAAGAGATTCACAAACAAGGTACTTATCAGAACAGTGGTGGCCTGTGGGGAGCAGGTATAGACTGGAAAGGGGCTGGAGGAGACCTTCTTGGGGGATGGAGATGTTCTATATCTTGTTGGGGTTTTGGTTACATGGTGATACATTTGGCAAAAAATCACTGAATTGCATTTCGTCGTGTGTGATTGTTGACCTTAATTAATAATAATTTTGTAGAAGATGCAGAACAGAGAAGGGTGGAATGGAACAGGAGAGGTGGTAGCAGGAGGTCATCAGAGTGATGGAGCAGGGGGCGGGGCGCGTGCATGGTTGTGACACAGGAGAGACTGCCTGTTTGCAAGACCCAGAGTCAGAATGTACTCTGCCCAGCCATCTGTCCCTCACACTGGCATGGTCTGAGCTTTGGGAGCCTCTAGGGGTCCATGCCACCTTGTCAGTACCCCCATCTTTCACCCCATGGTCCAGCCTCCATTCACATCATCTTGGTAGAAGTTGAAGGGAAACCCCCAAAACGAATGAAAATCCTTTCTTGGTCCCATCACGTGGATTCCGGCAAATCCACCATGTCTCCCTCTGTCAGCTGATGCCCCAACCTCCATGGGAGGAGCCCCCTTTAAACGCACACTGGAGACTAGACAAGGTGCCACCCATCTTCCCTACAGCCCAGGAACCAGGAAGTTCATGGTCTTGACTCCCCCATCCTGGGTGGGTTTTCTGGTCATAGTGGGATAAGGTAACGTTGAGCCCTTGCCCTCCGTCATTATTTGAGGAATCTAAAGGTCTTATAGAGGCCTGGCTCCCATTCAGCGCCAAGCCCAGGATCTCGAGTGCTCTTATTTTCACTGTAATGTTTTAAATTACTCGATGTGTATTGTTCTCTGCCTCCAGACTCCTGGCCCCAGTCACTTATATCCTAGCCACACTTGCCACTGAGAGTTACCAAAATATATGAACCTCTGTCTCACCTGTATGCTTCTGTATTTGTTATTCCCTCTACCTAGGGTATGTTTCTTCCTACTTGATCTTTCCAGCAAGTTGCTAATATCTCTCAAGGTGAAGCTCATCTCCCAATGTCTGCAAATGTTCTGCAAACACACACACCCAATGGTGCTAGCCCCACCCCTAACCCTGGCATCACATCATTCACAGCACCTCATTGGCCACTTGTCTCCCTCACTAGGGAAGAGCTACTTAATAGCAGGGGATAGGAATCCTTTGCTGTTTCATCCTCAGAGCCTGGCACACAGGAGGTCATTAGTAACTGTTACGGATTGAGAATGGGCACACACACACAGTCACAAAGAAAAATAATAAAAAGTGCTCTGCAAAGACCTTCCTCCTTCTGGGTCCAGAGCCCCCTGCTAGGGATACCCTTCTGGGCTGGAGGTGGGGCAAGTGGACATTTGCTAATCATACCTCTTCCATCCACCAGGCCTTCCAGATCTATCAAAGGCAGGACCTTCTGCACCCACAGGATCCTGGGGCAGGGAAGCCTGTTCCATCACCTATATCAGTTGAATTGAAAAGGATGCTTTCCCCATGTTTTAGGGGGGAAAGGCAGTTTTTCTTCAGCCTGCAGTTTACATGACTAAGTTTCTTTGTCAGGACTTTTTTCTTCTTTCCTTCTTTATTATTATTACTATTAATTCTAAACTCCTAAAAATAAAGGGTATCAAAATGAGCAGTGGAGAGTAGAGCCTTGTTAAACACTGAAATTCTGGGCCTGTGCTGGGGACACTCGAACAAAGACACAGGCTAATCCAGAGGGTAAGCGGCCACACTTCCAGAGTCTAGGGCAGCGCTGCCAAGGATCCAGGGAAGGCCTGGCTGCAAGGTTGCCATGGCAACGGAGCTGTCACAGATCCAGGGCTTTGCTGGGTAAGCACAAATGGATGGTGTTCAGGCTCCCTCTTTTCATTTGAAAATTACCACTAATTTGCAATTAGTTGGAGGAAAATTAGAGATGGAGGAAAGGGAATTGCTCTTTTTAGCAAACAGCCACAACCACTGAAAATTGACTTTTCTCCTGAGTCATGGTGGAGAGGAAAGAAAGCATGTCGCTATAGAGAATAAGGGCTTTGCAGCTAGATCGAAGGACTACAGCTTGGTTCTCTCATATCCTGACTGCGTGACCTTGGGGAAGTCTCTCAACCTCTCTGGCTTTACTTTCTTCAGTTATGAAACCTGTATAAACACATACACCTGCATGGTTGATGGGAAGGTTAAATGAAATAACAGAAGTCAAGTCCCAGGCACAGAGTAAGTGCATGGCTAATGGTGAATGATATCACTACTTGAGGTTTTCATTCATTCACGAAGTCTTCTTTCCTTCCCTTGCCGTTCCCTTTATTTATCCAATTCCATCATTCCCCTAGTATCTATTAAGCACTTCTCTGTCCAGGCGTGTTCTAGAAACTGTAGCTCATCACATCAGAGACCCATAAGCAGTCATGGGTCAGAATCACGTCCTCCCTACAGCTGTGCAGCATCTTCTCCTCTTCTCCTCTGCATTCCGCCCACTGATGTAAAGATTCTTTTGGCCCTAAGTGCAAAGTCTTCCTTGGTCCTTTTAGGAGAGGAAAGTCCCCAAGGAGCTGAGGTTCACAGGGCCAACAGCCCAAAGCGACACCAAAGGCAGGGACTGTGGGCGGAGGAGACTCAGGACTTGCTAACTCCACGTGTCCCTGGGCTCTGAGATCTTCCTGAACAAGGACAGCCCTCTTTGTCTCCGAGGTCCCACCCACAGGACCACCATGCACCAGATCACCAACTATCTGGGGAAAGCATGGTAGTACAGCCTTCCCATGGGCCCTTCACTCTGCCTGGAGGGCTCTTCTCCCCCACCTTGGAGAATACTCACACTTCTGCCTTCAAGTCTGAGCCCCCGGAGTACATGGGAAAGCGCCTCTCTTACTCTCTTTTTCTGTGCTCACAACCCCACTCCAAACCAAGAGAAGAAGTATAGAGCTGGTCCAAAGGAGAGAGGTGCTGCAGGTTTTTCCAACAAGCCCTGATATCCCTCATCCCTGAGGTCGGGTGGCATCGTGGTTAGGGGCCCGGGCTGCACCAATGTCCTGTCTCCACCCATGGTACGACCTCGCACAAGTTACTTCTTGAAGCTGTAGTTCAATCACATTTGCAAAAATGAGTAATGATGATATTTCTGGGGTACATCCCTGCTGTCCAAGTTTGATTTGCAGGACCAGGCGTAAAAACTGTTCTCTTTCAAAAATTGGGACTCAAACCAGTAAGTGCAGCCATGAGCATGAGAGAATGGTGATGAGAGCAGAGAACCTGAGCCGTCAGCCTGCACAAGCCTTAGACAGTAAACCGGAGGGAAACCAAGACCGCCATGCTGCAGACAGAGAACCTAGCATCCAGAGCAGTGCTGGCCGGTAGCATTTCCAGCTCACCTTCTTCCCATTAGAATGGGTGACGTGGACTAATGAAGAAATATCCACCCACATTGTAAGCCACAAGCAATTATGAATTCTATTACCCAGCAACTTGGCCAAGAAGCCTCTGGCTCACCCTCAGACAAGAAAAGTCCCACCCAGCACACAGAGGCACCTGGGAAAGAGAATGGTTCATAGGGATGGAAGGCTGGCTGATCAAGTCCTTCATCAGCACCAGGCTGAGCTCTTACCATGATACCTTCGCCCTCTTTGGTATGAAAGTGGCAGGGCGAGAAGAGGGCAGAAAGGGTCAGAATAACCATTTTCGAAGGACTGTTCCACTGTGGGAGCCTACAGAGGTGATCTAATCTCTGTGGGCTCCATTTGCCTCCTCTATCAAATGAGGATGATACCCTTGTAAGGGAATAAATGTGTGTAAAGCGGCTAGAGAAGCCCTCTGCATCCTATTGTCTTTGATGATGGACACTGGCAGCATCAATGAGGGTGACCTGAATAAGGCTTTATCATCATGCTCATGGCAACGGCTCACATTTTTCAAACATTGGATCTACCAAGCCTGGGGACTTACCAAGCATTATCTCATTTAATCCTCAAAATAACTGACAAAGATATTCTTATTACCCCCCCCCCCACTTGCCAGGGTGATTGAAGCTCAGGATTAAACAACTTGCCCACAGTCACGCTGCTTCTCAAAGGCTCAAGATAAAATTTGGATCTGGCCCTTCTGACTCCAGAGCCTGTGTTCCTAACTCCCATCCCATTCCACCTCCATTAACCTAGATAACTTACTGAATTGAGGAACTTCGAGGGGCTTTGGATCTGCATTTCACAGTAGTAATTTCAGAGCACTGTATACGGTAAGTACTACAAGTCTTACTTCAGGTTACATTTTCTCTTAATAAGGATCCAAAGGCCTAGGGCATGTGAAAGGAGTCCTTTGTACGCATGACACCAAGGTGTGACCAATCTCTGACTCATGCTGGGTGTTCGGCTAAGGTTGACTCTCGTAAATAATTCAGCTGCCACTAGGACACTTTCACCAATACCTCTCACCACTGAACAATACAGCTACTCATAGAATTCCCTTAGACTTTATTTTTCTGTTTCTGTAAGGTCAGTAGTAATGTCCTTTAATTTGGTTTTTATTCTAGTATTTTGAATATTCTCTATTTTTTCTTAGTTAGCCTAAATGCTTCTCAATTTTGTTGGTCTTTTTGAAAAAACATTTGGTTTCATTGATTCTATTCTCTGTTGAATTAATTTACACTCTGATCCTTACAATTTTCTTCCTTCTGCTTGCTTGGGTTTGTTTGTGCTTCTATGTTAGTGCCTTAAGGTAGAAGGTTAGGATGTTGAGATCTTTATTTTCAAAAAATATAGGGATTTACAGCTATAAATTTCCCTCTAGGCACTGATTTAGCTGCATCACATAAGTTTTGGTATGTTTTTATATTCATTTTCATTCATTTCAAAGTATTTTCTAATTTTTCTTATAATTTCCTCTATGACCTACTGGGTATTTAGTAGCATGTTGTTTAATTTCCACATATTTGTGAATTTCCCAAATTGCTTTCTGTAATGAACTTCTAATTTCATTCCATTGTGACCAAAGACCATAGTTTACACAATTTCAATCTTTTTTACATTGATTGAAGCTTTTTTATGGCTTAGAATATGGTAGATTTTGTAGATCCATTTGCACTAGAGAAGAGTATATTCTGCTGTTGGGTGGAATGTTCTATAAATATATGTTAGCTTTAATTTGTATACAATGTTGTTCAAATTTCTGTTTCCTGGTTCGTTGACATACAGTTTTTCATAGTATTCCCTTATACTTGATTTTTTAAAAATTTCTGTAAGGTCAATAGCAGTATCTCCTCTTTCATCTCTGATCTTAGTAAATTGAGTCTTTCCTATTTTTTTCTTAGTGGGGTATTAACATCTTAAACTTTTATTTTTGAACTTTCTATTTCTCTCCTCAATTCTATCAGCCTTTGCTTCATGTATTTGGGGGCACTGTTGTTAGGTGCATACATGTTTATACTTGTTGTGACTTTCTGATAGATTGATCATTACATCTCCATAAAATAATCCTCTTTAACTCTAGTAATATTTTTTGTGTTAAAGTCTACTTTGTCTGAGATTTGTATAGCCACTCCAGTCACTGCATTTTTATAAGGCGTTAAATGAGTTAAACCATATGCATCATACAGAAAAGCATGTGGCTCAGGGCAAGTGTTTGGTTAAGTATTAGCTATACTGTTACCTATGGGACACTGTTGGAGTGGCCTTACACGCCCCTGATCTCAGTTAAGCCTCATCACATCCAAACCTGTGGTGCATACAATTTTCTATATTTTACAGAAGAAAAAAGGAGAACCAAAGAGCTCAAGTAGATTGTCCAAGATCCTCAAGCCAATTGGGTGATCCAATGGGATCTTTTCTACTCCAAAGCCCATCCTCTCTTCTGTATGCTCTGCCTGAGATGTTGTGGCCAATTCAGTTACCTACAAGATCTTAACTTTATAGTCAAACTGAAGACAAATTGCAGTGGTCAAGAACAGGGACTTGGATGTCATAAGAGTTTACAGTAAATCTTGGAACCACTATTCACTGACTGGAGGACCTTCAGTAAGTTCTTTAACCTCTGCATGGCTCAATTTTCTCATCAGTAACTTGATGATTCTGATGGTGCCTCCTCTAAAGGGCCATTATGAGGATTCACTGTGATAATGTCAGTAAATTTCCTGGCATCTAGAGATCAGTAAAAAGTTGGCTGTTATTAATATTTATTATGATTATTACTATGGTTAGCTAAAGGGAGAAGAGGTGCACTAATATACCTACCAGAAAATGTAAGAACTGCCACAAGGTAGACAAGAGGAAGATATGTGTGTGTGTTTGGAGATAGAAGAAGTCTCCCCTGACTCAAGGACCATCAGAGGATTCCTAAGAAGTGTTATATTTCTGTAGGACCTTGAAAAAGGTACAATGAGGACAGATGAACAGGGCATGACTGGCTTGGTGAATAGCAGAGCCAAGGCACAGAGATAGGTAAGTACTTAACGGCAGCGAATGGGAAACATGCTGGAATTCCCCATCAGCACGGCTCTGGCCTCCTTTGAGAGTACCATCCTAAACACAGGTGCCATAAAAATCTAAGTATCTCAGTAAAAGGAAGAACAGATGGCCCAAGGTACAACAGGAAGGAGGTATATCACAAGGCAAGAATCTACATTTCCCCCACTCCACCCCACCACCGCTCTCACCTGTCCTATTTGCCTTTATCTCTGATGAGTTTACTCAGAACTCATCTGCCTGGTGCCAAAAGCTCTGTAGGGTGCAGAGGGTAGGTTTGGGGAAGTAACATCCTGCAAAACTAAAAACTCCCCTCAGTTCTGTGCTCAGCCAAGAACACAGATTTCTTCAGTCCAGAACTGCTATGGCAACCCTTGAGTCCGGACCAGAGGCAAAGGAGTGAGTGATCCAGCTGGGCTCCAGGGGAAGGGGCACGAGAAGGTGCTGGGACCTCACATCCTTCAGCACCACCCTGGAGAGTGGTGGTCTATGGATATTGGTCCCCCAACCCCTCCTTATCAACTCTGCCACTATGATCACCCTCACAGAGCACCCTGACCTCCCGTTTGTGGAAAATGAGGGATGTCAGCATAGGGGGCATCAGCGTGCACTGCCACTCTTTGAGACACATCTTCTCCCCAGGCTGCTCTGTGGGGCTTTGTGCTTAACAATTTCACAGCCATGATTCTGTGTCCTCCTCCTAACAGTCCACCTGTTGGTTGTTCCTTTTTAAGGGATTCTTATAATCCAAGAGAGGCTCAAAGAGGCAAAGCCACTTGCCTAAGGTCACGAGGTCATAAGTGAGGGAGCCAAATGGTAACCCCACCGCCACGGGACACCAGGCAGCTCAGTGTGGCTCCTGGAGCACACCGGGTGTGGCAAAGCTGAATCTAAGGAGCCAGGTATTATATGCTGGCCTCAGATCACAGACCATCTCAGGGGGACGTAAACAGAAGGAGGCAGGGGCTGGAGGGGAGAGCCAATGGGCAGGTGGAGAGTCTCACCAACAGCCTCCAGTGAGCTGAGCAAGGAAGGCCAGGCCATCTTCAATGCCAGATCACAATGTGGAAGGTACCTTGTCTTTAATCCCACCAAAGGGCCGAGCCCAGCCACCAGGAATCTAGCCCCACGGAGTTGGAGGGGAAACTCAGACGTGGGCTCAAGCCTCCAGTCCATGAGAGGAGGGACTGGCAAAACCAAGGGGGTAGGATTAACATGAATGTAGCACCTACTATCTGTCAGAAGCTCTCATACCTTTCATTTCCTTATAGTCCCTGCTGTGGTCCAATAAGGGGGTAGTCTGTCCCCCAGTTTTATAGATGAGGATGCTACAGCCATGATAAGCTAGTTGATCACAAGTTCTATGCCCCCTCCTTCTGTGGCACACTGGTGGATGACACTTCGCAGCACCTGACTTTTTGGGGGAGGGGGCAGGGGCACGTGACTGAGTCCTGGCTGATGGAATTGGATACAAGGTATAGAGGTCTCATCCATACTCCTTGGTCCTCATATTTGCCCACAAGAACCTCCATTCCCTTCCCCCTCTTCATTTGTCTGCTGGCTGGACACAGATGATAAAATGCAGGACTCAGAAGCCTCCATAAATGGCAGAGCCCCGAGACAGAAGGAGCCTGGGTCCCTGAGTGACAGCACTGAGCAAGAAGAGACAGAGCCCCGGGCGGAAGCCCAGGAGACATGGCCCTCCAGATAACCTGCTGTGAGCCCTGCTGCTCCATCATTTCCCCACTGTAGCCTTGGTTTCCCCTTCTGCATAAGATAAGGGTGGGACCAGATGATAGCCAAGGCTCCTCCAAAGAAGGCTGCCTTTCGGGGATGCGCACGCTGCTTTAAGCAAAGGAGGAAGAAGAAAGGCATTGAGGACTCCTCCTCCTTCCCATGGGCTCCGCTGCCTTTCTCTGGGGCTGTCTGCCAGGCCTGGTGTGGCACCTCCATCAGAATTGAGGACACCCGCAGGAGCGGCGCTGGTACCCTTTACAGACTTCCCAGCATCGTCACTGATGAGCTGGTTCATCTTCACATCCAACAGGCATGGCCCACGTAGCTCCACCTCCCAGGGAGGTGTCACCACAAGGACACCAAACCCCACCCACAGCTTCTCCTGCCCCCTGTGGGCCTGAAGGTCCAGCACCCCTGGAGGCAGGAAGCTGAGGGATCCTTGTCTTCCTTCCTTCTTGCCTGGACACTCATTACAGGGCAGTGACATTTCATTTTCTGGGGCTCCCAGCCAGTTCCACTATGCTCTGGTCCCTGGAGACCTGTGGAAGTGGTGGAGAAGACACCAGCTTCCTGACTGGGGCCGTGAAGGCCATTTCTGCCGCCTGGAGTCCTACACAGGGGACACGCCTGGCTTCCTCAACCCTCCCTTGGTTATTTGTTAGTGGTGTTATTTCTCTTCCCCTCTTGCTTCTCCATCTCCCTCCCGTGAATATCTGTCTTTAACAATCACCCTCCAGAGGCATTTGTCTGCTGGGAAAATCGCAGCTGACAGCAAAGGTCACAGTGACCAGTTCTGACTCGCCGCATACAAATGTGCCTTTTAGCCGTGGGCCCTGCAAGGAAGGAACAGGTCCTATTATTGATAAATCCTTGAAAAGACTCTAATGTATCTTCATTTCAGGGAAAACAACTGCCTTCAAGGTTGCACCAAGAAAATAAAGCAGGCGGCCTGGTGAAGGATTTGAGAAGTTGGCATTTTCCCGAAGATTAAAAGATAATAACACTTCTATTAGGATCACTCCGCCACACTGTATTGATCTCATCAGGGGAGCCACTGCAGGTCTAATACGAACAGAGCTCGTTCTGGAATTAATCACGGGGGGTTTTATTACGGTTCATAGGGCGTTTCATTCAAGCTGCATCGTTAGCAATATTTATGGCCCCACTCCCCGGCCGTTATTAAGTGCAAGTGGGCCTCGTGGAGCTGGCCCTGCTGGGTTAGAACACAAAGTCATTCTTCAAAAGTAAATCTTATCTAAGCTGTGCACACAAAGCCAATTACGTTTTGATTTACATGTTAATTCTGCTGCAGAGGCCCCGTGCTGAAGCAGGAGCGGCCAGAAGGACCATGTCTGGCTGGAGATGGGACCTCGGACAAGCTCCTTGCCTTCACTCTGCCTCAGCTTCCAGATCTGTAGAACGGGGTGGACAGAAGCTGCCCCCCAGCAGGAGAATTAAAGAGACAGCACACACAGCATCTGACATAACACCTGACAAGGGAGGAGCAGGCAAAACCCAGCACCGCTCTTCTTCCTGATAGAAGCATTATCCCTTCTTTCTGGAGACCTTACCTGACTTGAGTTCTGGACAGACCAGTCTAAGCAAAAATTCCAGAGAAAATAGGCTGAATTTGTTTTAATCCCAAACCTAAGATAAATACATGAGTTATGTGTTAGGACTCACGGAAACTAGTTCCCGGGTTACCAATTTCCACCTCCTGTCCTCTTCTTGTAGATCAGGGATGCCGACGTTTACCCCACAATGTGGGGCAACCCATCAGCTCTGGGGTAAAGACTATCCTAAATCTCACTGAATTGTTTTGAAAATTAAACAAAATAGATTTGAAAGGGCTTAGTCTCGATCTTACACAGAATACGCACTCCATAACTCAAGACTCTGTCATGAGTAGGAGTCATATACTAGTAATATAATAGTCATACTACTAGTAAGCATGGTAGGAGGATTAGTACCCATGGTAGTAAAATTAATAATTATAGTAGTAGTAGCAACAGCAGCAAGTAGTTCTACTAGTACTGGTACTAATAGTAGTACTAGTACTGGTAGTAACAATAAGGTTAATAGTGGTGGTAGTAATGGTGGTAAAGAAGTACCCGAGTCCCAGTTCTCATTACCTGTGTGATGTAAACCAAGTCAGTTAACTTCTCTGAGCCACAGGCTCATCATTTGTAAAATGGTAGTAAAATCATCTAACCCTCATGGATCTTGCTTGTATCAAATCTTACATTGTAGGTAAAGCTCTGTCTGGCCCACAGCAGGCTCAGAAAGCATGCATTTCCTTCCCTATCAGCCTCCACCTATTTCTAATCTCTTGCTTACTCCTTGCCCTGAGCTTCTGAGTCTCTTTGTGACTGCATGTCTGGAATTTGCCTTTGTGATTGCTATAATGGGAAAAGCACTAGATCGGGAGGCTGGTGAATGGGGTTTGATGCTGGATCAAAGACCTAAAACTCGTATCTTCATCCCAGGGCTGATGGGAAGACTAAGTGAGAAGATGCAAGTAAGCCCTTCCCATGGGCCTGGTCACCACAGGCATTCTATGCCAGATGCCTCTAGAAAAGGCCCTTCACTCTCCTGACCTCAGTTTCCCCGTGTACACGGTGGGAGGCTATTTAAAGTGAGCACCAAATCAAGGAACCTGCTAGAGCACTTCTTAGGACAAAGGGCTTCCATTGTCTCTCCATTCACAGAGCCTGATATAGTCCCCTGCACACAACAGGCGTCCAATTAACAATTCTTCCATCACTCGGGCCTCGTAAGAATTCCCTTCCACATCACCACAGTTAAGAGGTCATGTGGTATTTTCTGAGTGAATATCTCCAGCATCAAGGAGTTCACCATCCTGAGATTCAGCCCACGTCCTCGGTAAACAACTAGAGTTTCCAGATGTGCAGTTGAAATCGACATCTTCATAAATGCCACCCTTCAGGTCAGGCCTTTGGAATCCCATGAAACACTCTGTTGTGACAGTGCTCCACGTGTCCCATAAGATTTGCTCAGCCTCCCTTTTTTACTGGCTAGACAACCCCAGTCCTTCAACCGTTATGTTCAAGACACGGTTCGCTCCCTTACCAACCCAGCAAGTACCGAGTACTTGTGCAGCAGGCCAGGCCTGTGCTGGCACTTAGGAACACAGCAATGGGAAACGACAGGCCCTCCGTGCAGAGCGAACGACCCCGCTCACAAGTGTCTGCCATGACTTGGCTACCGTCTCAGCTTCCTACTCTGGATTCCCATCCACAGGTGCAGGCCCTGGAGTTGAGCCCCAGCCCAAGCAGTCTGACCAGAGAGACATCCGATCCCTAGCCCAGCCCCAGTATGTAGTAAATATCCAGGAAGGTATGTTGAATGAATATCTCCTACCTGGATATCACCTTCCTCCTTCTAAAGGCACATGGTCACTAATGTTCTTATCTTATAGGAAAGGCCAAGCAAGCAGCCGACGTGGAATGGGTCCCACAGGACAGAGTTTGAGCATCTCTGACTTGGACCAGTGAATAAGCTGAATCTAGGAGTGTGCAAGGCCGGGAACACAAGAGTGCAGGAGTCTACTGGCCAGACAGGAGACCGACAGGGGTCTGAGCACTGAAGGACAGCACGAGATAGAAGCGTCTGGCAGGAAGGCTGATGCCAGCACCCTAGGGTGGAGTAGGGGGCTGTGTGCTCATGCAGTGAGCTGGGGGCGGCGTCAGAGGGTAAGGACAGAGACAGTAGAGGGGGAGCCAAGTGAGCAAGGTGGAGGGAATGGCTGTCAGCAACGGGGAAAGTGAAGGAACTTCTGATGGCCGCGCGCGTCCCCGGGGCCAGCTGTGGGTGTGAAGGTCAGAGGCGCGTGAGCCTGGGCTGTGGCAGCCGCCCCCTGGGCTTCCTGGAGCAAATCAGGAACTAGGAGACAGAACAAGTGAGGGAGAGGTGGAGGTGTGGGGGAGAGATGGGGAGAGAGACAGCACAGTGAGGGCAGGGAAGAAGAGGACAGGAGATAGGGAGGGTGAGACCAAAGAGGTCGACGGCGTACGCGAACATTAAACACCAGCCCTGTGAGCACTTTCATAAACTTGGTTTATTGCATACGGCATCTTTACCATAAAATAGACTTCCATTTCCCTCCACCCCCAGTCTCCCAGCTCTGTGGCCTGATAAACAGCTGTGTGGTCGCCGCAATCTGCGCCTCGTAAATCCGCGGGTTCCGCTGGCTTCACGCCAAGCCCGGGTCGCACTTCCAGGGGGCCCTGGGGCTGGAAGCACCCCACCCTGCCCAGAACACGCCCTCCACACAGACCCCAGAAATAGATGGTAATATCCACGGAAGAAAAGAGTGCTGGTCACGTGTTCATTTTCTAGCTGGGGAAACCCACCTCTGCAGGAAGCGGCGTGAAGAGAGCGTTATGGATTTGGAAGAAACACCTGAGCCCATCACTTAAAACACCAGTCACTTGAACACTCCTGCCCTTCTATCTGACACGGGAAGTGGCTGGTCAAGGGCAAAGAGACCAGAAGGCATTCCAACAAGTAATTAGAAGCGCATCGGGGGCTACCATTAAAGACCAGCTCATTTTCTGTAATACTGAATCCAGAGACTAATTTTAGGGGATTTACAGAGCAACTTGTGAAAATATTTTTTGATTCACGAGCCCTCATATTGGTTCAACCTGAGAATACTCTTCACTAAAGTTATAGCTCCTAATATTCCCCATTAAAGTCTGACACACACTTTAAGTTGAATATAGAACCATACTGAATATATATACACACATATTTGAATATACACATATATGTACATATGTGTGCATATATACACACATATATGAATATATATGTATGTATGAATGAAATAATAGTAGACATTCCGTCTCCACACTCCTGTTGAGTTTTGAGTCCAGACTGATTTCTGCACATGGTGAACAAGAAGAGAATGGCATGCAGTTGCAATGCAGCACAAATATACTAATGTGGGTCTGACGGCTGGCTGCTTTGATTTATGAATTCATCCAGGGAAAAACCAAAAACATTAATTCATAGAGGTTAAAGGTAAGACCCAAAAGAAGAAATGCAAACGACCAATCCACACATGAAAAATTGCTCGATCTCTTGAATAATTAAAGAAATAAAACTGAACCAGTAATAGTTGTCTTTTAATTTGACAAAGACTCATAAAAAATGATAATACTCCAAACTGGCAAGGCTGTGATGAGACAGTTCCTCTCATTCACTGATGAGGCAAATGGAAACGTACATGGGTACCCACTGCAGTCTGGGGTGTCTACTAATAAGCTTGCAATGGTTTAGTGGACACAGTTACTGTCGGTAAAGAGAGAGCTTTGTTTTCTTGTATAATTGCAAAGTCTAGGGGTTACCCAGGACAAGAAAGTGAGGCTCCAACATGAGGCATGGGGAAAAGAGAATCGGGGAAATGAGAAGAGGCTGGAATAGTGAAGAAAAGGACCTGACCTGTCCAGAAAAGAGACATTTTCCAGAACCACCGGGCCTAAAAGGTGTACAATTGCCCCATGAAGATCAGAACTCCTCTGCAAGTCACCTATCACTGTGGGCTGAGAGTGACATAGAAACCCCTACCAAGAACATGTCTTGGTGGGGATCCAGGCAGCCTCAGTCAGTCCCCGTATTGTCAGGAAGCAAAGGAAAACCTTCAGGAAATATTATAAAGCACCAAACTAAGCGGGGTCCCTGGTAAGCCTGGGGCCTGACTGGGGAGAACATGATAGCACACCCTGAAAGCTCCCTAAGAAACCCAAACCCAAGGGGGCTTGCTGCCATCTGGGACGGCACTTCATCATGCATGGACTTCCCAAAAGTCCGGTTAATGCCTTTCCAGCTGCCAGCCTGGGTTCTCAGCAATGCTCCCCACCACCAACAGCAGGCAACATCTAGTTATCTCGTGTGTCCCTGGACTTACACTTCTGCCACAAAAAAAGATCTTCTCCAATACAGATGCAAATGCAATTCTGACAAGGGAAGACAAGTTAGGAGCGATTTCAAGGTGCCAATCAACTCACATATCTGTTCAGGTCCCTGATCTGGTCACTCTACTGGCTGTAAGGTTTTCTCACCTTCACTTCATACAAAGAAAATTAAGCTCCGATTTGTAAACAAAGTCCCTGATTATGGCTGCATTGTGTTCACACTTGATATGCATATTTTGAGGGTTTTCCAATACTATTTGGCCAGAGGCTATTCAGAAACTCCTTTGCTGAAGAAGCCATGAGCCTCCCCTTGGTTCACTGACCTCAGTGATGCCCCAGGACCAGAGGGCTGAAATAGAAAACCTCAACTAAACAGAAATGAACCACCCAAGAACCTCAAGTTGCTGGGATTTATTTCTATTTCTCTATTTGAATCTGCTGAGAATGTGCTTAACCAATTCAATATACTCCTTCAACGAATGTTTACTGAGGTCCCGCCAAGCCTTCTCCTGGGTGCTGAGGATCAAGCAGTGAAGCAAAGGAAACATTCTTGCCTGCAGAGACTCTGCATCTTAGTGAGAGGAGGACAGAGGGGACACACAGAGTGAATAAATCCAGATTCAGGGCCTCCTTGTTTCCCAAATTCTCCATCTCTCCTCGCCCCATGGCAGGAGACACAAAACTATTGCTCAATGCTTCAGCTCCACTCAAGGTCCTGGGAGTCATCACAGGCTCAGACAGACCCGGAGAAAGCATTATTTCTGCACCCAAAGGGCCTGGTGTCCAGGCAGCCTGACTTCTGCCTTGTTCTGACATGGCAGGGACTAGTCGCAGGGCTCTGGCTCCGTAAAGGACTCTGGTAGTAAAACTGAGACCCATGCCGTAGCCCGGGCCCCCAGACCAGGCCACAGCACCGTCAGCAGGCCCTCACAAAAACAGTTTCATGAGAGAACACAGAGAGCTTGTTTTCAGACATGCTGTATTTGAGGTACAACCAGACACGAAGGGTGAGGTGTCCAGTGGGCTTTGAGACCTCCCAGGTCTAAAGGTGAGGACCTGGCATGGAGATGGGGGCGGGTGGGGGGAAACTCCCACGTGGAGGTCTTTCTTGAAACCCAGAGAAGACATCAACAAAGGATATACTACAGAGAAGGAGAAGAGATCCAAATATGTTCAGAGGAAACTGGCTTTTAGGCGAGTGAAGGAGGGTGAGAGGAGAGAGAGCTTAGATGTGGGGGTGCAGCCCAAGGGATTCCTGAATGCCACCGAAGGTAAAGCTCTGGGGAAAAGAGAGAAAGTGAAGAGCACCAGATCAGGGGTACTGAAATGGAGCCACTGGGTTTGGCAACTTGGACCTTTCCAAAGCCTTTCAAGAGAGGTTCCAATAGAGGGAGGGCGGTCATCTTACAAAGGGAAGAGGGGACACGGTATCAGAAGGCCAAGGAAGCAAGTGTGCAACTCAACTCAGTAAGTCTGGGGTAAAAAGAAGAGGGGGGGATGGCTCTGGAGGAGGTGGGATGAGAAAGAGCTTACATGAGCTTTCAGGCTGAGACCTTGAACAAGCAAAAGAGGAAAGATCTGCTGGGAGGGAGATCCCACAAAAGGCAGGAGTTATCTGGAGGAAGAGCACAGATGTTTTCAGCTGTGAGGAATGACATGTCTCACAAAAGTGGCTTCAACAATAGAACCTTCTTTTTCACACCAAAAATGTACAGAGTGTCAGTCCCATCCTTTAGGAAGCTATGGAAGTGCTAGAACAGGAAGTACTTTTCATGCAATCGTGATCCAAGTGACATCAAATGGACACAGTTGGCATGGGAACCAGAAAGCTTGAGGGACTCAATTTTCAAACTTCATTTCACAACTGTAGCTGCATTTTGTGTGGGTGTGGATGCTAATTGTGATGCTTAGGCCAGTGCAAGGACAAAAACATATTTCTTAATGAGTTTCCTAATACTTTCTTCACTGGATAATCAGTACTTTTGTTTTTTGACA
The DNA here is from genome assembly GCF_002837175.3 of Physeter macrocephalus. NCBI lineage: Eukaryota > Metazoa > Chordata > Mammalia > Artiodactyla > Physeteridae > Physeter > Physeter macrocephalus. The sequence goes on from NC_041230.1 coordinate 36,457,698, forward strand.
TTAAACATATTTTCATGAATCATTTCGCATCCAAATGTGACCTACAAACGTGGCTCAGTGGTAGCTTTGTTGCTGAGGGGGTCCATGTTTTGTACGCAGGGCCATCAGCAGAACTAATGCATCGAGGTCCCATGTATATTGCCACTCTCTTCCTCCCCAGGCAGCCCCATCCTCCTACTAAAGATCTGATTCCAATATCTGGAACCAAAAGCGCTTGGCTTGAAGTGATGAATCACACTCCTTAAGTTAGGGTTGGTCACCTTCAGGTGACTATTTATTTTGCCCTGTGCCTACTGACTGAAGATTTCATTGATTATTAATTTCAGCTAAAACAGGCCTCAAGCATCAATGCTGGCTTATCCCATCAACACTGAGGGATGGAATAGGAACCAATGGGTGGAAGGCATGGGGTGGGGGAGGAGTTTCTAACAGCCAAATGACCCCAGAATGGGACCAGTGATCTTGCGAGGAAATGATTTCTCCTTACTGGGTTGGTTGGAACATCTGAAAGTTTTCCCAGTTTGTCCTAATACCCTTAGGGCCAAGGCAATGTGAGGATATGGAAATGATGCTGGTCTCTCATGCAAAGCTTTTATTCCTATGTGGCATCTCCATCACTGACAACCTCAGTCTACCTGATCCCAATGGACTTGGCCGCCCAGGATGTGACATTCAAACCCCATCATTCCCCTGAGTCCACACCTAAGAGCTGGGCGACCCAGAGCCCTGACTCTCCCAGAAATGGCCCTGCCAACCATTTCTCACTGCCCCCTACCCATCTGAGAGCCACTGTCTAGGCACTAGACCATGGAGCCACCGCTTTTATAGCTCTCCAGGTGATTCTGATGAATATGCAATTTCAAGCCACTTGCTCTCAGGGAAAATGAGAAACTCTATGATAACACGGCGGTCCTTGATGACCTGGAACCTGCCCAGGTGGTTCGTCTCATCTCTTAATGCTTTGCTGTCTTCAATTTCCAGCAGCACTAAATACTTACAATTCCCTGTGTGAACCTTATGTGTGGAGCGTGGAGAGATCTGGGACAAAGCAGACTCCAAGACTTGCTTTCATGTGAATCCTTAGTGTGTTAGGACAAGGGAAAGCCCAACAGGACTCAGTCTGGCTTTCTGGGCCTTCTCTGCCCAGTTAACAGAATTTTGTCGCCCTGTGGCCTTTTGCTCCCTTTCCTTGTGTTTATGCCATGCATACACCTTACTTGGACCTTTGTGGGTGGCTACGGGTGTGAGCCATGCACACCTGTTCTTCAGTTCTCTAATCATTAACCACTTAACAGAACCCCAGTGCCACCATTATTTCTATTATTTCTGTGTCTGCCTCTCACAGGAATCTGAGAGCTATTCAAGGGTGGCCCATGGTTTTCAGCACAGAATCTGGCATATAGGAGGTACTCAAAGAATTGCTTATTCATAAGAAACTAATATATGAGGAGTGTAACTTCCCAGAGGCTGTGTGGGATGGAGGCATGACAAAAGGAGAAATCTTTTCAGTTCCTATGACAAATCTGAGGCATAGGGGTTTGACACTCAGAATTCATAATATTCTCTCCAGTTTGCCTCCTTCCTCTCCAGAAGAGATTGAACTCAAACCCACACTTGCACATTCTAGGCCACCCTAATGGCTATAACCATGACAACTGTATTATATTTGCAATGTTAAGAATGTGTTGTGCAACTTTCCAAACTTCATCAAAGAAGCGCTCTAGAAATATCTATTGACGGATGGACCACCCGACTGCATGAGAGAGACTGTTTCCCAAGAGTGGGCCCAGGGTCCAACGAGTCATTTTGTCCACATAACATCAGCCATCTGCTTCTGGGTCACCACCATCATCCGATTCCACATTACAGCGTCCCTTTTGAGCATCACTGCAATAAGATGTCACTAGTACCATCAACCAGGTCTTGAACAAATTCTGTTGGGGGACTTTTACTCTAGATCCAATCTTGTGCAAGCCTGGCCCCCTTCTCCCAGCACTCCCAGACCCGCCCCTTCACACTCAACCTCACCCACTCCAGGCTCTTCCCAAACCAGAAGAGAACACACTATACAAAGGGGACAGTCACAGGTCAGGTTGCCCAGGAAGCAAATGCTGAGCTGTTGAGCATGCTGGATGTTTATTAAGACGCCCTTCAGAAGGGAACATGGGGAAGGGAAGGGAACAGAAGTAGGGGGCAGAGGCAGACATTCAGCAAACCCAATGGCAGATTTTGCCGCCACCACGGGAAGCTGTGGAGTTAGAATTGACCCTTCAGCACTGCTCCAGGTTGAGCTCAAATACTTAATACGCCCATGGCGACTATTCAGTATTAGATTGGGCACCCCAAGAAGGGGCAAGATCTCAGGTGTGTGGCTTTCTGCAAAAGGAGGTTGACACATACCAAGGCTCTCTGCCCAGAGTCCTCTGGCAGCTGGGACAGTAAGTCCTCATTGAAGGGGGACCTCAGAAGCACATCACAGCATCTACCCCAGAACAGTAAAGAGTTTAGTCTATCTCCTCCAAATGTAGGGAACCAGCACACCCTTCAAACTCAAGTCATGAACTCAGAGCAACCAACACAGGAGCTGGCTGCATACTGTGGATCCCAGAAGGGACCCTGCCTTCCTTCCAACAGTCCCCTCCTAATCCCTACCATGGGGCGTTGGCCTCCATTTTCCTGTCCAGCCTTTCTAGTTCTCTCCTGAATCCTTACCTGCTTCTAAGGGGCCACAGTCCTTGGTCAGTGTCTTCCCAGTCCTTACTCAGGCCATCCATCCTGTTGCCATTCTGCCATAAGTGGATGAAGCATAGACAGCCGTGCCACTGCACCTACCTGCCGTTGATTTCCATCTGCTCCCTACCTTTAACTTGTCTACAGTGTTGACCCTTGTCAGATACCAAGGCCTGCTTGGTCCCACAGAGCTCACTCCATCATCACATTGACAAGGAGCCCTGGGACAGCAGAACAGCCAGGCTCCCAGTTGCCCCTTCTGGCCACATCCCATCACCCACATAGCAGGAGTTCATTTTAGATAACAGCACACCCTCATGAGGGATGTGGCTAAAGGTGAGATTACAAGAGATTTTGAGGGGGCTTTCAGTGACAGGCCTGCAAAGTTGAGAATGAATTACATTTATAATACTACCCAGGCCCAAGGACATTAATTAGCAACTGAAAGAAACAGGGAAAGGTGCAGAACCACAAATCTATCAGCAACTGTCACTCCTTAACCACTTAGTGATCCATTCATCCATCCCATCAGTAAGCACAGGCTGATACCCACTTCGGGCCAGTCTCCTACTGGCTTCTAGGGACATGAAAATCAAGAGGCCTGGATGGAAAGTCATGTGTGCTCTTTCCCCTGTGTTTCCACTTTATCTCGTAAAGGCCACATTTCCATCCACTTTTCCCATGCAGGGAAATGCCTTAGAGGGAACTCTGGTCCTCTCTGCCTTCTTACTCCCCGATTCCTGTGGAAGGAGGAATGTCCAACCCAACTGGTCAATTGAGATTCAATGAGGGATACGGTCCCAAAGACACGATCCTTCTTTCATTGCCCTTTTGCCATCCAGGCTCTGGCACCACACATTCTCCTCCTCCTCCTTCCTGCCTCGCTATTCTGAAACCAGCAGGGCAGGACCCCTCTCAGAAGACAAACCCACCACTCTCCCTCTCTCCCTCTTCTCTACTCCCCTAGTGATTTCTATGCTTGATGCAGGCAGGCCTGCAGTCCTGTTTCACAAGGTTAGGAATCTGGAGTCTACAAGTCATGCTACTTTTCTTGTAGTTCGCTCAAGTCTGCAGATCCTAAAGTTTAAATACATAATATAATGTAACAAGTAGGAGATACCACTTGGTCCCGAGTCTAAGCCACAAGCTCCTACACAGTTTACTAGAATCTCTAGGTTTGATGGTTATTGAGTGTTCTGCAAGCATTATCAAAGTAGATAAAGGGATCCCCATTCAATAATCAGTTCTTTGTGTATACATTCTTTAATGGTCAAACTTTGAATGGGAAGAAGAATGCAGTGCTTCTTTTGCTCCAAGTCCCTAAGAAGACATAGTTTCTACTGTCCTGAAGCTTACAGTCTAATGGTCAAAAAAACAAAAAAGACTGTAAAAATACAGTAAAAATATACCTAACCCAGCCTGAGGGAGCCATCCGTATAGGTTTTTTGGAAGCAATAAATGCAGAAGAGAGACTTACGTGATGAGTACGGTAAATGAAGGTCATGGAGCAGAGGGGATGTAGTCCAGACAGAGGGAACTGCATTATCAAGTGTTCAGGGTTCAGTTATGGTGTGATGTGAGGGAAGAGCCATAGGTAGTTAGGGCTGGTGTGTGAGAGCTTGCATCCCGTCAGATTAAGCTCCTGAGACACTTGCACTTGCAGGGGGTAAGGAGAAAGTACGTATTTTATCCTCTGATTCATATCTAAATCCCTGAGGATACACCTGGAGCATTAAGCTCTTATTATTCACCCACGACGTATTCACCTATAGTCTTGTTTGGCTCTCACATCTTGGAAAGCAGACCAGACCTGAGCTCCCTTCAATGCTCTGAGTGAGATGTAAACGCCAGTCAAGCCAGGACAATGCACTTCATATACTGGAATGGTTTTGAGCTTCCCAGCAGGTAGAGGCTCCAGGAGAAGCCTTAGGTGAAGAATAACCGTTTACAACCAGGCCTCTATCACCTTCCGTTTTGCCTACTCTCCGCCCTGTCTGACTGGTCTACCTGCTTCTGTCTGATCCTCTTTAATTTAGCCGTCAAACCAGCCACACTACAAATCACACCACATCAGAATATAATGCTTCAAAAGCTCCCCAACGCTTTCAGGACAAAGTCCAATTTCTTTATTATGATGTCACAGGTTGCATTCTTCCAGATATAGACCCTGAGACAACAGTTAACATATAGAAGTGTATCAGGGGACTTCCCTGGTGGCTCAGTGAATAAGAATCTGCCCGCCAATGCAGGGGACACGGGTTCGAGCCCTGGTCCAGGAAGATCCCACATGCCGCGGAGCAACTAAGCCCGTGCGCCACAACTACTGAACCTGCGCTCTAGAGCCCGAGAGCCACAACTACTGGGCCCAAATGCCACAACTACTGAAGCCCACGCACCTAGAGCCTGTGCTCCACAACAAGAGAAGCCACGAGAAGCCCGCGCACCGCAACAAAGGTTTTGCCTACTCTCCGCCCTGTCTGACTGGTCTACCTGCTTCTGTCTGATCCTCTTTAATTTAGCCGTCAAACCAGCCACACTACAAATCACACCACATCAGAATATAATGCTTCAAAAGCTCCCCAACGCTTTCAGGACAAAGTCCAATTTCTTTATTATGATGTCACAGGTTGCATTCTTCCAGATATAGACCCTGAGACAACAGTTAACATATAGAAGTGTATCAGGGGACTTCCCTGGTGGCTCAGTGAATAAGAATCTGCCCGCCAATGCAGGGGACACGGGTTCGAGCCCTGGTCCAGGAAGATCCCACATGCCGCGGAGCAACTAAGCCCGTGCGCCACAACTACTGAACCTGCGCTCTAGAGCCCGAGAGCCACAACTACTGGGCCCAAATGCCACAACTACTGAAGCCCACGCACCTAGAGCCTGTGCTCCACAACAAGAGAAGCCACGAGAAGCCCGCGCACCGCAACAAAGAGTAGCCCCCGCTCGCCGCAACTAGAGAAAGCCCGCACGCAGCAATGAAGACCCATCACAGCCAAAAATAAATAAACAAATAGAAGTGTATTAGGGAGTACCCTTGGGATCAATCCATGTGGAAGGGAAGAGGGGGAAGGAAGAAGAATTGAAGAGAAGCTGAGAAGGTATGATGCAGTCCTAACAAAGGCCTCAGTCAACTCCAAGGGAAGCTCCGAAGCCAGATGACCTTTCAAGAGTTGAACCAAGTTGGGCAAAGGGGCCAAGCCTTAATACGCACATGGCAACAAGTCTTGGATACAGACCACCCGGAGAAAGGGGGCATGACCTGGGACAAGGTAGCTTGATCCAAGGCAAGTTCCTGAAAGAAGCTGATAGCTGGGGGCTGTCTGCCAGTACTATTCCCAGCACTTGGAGGAGGAAGGCCATCAGACCTGAAAGAAGATCTGAGTGATACATCACAGCAACTAGTTCTTGGCATTCAATGACTCTTATGATTTTTATGACCTACTATATTAGTTTTCGGGCTGCCATAACAAAGCACCACAGGCTGGGTATCTGAAACAACGGAACCGTATTTTTTTCTAGCTCTGCATGGCTAGAAGTCTGAGATCAAGCTGTGAGAAGGGCTGACCTCTCTTCTTGGTTTACAGATGATCATCTTTTCCCTGTGTCTTCACATGGTCTTCCACGTGTCTGTGTCCTAATTTCCTTTATAAGGACAATCGTCACATTGAATTAGGGCCTGCCTTAATGACCTCATCTTATCTGCGCTACCTCTTTGAAGACTGTATCTCCAAACACAGTAACATTCTGAGGTCCCAGGAGTTAGGACTTCAACACACAAATTTTGAGGAAGCACAGTTCAGTCTTTAACAGCTGCTTACCTCTTATCATTTTCCACTATCAACTGTTCTCCAAACATCTCTGGTCAAATCACACCAAAAAACTTATTCTTTTTTCCCCCTGAATTTTATTTGCTTACTTTTAAACAAGTTAAATCTCTAAGGGATGCAACCGCATATGGATTCTATGGCCAGTGGCCTTAGCAGGAAGCTTGCTTCAGAATTTGGCCCAAACCAGGCTTCTGTTCCATGGAAGTGGGTTATCTTTCCCTGGATGACTCTGGTTTTGTTTGGTTTGTCTCCAGAAGTCACTATTTTGTTTTCCCTAGATAAAATTTGGGTTCATTTCAGGCATGAACACTCAGTTTTAAGAAGAGCTGTGTGCTCCCTCCGATTTGGAAGACCTTGCTCACTGCCAGCAAAAATGCCTTGGACCACAGCCTTCCAGACATAATTGGTGTTTTAGAAGTCATGATCCCAGCAGGCCTCCACAGGGTCCAACATGGCAAAAAGAGAGCGACTGGCTGGTTCTGGAAGATGCTGTGCTGGTCTACACCTCTATGCTTTGTCCATGCTCTGACCTCTGCCAGAAACGCTCTCCCCACTTTGCCCAGAGAACATCTTCATCTGACCTATGTCTCCTTCAAGAGTCAGCTGATGTGCCTGCTCCTCTCTGAAGCCTTCATCACAGTGTCTTGTCTCTTTATGTCCTTTTCTCTCACACTGCATGATGATAAACAGTTGCCTCAGAATCTCTAGTTATGTACCAGGCATCAGTAAGTGTGTGTTGTTTGCGTGGGTGGTTCACGGTTGGTGAGCTGAGTGACTTGCCAGGGATTCTATCCTGGCCATGGCCCATATTTTCTCACCAGCTTTGACCTCACTGTGGATGTCTTTTACATATTTTAATGCTTTCACTCTGGGTAAAGGCAAAGTGGATTTGGGCACCATATTTCCTAGTCTCTATTTGTGGTAGGCAAAATAATGGCTCTTCCAAAAATGTCCTAATCCCTGGAATATGTAAATAGGTTACATAGCAAAGGGGAATTAAGGTTGCAGTTGGAATCGAGATCGCTAATAAACTGACCTTAAAATAGAGATATTATCTTGGATTATCCAGAAGGGCCCAGTGTAATCCCAAAGGCTCTTAAAAGTAAAAGAGTGGCGCAGAAGGGAGAGTCAGGCGGAGAGATGGTGGAAGGATGGTCAGAGAGATGCAACACTGCTGGCTTTGAAGATGGAAAAGGGGGACACAGTGAGCCGAGGAACACAGGCAACCTCTAGCAGCTGGAAAAGGCAAGGAAATGGATACTCCCCTAGAGCCTCTGTAGAGGAATGCGGCCCTGCTGACACTGTGATTTTAGCCCAATGAGACCGTGCTGACAGGACGGTAAGATAGTCAATTTGTGTTGTGTTCCGTCCCTAAGCCTGTAGTAAGTTGTTTCAGCAATCAAAAACTTACACACCATTCTAAACAGACCTCTTCTCATCACTGCCCTCATGCCCCGGTCCTACTTCATAGGTGCCAGAGAGGGATAGCTTGCATTACCAACATTTGGGAAGGTTCCTGACTCAAGGACCTGGGCCTCTGAAGACCCATGAGAAGCCATAATAGTAAAGCATTTGGTGATTTTCATTGAAGGGATGTTCTGTGCAGACATTATGACAGGACCTATGTGATTATACAGGATCAAATATGCTCCAGCTTGTTCACAGTCTATAGGATAGATGAGGTATGCATGTAGTGGCCAAACGAAGGTTACTAAGAGGGGCAGTTGTTCCTAACGGGGATCTGTTGGGACACAGTTACTAGAATCTCACTGTCTTCTAAAGCAACTCACTCTGAGAATTTTCCAATGGGCCATGAGTTGGTACAATGAATTACCTAAAGGGGCGTGAGCCTCCTCTCTGGACTATTTAGGACCAATCTCTGCAGAAAGTGGGGCTGGCACTGAGTAGTATTTAGAAGGTAGGTCATTCTTGTAGGAGAAATGGCATGGAACGGCTCGATGCTGGCAGAGGTGCACCTCCGAGGTGCTAGTCTTACAAAAATGAACATGCAAGTTGACGGTAAATCTTGAAGAGGATGCAGTCCAGAAACACCAGAACACAGATCATGAGCGGGAGAAAACCGGGGGAAAAGTGGCGACGAGTGAGGGCACGATCCAGACCCTGGAGGACCGATGGGGCGATAGGGAGCCATGACAGATTCTTGAGGAGAGGAGGATGCAGTGAGGACAGAGGGTCCGGGCTGAGGGTGCTGCTGTGGGTGGGCAGAGACAAGGGAGAAGGGGAACCTTGGTAATTATCAGCTTCCACTCTGGAGCCCCATCACTGACTTTTCCTACTGTTCCTAGAGCATCGAATCTGACAGTTCGGGCGTTGTTTTTTTAATTAACATTGACAAGATTGGGAATCTCATTCACTTAATTTCCATCCAAGTCTTGGAGGATGACGCACTGACTTTTTAAACAAAAGAAAAGAAAAAAAAACCTGTAAATAGATTCTCAAAACTTCCCTCTCATCCGCAGCTCACCTGACCAGACCAAGCAAATCCTGCATTTAAAGGTAAATAACGAGCGTGTAAATATTAAGCCATTTTTACTCCTCTATTAGGTGCCTGAGAGATTAATGATATTTTAACAAATAAGCTGTGACATTCTCGTAGCCTGTTATCAAAATGTAGGTATGGGTCTATAAATTGAAGGATAATCAGAAATAATACAGTAATATCTACAGAGCTCTTTGGATCGTTCCTGGCGTCTTCACACTCATTTGTGCGGCTGGACTTCACAGGCACTGTGTGGAGTTGGTCTAACAGAGACTTAGAGAGCTTGAAAGCCAGGCGCCAACCCCAGGCAGCATCACTCACCACTCTCTGCTCTTTCCCCAGAACCACAGTGCCTCTTCTGTTTGAACAAATGTCACGCCACGTGCGAGAAGAAACAGGACGTGCGGCCCGACGATACAACATCCAAGCTCAAATGGCCGGCAAGGCCAAGACAGTATACTGACTTCCCGCAAAGCCAAAGCGGGCACGGGCCCCCCTGGAGCCCATGACCTTATTCCAGGTCTAGAAATGCTGAAATGGAAGCTGCCAGCAGAGAAAACGCTTGGATCATCCGGAAAATGTATCTGGTGTGAAGAATGCAATTGCAGTTTCCTAAACTGTGAGGCATCACAGACTATTTCACACCTAGTTCAGTCCCAGCATCAAGGATTATTGTGCAAATGCCGGCCAAGCAGATCCCACCACATCCCCTGACCAGGCCTGTTCCAGACCGGCAGATCTAGGGGGAGGAGGGGGGCTAGAGCTTTGCTGCTAGGAACTAAAGCAGTGAGCTCTGAAATGAGCTCTTAACAGCTCTCTTTCTGCTCCATCCAAAATGCCATCTTTCAGCTGGGTTAACAGGACTGACAGGCACCCATGGCTGCAATGACCTTTGCCATCAGCATCAACACGGCGCCCACCACGCAGGCACAAAACGTGCAACCCTGCAGGCCACTGCAATGCAACCAGCACACCAGTTCTTCTGGGGAAATGGCATTTCCCTGTCAGTTAAAAAATATATGGGATCTGGGAGAGGAGAAATCAACAGGTTTGGATGCATATGCCAGGCACAGTGCCGAGCTTTTACCGATATTTTCTCCGTGCTTTCCTGTGAACAGTGTGTCAAGTTGTTACAAAAGCCCAGGGCAAAGAAAAGGAAACTGAGGGTCCAAGAGTATAAGCAACTCCCCCATGGCCACAGAGCGCCCCTATCATCTACAGGTTAAAAACAGCTCACTTGTGACATCCAAAGTATGTCACGATGTGGCCCCTGCCCACAAGGATAGCACAACTAGGATTAAACCCAGGCCCACCTTTTTCCAAAACCCACGTTCCATGTATTTTTTGAAGGATCCAAAGACTGGCTGCCAAATAAACAAGTGAATATAGATATTTCTACCGTCCCACACTGTGCTCTTAAATGATGGGTTAAACAGAGAGGAAAAAGGCTCTCAACCAGAACGAGGGAAAAGAAGAACCAACTGAGATAACTTGACAAAGTTGATGAACAACCAGAGTATTCTCCATATCATTCGCCTGGATCCAGACTGCGCCAGGAGGATTATTCCAAAGAAAGTGACCACGTGATGTGAAATGCATCTGAGGCACGCACCGACACCTCTTGGAAAATATGGCCCCAGGGAGACTGTACATCTTGGCCTGATGAGGGAGTGTGGTAAAGAGCACAGAAGCCCTCCACTCCCCCAGATCAACGCACGCTCTGCTCAGCTGTGCTTTTCCTGTGGGAGACACTCCCCTCTGTGACAGCAGCAGGGCACGCCAAGGCTGTTCCCTCCTCTGCTCCAGTTCTAACCACTGATGGCTGTGACTTGAATCCCGTGCCGGGGCTGGCCTCCAGTTAGTTACCATACACAGAGCCTCGGCACCAGAAAGCTGAGTGCCCCCCCCACAAGGCTGAGTAATACACCCAACAGGAAGCTTATCAGCCCTTTGAAGCCCAGAGCTGACTTGGCCAGTATGGATGGTGGTGGAGCTGCTGGGGCAGAGTGACACTTCAGCTGTCACTTGGGAACACGTCAACGTTTCACAGAAGACTCAGTCCCTGTTTTATCATCTTCCTCCCCACCCCAACCAGCCGTAATCCTGGGGGACAGTATCATGCACGTGCACAGAGTTGACTCAGCCAACTGCCATCAGGGTGTTATGCATAGCGGTTGAGAGTGGAAAAGATCACCTACCTTCACATCCCAGCCTCCAGCAATGACTTGTTGTGGCTCCTTGATCAAGCTGCTTCTTCCTTCCTTGCCTCAGCTTCTCCTCTGTAAAACAGGGATTGTTATGAGATTTCATGAGAAAATCCACCCAAAGCATTTATGCTGTGTTTGACATGCCGGTGACCATTTTTACCTCCACATCAGCTGCCATACCCAGGATCTTAAGGTCACTCACAAAGTTTCTGGCTCTGAAACCTTAAAATCTAACATCTGACCACAGCCTATGTCTTTTCAGCTCCCTCAATCACCTGCCATCTTCTGTCTGGCCTTATCACGATGTCCAGTCCCTCGAGTGGTTCCCCTCGAGCACCTCAACCTCCCCACTTAACCCTTCTCTTCATTCCATCCTTCCTTTTAAATTTATTTATTTTATTTTTGGCTGCACTGGGTCTTTGTTGCCGCACCCGGGCTTTTCCCTAGTTGTGGTGAGCGGGGGCTGCTCTTTGCTGCAGTGCACTGGCTTCTCATTGCAGTGGCTTCTCTTGTTGCGGAGCACGGGCTCTAGAGTGCAGTCTCAGTAGTTGTGGCTCACAGGCTTAGTTGCTCCGCGGCATGTGGGATCTTCCCGGACCAGGGCTCGAACCCGTGTCCCCTGCATTGGCAGGCGGATTCTTAACCACTGCGCCACCAGGGAAGCCCTCTTCATTCTATTCTTACGATCCATCACGTCGACCATCCTCTGGGTTCTTGCTCCTCAGTGCCTCTGTTACCTGCCCCAGAAGAACCCAACCATGGGTCAAACCAAACATCTGCCCCTGGTGCTGCCCCGCTGGGCCCCTCCTCACCCGGGAGCTCACGACCCAGCCACGCCCTATCCTGGCCCCCATCCCAGCTGTGGCACCAACACACCTTGGTTCCCAGGCCAACCCCCTCCATCACTCTAAGGAGAGCTGCTCCACTGTTCTCAAGTCCCACAGCACAGCACCTGGCTTCCTACTTCCAAATGGTAATAGAGGGTTTCGGTATAAACTCCCTCAATGTTTTGTTTCACTGCCCGCCAATTTACTTATTTATTTATTTAGAATCAATTTTGTTTATTTATTTATTGGCCGCGTTGGGTCTTCGTTGCAGCGCGCGGGCTTTCTCTAGTTGCCGTGAGTGGGGGCTACTCCTTGTTGTGGTGCACGGGCTTCTCATTGCGGTGGCTTCTCTTGTTGCGGAGCACGGGCTCTGGGCACGCGGGCTTCAGTAGTTGTGGCTCGCGGGCTCCTGAGTTCAGGCTCAGCAGCTGCGGCGCACGGGCTTCGTTGCTCCGCGGCATGTGGGATCTTCCCGGACCAGGGCTCGAACCCGTGTCCCCTGCCTTGGCAGGTGGACTCTCAACCACTGCGCCACCAGGGGAGTCCTGCCCACAGATTTAGAAGCCCCCACAGCTCTTTTCACCATGTCCCCCTCCTTAGGGGAAAATGTCCCTGCTTCCACTTTCCTCTGTACCAAGCATCACTCGGGAGTCTTGCCCATCAGTTTTCACTTCTGTATTCTGTGCTTCCAGGCTTCCCCTCACCAAAGACCCCTCCCCTCAGCATATAAATATGCCCAGGCTTCCCAAACCTTAAAAAGAGAAGAAAAATCTCCCTCAGCCCTCTCTCCCCCTCCAGCCCCTTCATAGAGACAAGCTTCTCCAAAGGGCTGTCTACCCTCCTCACGGTGCTCCTTCACCTTCGCTGCCTCTGCAGTCTGGCTTCCCGAGAAAATACTCTCAGAAGGTCCACAACAGACGTGGAGCTGCGCGGTCGACCCCCTTCTCTTCTTCCCTTCTCCCATCTAGTAATTTAAAGTTCGATCGACTCGGACCCTACCCGCTTAATAGCTTTGAAATCTCTCCCAGCTCTCCAGCCCACTAGCAGGGGTGTGTTCTGGATTTCCAAATTTGTCCATGCACATAGCAATCCAGCCTCTACTCCAAGCTAGGAGGGCAAATAGGAATGTTCCTCTGCTGACTCACCATTCTAAAATGGTTCTCACTGCCTCTAGGAGTAAAATCTGCTCTCCTGTGCACGGTGTACACGGATGCTCTGGCAGCAGGGAACATGGCCTTCATAAGGGCTAACTGAAGGACGGCGACTGGGAATTTAAATGGACGCGAGCTCCCCTCCGTCAGGGCACATATTCATTTCTCTCTTTTGAAAACAATGCTCTTGGTAGGAGAGAAAAGTCTTTTTTAAACTTTCAGAGGAAATTCATCAAATGTGGCCCAAACTGGAATACATTTATAGCATAATGGAAATGTCCTTTTCGGGCACACATTTTATGTGGTTATTTCTTGAGATGGCTCTCCGACTATAGAAGGCACCACTTAACAGAGAATATGCTGTAAGAGGCAACGTTCTTAAGAACCGGATGTTATCTCGTGTGATATTTGCAAGTCCAGGACCAAAGGGTCCTTCTCCCTGCCCACTGCATGCCCGACTGTTGGTTCCAATCCTCAGCCCTCAGATTCCAGCACTCTGACCTAGAAAGATGCGGCAGTCACTACCATGCTCCTTTCCAGAGGAGGCCCCTGAAATCCTACAAGGAAAGGGATTTTCCTTGGGTCCCATGTCCAGTGTCTGTAGCAGAATTGGGACCGAAACGTGGTCTCTTGCCACTGTGGTGCAGGGTGTCGCCCACAGGACCCCAGGGTCCACACGGTCCAATATGAGAAGCCCCTTAGGAGCTGGGTCAGATGTATGTCAGCACAGAGGCTGTGATGGGTACGAAGACCTCTGGACCACTGGCAACCACACAGATGTGTGATGAGGAGGAGATGGTGGAGCAGCCTCTAGAAAGAGGAGTAGGGACGGATGTTCCCAGCACAGGGAGCTCAGGATAAAGGAGGAAGCAGGACGCGCTCAGCCCCCGAGCTCAGCCCCACAGGAAATGGCTCTGCGCTCCTTGCTCTGACTTAACAAGCACTGAATTCCTCTCTGAGAAAGTGTTTTCACCAGAGCATCTGGTCCCACCCTAGAATACCAAGCAGAAGGCAGTCAGATAACCACTCTGATTTTTTACCCCACCATCTTTCTACTGAGCCAGTGAATAATTCCACATCACTCCAGGTCTCTGGTGGCCCAAGCAGCTCCATGCTAAATGGCTCCCAACATCCAAGCCAACGCACAGTGCCCTGACATTGTCGGCACAGCCTGCAGCCCAGCATGGATCCACCTACCTTGCCAACACACACACACACACCCACACACACACATCCCACACACACTTTGCCTGATATGCTTCCCCCAGTCATGGTCTCAGAGTCAATGAATGACCAGATTCTCCACCCAGTCACTCAACCTCAAGTTGAGGAATCAACTTCAGTCCTGCTTTCCAAGAAGCCCGTAGAGCCAAGTTTGTCCAAACCCCATGAGGCGTCCCCCTGTCCCCAGTCCCCACCCTCCCCACCTGGGCCCAGGACCTCGTCATCGCTCACCTGGATCATGTTTCCCCAGTCCTCCCCGACCCCCATCTGCCCTCCTCGTAACCACTCCAGGCCTTTGGAGAGGACTCTCTAAGACAAACTATAACCACAGAACTCCTCTGCTTAACCTCCTTCAGTTCCATTGTCCACAGTAAATCCCAGGCCCCCCATTATTTACAACCCTGAATCCCAACCCTTCAGCGTGCTGACCACTGAAGGCCAATCATTCATTAATTAATCTACTCAACAAACATTCACTGAGTATCTATGCCATGACGGGCACCGTTCTTGGCACTTGGGATAAATCAGAAACAATGACTCCTGCCTCCACGGAGCTTACATTCTAGGTGATGGAGAAAACATAAGTAATAATCATAATAAATGTGTAAATTACTGTGTAATTTAGGAGGCGGTAAATGCTGTGGAAAAAAGAAGACGGAGGATGAAGACAGGAAGTCTAGAGTGCGGGAGGAGTGACAAGTGTCAACTGGGTGGTCAGAATCACCCAACTGAGAAAAGGACATTGGAGCAAAGACTTGAAGCAGGTGAGGTTGTGAGTCTCAAGGATATCCAGAGGAAGACGAGGCCAGGCGGTGGGAGGAGCCAGTGCAAAGGCCCTGAGATGTGTTGGGGAAACAGCACGGAGGCCAGTGTGGGCAAAAGAAATTGAACAAGAGGGAGAGGAGGGGGAGATGCCATCAGAGAGGATAAGGAGGCCAGACTACGCTCCTCTGTCAGTCCCTGCCCTGCACCTCACGAGTCTTTTCTCTGAAATGTCACTGTCGCCAATTCCCCAAGCAAACTGGGTGCTCTCTCGAGCGTCAGTGCCGTGCCTGTGTTCTGGTGCCATACTTGACTGACACCAACCCTCCTGACCACCCTCCCGGAGCTCTGACCAGCCCATTTCCTCTGCTCCCATTTTCCTTGACCATAAAGCCAATATAGCACAAAACACACTGAAACGCAATTACCCAACTCCCTGTCTACATAACCCCCTGGACTGAGCTCTTTCAGGATAGGAATCCTAACATCCCTTTCCTCTCGTTTTCCCTAGGAAGCACCACGTGGCTGGCTACAGAGCAGACGGATGGAGAGAGTCCGCAGCAGAAGGGTAGGAGAAAGATAAGTTGGAAAATACTGCTTTGCCTGAAAATTGAGATTATCTTGGTCGAATACACACTTAACCTCTTTGAAACTCACTTTCCCTATCTATACGATAAATATGACAATCTTGGCTCCACCTACATTCCAGAGTTATTTCGTGAGTCAAAAAGAGAATGGATAGGACACGCCTCACAGAGTGGGACGAACCAAGTGCAAAGGGTCATCATTACTGTTCCTGGTGTTATCTAGAACATCCTTTGTGTGAGATAAATATGCCTCTGGCTCCAATCATGTCCCAGCTGTGTGCCCTTGGTTCCAGTAGAGGCCACGCTTATCCTGTAGAAGGATTATCTTGTGTCCAATGTGCTTTGTTTGCAAAATGGAGCAAGGGGAGCCTGACTCCCTGTCGAGAAGA
This sequence comes from Physeter macrocephalus, assembly GCF_002837175.3. NCBI lineage: Eukaryota > Metazoa > Chordata > Mammalia > Artiodactyla > Physeteridae > Physeter > Physeter macrocephalus. Next base: position 36,473,908 of record NC_041230.1, read on the forward strand.
GCCCCCTGGGTGATGTATTAGGAGGGTCCTTCTACTGACCCATTCACATTTCTGTCCAGCCAGGTCCAGGCGGCACTGACTGTCTGAGCCACACCTGCTGTGGGAATACCGAAGACCCCTCTCCCAACTCGGTGCTACCCCCTCAAATTGTCAAAAGGGCATCGTGTGATAGATAGAGCTCCCACATGCCACAAGGCAAGTGTTTAAATCTTTTATAAGACAGTCAATGGCCTTTATAAACCCTCAGACAAGAATTACACTGTGTCTGAGATGGGGCTGAAAGTCAATGGGAAATTGATCCTGTCTAGCTAGTGCTGTTTCAAGAAGACTTGCTGGCTGCCTTTCGGGACCAAACATGCCTTCCCCCATGTGCCCCCGGGGCCCGGCCCATCACATGCTGAGAACACTGAGCTACTGGGGCCCATTTCTGGCCAGAGGCCCAGGCAGCTGTAAACTCCTACCATAGGAGGACCCCGGAGGGCATCAACTAGCATCAGGGATGGTTATGAAGCGTGTTCACCTTCCCAGGAATGGATGCCAGGACCACTCTGATGCCACTGCCTGCACCCTAAGTGGGAAGCCGAAGGATGATAAACGGCCATTGATCTGGCAGCAACCATCAGGGTCAAGGGACACCTACAATTACTCTTCTCTGCTAATGACCCCATTAGCCACCGGATCAAATACAGTTGGAGTCTGTGACGATGCTGTGGTGATTTCTCTGCCAAAAGCCATCAGCCTGACCCACACTGCCTGTTAGGGGATGCCAAAGTGGGTAGCAAAGACCCCCTGTTTGGGATTAGGGGATCCCAAGGGCCCTGGGATGCCCATTCTGGTCACACCAAGGATGGCTCCTATGTCAGGTGAGTGGATAGACTTTGGCAGGTAAGTCAAACAGCCCCCATCTGGAGAGGTGCTGGGGAGCAGTGGAAAAAGCACCCACTTTGGAATCAGGCCGACCTGGAGTTTGAAACCTGGTTTGGCTACTTCCTAACCACGTGACCTCCCAGAAGTCTTGACCTGCCTCGGGGGCCACCTGCTTCGTGGGAAACCTGGGGATGGTGACGATTCTGCCTCAGGGAGCGGCCGTGACAGCACATGCTGCGTGCAGGGCACAGAGCAGGCACTCAGTGGCTCTCAGCTCTGCTCATCAGCCAGGAACCCAGAATTGAGAAAGCAGGAAGAGCCTTCTCCTGGAAGCAGACAGCCCGGCATCAAGCAATGACCACGGCAATTCAGCCTTAAGCACCGACCTGGAGCCAGGTACTGAAGCCAGTGCTCGCCTTACATCTCCATCTTTCCTTGTCCCACTTTTACCAGTAAGAACACTGGATCCCAAGGAGTTTCAAGAGGTCAATTCAGGGACTTCCCTGGTGGTCCAGTGGTAAAGAATCCGCCTTACAATGCAGGGGACTTTCCTTGTCCCACTTTTACCAGTAAGAACACTGGATCCCAAGGAGTTTCAAGAGGTCAATTCAGGGACTTCCCTGGTGGTCCAGTGGTAAAGAATCCACCTTACAATGCAGGGGACTCGGGTTCGATCCCTGATCAGGGACCTAAGATCCCACATGCCACGGGGCAACTAAGCCTGCACGCCACAACTACTGAGCCCGCGAGCCTCAGCGAGAGAGCCCACATGCCGCAAACTACAGAGCCCACCTGCCCTGGAGCCCTCGCGCCACAACTAGAAAGAAGACCATGTGCCGCAAGGAAGAGTCCACCCGCACGCCCCAACGAAAGGTCCCGCATGCCTCAATGAAGATCCCGTGTGCCACAACTAAGACCCGACGCAGCCAAAAAATAAAAAATAATGTTTTTAATTTAAATTTTTTTTAATTTAAACAATTTTTTTAATTTAAAAATTTTTTTTAATTTAATTAAAAAATTTTTTAACAAAAAAAAATTTTTTAATTAAAAAAAAAAGAGGTAAATTCATCCAACAAGAACAAATTCTCTGTCCTCTGCCGTTTGTCCCAGTAGGAAGCACTCCTCAGAGAATCATTTCCAGCTACCTCTAAGTGTCCTTTAAATTCCTCCAGACTCGACAGCTTGTTTTACAGATGAGGTCGTGTTTCCCAAGGCCTCAAAGTGAGTGGGGAAAGGAGCTGAAATCTTAAAATGAGACTGATAGAATTTCAGGTCAGGGTTGCTTCCTTCACGGGCTGCTCGTTTTCTGGAATACTGCACTTTATCCGCCCCCAACCCAACCCCACCACCCAGCCAGATCTGGAGGAATCCAGCAACCCACCACGTGCCATGGACCATGGGAGGTAGGTGGGCGGTGAGGGTCTCTGTGCCCCTGAACTATTCAGAAAGGTCTGCATAGCCCACTAGGGAAGCTGCCTCGTCAGGCTCAGATAAAGGCTTGGAAGGGAGCAGCACGCCAGCATCTCTGCCCCTCTTTTTGGTTAAGTAATACCATTGGTACTAGATGGTCAGGTGTCTTTGAACTGAAAGGAGCTTTATTTGAAAACCCTTCAGGGTGCCAGAGAAACAGTCTTTTCCACATCAGCAGTCTACCCAAGGCAGGCTTGGCAAAGAAGAACAAATATCACGGGCTGCTAAAGAGGGGTGGGAGCCAGAAGCAGTGTGGTGGTGGGATTATGAAGGATGAGGTCAGGCAGAAGAGGACAGCGAAGAAGAGCCTCCCTGTTGTCAGACAGAGTCACAAATAAACACTTGCCAGCAGCTGGAAACTTAGCTCTTAACCCTTGCCAAGCGACAAATACCTGGTACGGCCAGAAAGGTTACGTTGTCTGACAGGATGACACAGCACAGATTCAGGCCAAGAGCCAGTCAGGTGTTCACAGAAGCACATGGTGCGAGAGGCCTGGAGCTCAGCCTCAGTGCTTCCTATCTGGAAAATGGGCACAAAGCAAAGACCCAAGTGCTTAGAGGTAATGTTTCCATGCTGCCATAAAATTGAAAAGCCCAGCATACATACTTCTTCTTATTTATCATACAAGTTTTGAGCACCAACTACATACCAGCATCATGCCAGGTGCGGGGGACTCAGCTATGCATGGGACAGGCTTGCTCCCTGCCTTCATGGAATTTGAAATTTATCATGGAAAACAAACTTGGAAGGATGCAATTATAAGAGGAATGGTGGTGGTGGACTGTTGTGCCCGTGAGGCCAAGAGAGGAGGTGATAGGGACTCTGGAGATGGCAGTGGAGCATCTGAGGGACTGGAGAGGTGAGCAGTATGGCACGGAGATTGCTGTCAAATGATTCAGAAAATGAATAACGATAACTGGTATGTATATATGCACGTATGCATACACACATACAGGATGCCCATTCTGGTCACACCAAGGATGGCTCCTATGTCAGGTGAGTGGATAGACTTTGGCAGGTAAGTCAAACAGCCCCCATCTGGAGAGGTGCTGGGGAGCAGTGGAAAAAGCACCCACTTTGGAATCAGGCCGACCTGGAGTTTGAAACCTGGTTTGGCTACTTCCTAACCACGTGACCTCCCAGAAGTCTTGACCTGCCTCGGGGGCCACCTGCTTCGTGGGAAACCTGGGGATGGTGACGATTCTGCCTCAGGGAGCGGCCGTGACAGCACATGCTGCATGCAGGGCACAGAGCAGGCACTCAGTGGCTCTCAGCTCTGCTCATCAGCCAGGAACCCAGAATTGAGAAAGCAGGAAGAGCCTTCTCCTGGAAGCAGACAGCCCGGCATCAAGCAATGACCACGGCAATTCAGCCTTAAGCACCGATCTGGAGCCAGGTACTGAAGCCAGTGCTCGCCTTACATCTCCATCTTTCCTTGTCCCACTTTTACCAGTAAGAACACTGGATCCCAAGGAGTTTCAAGAGGTCAATTCAGGGACTTCCCTGGTGGTCCAGTGGTAAAGAATCCGCCTTACAATGCAGGGGACTCGGGTTCGATCCCTGATCAGGGACCTAAGATCCCACATGCCACGGGGCAACTAAGCCTGCACGCCACAACTACTGAGCCCGCGAGCCTCAGCGAGAGAGCCCACATGCCGCAAACTACAGAGCCCACCTGCCCTGGAGCCCTCGCGCCACAACTAGAAAGAAGACCATGTGCCGCAAGGAAGAGTCCACCCGCACGCCCCAACGAAAGGTCCCGCATGCCTCAATGAAGATCCCGTGTGCCACAACTAAGACCCGACGCAGCCAAAAAATAAAAAATAATGTTTTTAATTTAAATTTTTTTTAATTTAAACAATTTTTTTAATTTAAAAATTTTTTTTAATTTAATTAAAAAATTTTTTAACAAAAAAAAATTTTTTAATTAAAAAAAAAAAGAGGTCAATTCATCCAACAAGAACAAACACTAAGGTTGGGTTTATTGCAGGCCTATCCACACAGACACCCTCCAAAGGACCAAGCTACCAGGGTGAGCAAGACAGACGCTGCTCCAAGGTCAGGCTTAGGGCAAAGCCTAGTCTAAAATCAAGACCTCCTGCTGTCAAGGGCTGGACCCTTCTCTGTCCTCTGCCGTTTGTCCCAGTAGGAATCACTCCTCAGAGAATCATTTCCAGCTACCTCTAAGTGTCCTTTAAATTCCTCCAGACTCGACAGCTTGTTTTACAGATGAGGTCGTGTTTCCCAAGGCCTCAAAGTGAGTGGGGAAAGGAGCTGAAATCTTAAAATGAGACTGATAGAATTTCAGGTCAGGGTTGCTTCCTTCACGGGCTGCTCGTTTTCTGGAATACTGCACTTTATCCGCCCCCAACCCAACCCCACCACCCAGCCAGATCTGGAGGAATCCAGCAACCCACCACGTGCCATGGACCATGGGAGGTAGGTGGGCGGTGAGGGTCTCTGTGCCCCTGAACTATTCAGAAAGGTCTGCATAGCCCACTAGGGAAGCTGCCTCGTCAGGCTCAGATAAAGGCTTGGAAGGGAGCAGCACGCCAGCATCTCTGCCCCTCTTTTTGGTTAAGTAATACCATTGGTACTAGATGGTCAGGTGTCTTTGAACTGAAAGGAGCTTTATTTGAAAACCCTTCAGGGTGCCAGAGAAACAGTCTTTTCCACATCAGCAGTCTACCCAAGGCAGGCTTGGCAAAGAAGAACAAATATCACGGGCTGCTAAAGAGGGGTGGGAGCCAGAAGCAGTGTGGTGGTGGGATTATGAAGGATGAGGTCAGGCAGAAGAGGACAGCGAAGAAGAGCCTCCCTGTTGTCAGACAGAGTCACAAATAAACACTTGCCAGCAGCTGGAAACTTAGCTCTTAACCCCTGCCAAGCGACAAATACCTGGTACGGCCAGAAAGGTTACGTTGTCTGTCAGGATGACACAGCACAGATTCAGGCCAAGAGCCAGTCAGGTGTTCACAGAAGCACATGGTGCGAGAGGCCTGGAGCTCAGCCTCAGTGCTTCCTATCTGGAAAATGGGCACAAAGCAAAGACCCAAGTGCTTAGAGGTAATGTTTCCATGCTGCCATAAAATTGAAAAGCCCAGCATACATACTTCTTCTTATTTATCATACAAGTTTTGAGCACCAACTACATACCAGCACCATGCCAGGTGCGGGGGACTCAGCTATGCATGGGACAGGCTTGCTCCCTGCCTTCATGGAATTTGAAATTTATCATGGAAAACAAACTTGGAAGGATGCAATTATAAGAGGAATGGTGGTGGTGGACTGTTGTGCCCGTGAGGCCAAGAGAGGAGGTGATAGGGACTCTGGAGCTGGCAGTGGAGCATCTGAGGGACTGGAGAGGTGAGCAGTATGGCACGGAGATTGCTGTCAAATGATTCAGAAAATGAATAACGATAACTGGTATGTATATATGCACGTATGCATACACACATACAGAGGGAGAGTAAGAGCAAGAGAGAGAAAGAAAGGCCGACTGATGGAACACATTAGGTAGAAATGTTAAAGATTTAGGGCTCTAATGAAGTTTGAAATTATTTTTTTAAAGAATATAAGAACACGTGCTATATTAATTCTATCTTGCAAATTACAAAATTCTACTCATATAGTATGACACCCATATTATACACACAACCCACCATGCATGCATACATATGTGAAGAATATAAAGGAAATACATAAATATGTTTCTCACGGTTATCTCTGGATGGTCAAATTATGGGAAAACTTTGTCTATTTTTTTCGCGGTACGCAGGCCTCTCACTGTTGTGGCCTCTCCCGTTGCGGAGCACAGGCTCCGGACGCGCAGGCTCAGTGGCCATAGCTCACAGGCCCAGCCGCTCCGCGGCATGTGGGATCCTCCCGGACCGGGGCACGAACCCGTGTCCCCTGCATCGGCAGGCGGACTCTCAACCACTGCGCCACCAGGGAATCCCTGTCTATTTTTAATGTTTCTCCGTACGATCCAAAATTTCTTCCATGAACATACACTGTCCAATGCTTTACAACTGGAACCTAGAATGATGCTACATGGTGGTCCTGTTCATTGGCCAGGCCTCCCGCATCTGCGTAATGCAGCTTATGGTCTCTCCCTCAGAGCATCATTAAAACTCAAAAGACATTTAGGATATAGACATGCTATTTAACCTTTGAAGTGCTTACACATGAGAGGTAATATGAATACACAGGTAAAGAAATTATCAACGCTCTTATAATTAATTAATAACTACCAGTCACTGGGGCAAGCCCTTTACCATCTTTAACTTATTCAATTCTCAAGACCATTACAAGTATACCCATTTTACAGATGAGGAAACTAATGCACAGAAACGCTAAGGATCATTTGTCTAAAGTCATCCCTAAACGTGATGGAATCAGGGTTCATACTTGGGGCTGACCATAAAACACATGACCAGTTCACCTCTGCCACCGCGATGATGCCTGTCTTCCCTCTGGGGAGGGCCGGTCCCCTAACCCTGAGTTGCCCTCCAGCCAGAACAAGTGGACTCTATTCTGAAGCATTTCGGTCTCAGTGACAGTTGCTTCCCCAGGCTCTTCCCCACCAAGAAGGTGAGTTCTGGGCACCTCTTTTCTTGCCCTCTCTGCCTTCCAGCTTTCCTCTCCAGTTCTAACAGTGCCCTTTAGTAAATGTCCCTCCACCTCAAGGCTGCTCTTGGCAGTCACAATGACCCACAATTAACCAAATAAAACTAATGAGGTGGAGGAGGAAATACCCCAGTGAGAGCACCCCTGAGCCTGGCATTCCACTCTGATGACTCTTGAGACAAGGCCACTTGGAGGAAGTCCAGTTGGGTCTGAGGAAGCCAGCTGTGTGAGTAGCCACTTCTTCCAGAACCAGCAACATGCAGTGTCCCCAGGGATCACTAATGAAGTCACTTTCTAACTTTTTTTTTAATGTGCTTTTATTTAAAAAACAAAACAAAAAAATCTTCAGAGACTGCACATGAAATGAAAAAGACACTCATTTCCACCTATTAAAGTTACCTCATTTCCTCCAGAATGAGATCTTCCCTTTGACTTTTGCAATTAGGGTCATAGTGTGAACACTCAAAGTACATGAAAAAGATTCATACGTTTTCTGAAATGAAGAATTCTAGTGTGACCCTCTTAGCTAAGCCTCAGTGTTTTCATTCTGTGGTCTCTTTTGTTGAAACTGAGGTGAGAGGCAAACAAAAATACCCCGAGAATTAGGATCAGATCACGTCAGTGCTGCTAGGACGTGAAAGGCAACAGAATCCGACAAGGTCATTTGCAAAAAGAGAAACCGAGTCCTGTACAGTTGATGCATCTTATTCATTGTCACACAGCCACTTTGTGGCCCAGCTGGGACTTAAAGTCCTTAACCCTGAGTCATCAGGATTCAGAATACCTCAGCCGAAAATCACTTACATAGAAGGATTTGCAGCCACTAGACCGTAAGCTCATTGAGGGCAGGTCTGTGCATCCTCCAGGCACTTAGCCTATAGTTGGCACTTGTAGGTATCTAGTAGGCATTTTTTAGGCAAAGAAGCTAATGATTTCCAATATTTAGCAGAATTCTAAAAACATCTATAAAATATCTATTTTAAAACATTTTTATTCGCATTTAAAACAAATTTCTATACAGCCAAGTCCAGACGGGTCCTGTGTATGTATTTACTAAACAAAAGATGACTAGTGCTGTGATAATTAATCAGTTGGCATTGACTAAAGCTCTGAATGAAATGAAGCATGAACCTTTTGAGAAAGCAATTGAAAACCATCACACATGCCATGAATCATCTCTTGAATGCACATTTATTCAATCAGAATTCATAACTTTGATATTTTATCTAACAGGTTTGTTACCCTTTCGAGCCTCTATTGGTGGATAAAAAAGACAGATGTTTCCGGAGCTAAATTGGAGGAGGGATGGGGGAGGAAGAAACCAGCCAGACATCAATTAAAGAGAGCAAGGAGCAGAATGCCATTACCCAATGTTTGGGTTTTTTCTATCACCTTGAGATGAAATTCAAAAAACCTTTGCAAGTGAATAGGCATGGAAACAGGATGCTATACTAAGGTTTCTGGGGTCTGCCTGAGAGCAGGCAGATGCTGTGATAGTTCAAGAGGCAGAGATCAGGGACTTCCCTGGTGGTGCAGTGGATAGGACTCCGCACTCCCAGTGCAGGGGGCCCGGGTTCGGCCCCTGGTCAGGGGACTAGATCCCACATGCATGTCGCAACTAAGAGTACGCATGCCACAACTAAGAAGACTGCCGGCTGCAACTAAGGGGTCCATGTGCCACAACTAAGGAGCCTGCCTGCTGCAACTAAGACCCGGCACAACCAAATAAGTAAATAAAAATTTAAAAAAAAAGAAAAGAGGCGGAGATCAGTTTGGGGGCTGCAGATTTGATTGTCATTAAGAGAAGCTGCAGTCAAACAAGAGTCAGACTAATGCCAAACCTTATTTTTACTTCCTGAGGGTATCAGAGGGCTGGAGGGGAATCAGAATCCTCTCCCATTTTCAGGCTCTTCAAAGGCACCTGCTCCTCTTAGTTGAAGCAAATATATATCACATCAATGTCACATCCAACGACTATTGTCGCAGGCACCTCTTTGGGTGATTAAATGAAAGTGGATTGGGAAGCGTGTGAAGATGTTTAGCTCTTTTGAATGCTGGCAGCAGTAAATTGGCGGATCAAGGTGACATGGTCCCCCATGGCTCACAATTGCAACACTTCTTAGAGTCTCATATTCATAAAAGCAGACCTGGAATCCTTACAGGCAGCCCTCTTGTGCTGAAAGTAAAGGAGAACTTCCCTTTTAACTGCTTTGACACAATGTGGCCATTCTCCTCTAAAGCCTTTCAAGCCCACCCTTTTGCTAGCCAGAATCATGGTCCAGCTGCTGATTGGCATTCCCCTGGAATGTTCTGGCACTTCCCTTGCACAGAACAACGCACATCTAAATAATAACTTTTCTCCATTGTAATCTGATTAGATTCCTGTAACTGCAGCAGTAGAGCAATCCCAAGAGTGAACTTGAACATGGACAGCTTTAGAGGAAAATAACCATCTCAGCCATACACAGTAGCAGTGGCTTCTCCCTTTCATCTATGTTAAACAAAGGACATTCAATTCCAAAACCAAAGTAGAAGAAAATGTCCACGATTTGAGTAAGGCAAAAAATTGCCAATGCATACAACGAACACAGGATGCCAAGCTCTCTTATATCTCTCTTTCTAAGAAAGCTGGAAACTAGGTGTTCTACGGGACACGGGGAGCCCACAATTGAGATCAATGCCTTGTGCTCAGATGGCACGGGGGCTGGGGAGGAGCCACAAGTGACAACGACATTTCTGCAGCTCAAGGGGTTCTCCAACTGAACCGTGCATCACACCGCCTGGAAGACTTGATAAACCGCAGACTGCTGGGCCCCACCCGCAGAGCTTCTGACTCAGGAGATCTGGGGTGGGCGCCAAGAATTTGTTTCTAACAAGTTCCTGGGGAATGCTGATGTCGCTGATCCAGGCACTACAGTTTGAGAACCATGGCTCTGAGCAAAGCCTCACTGGCAAAATCATGCCACTTTCTACAAGGCAAGACAGATGAGACGGACCAAGCCCTCCGGTCTGTGTTCTCATCTTGTCTTCGGGCCTCCAAATAAACAGTTGTGCTGTACAGTTGACCCTTGAGCAACGTGGGTTTAAACTGCATGGACCCACTTACACGCGGATTTTTTTCAATAGTGAATACTACAATACTACACGACAATCCTTGGTTGGTTGATTCTACAGATTCGGAACCACAGATACAGAGGAAGTGCGTATACAGAGGGCCAACTATGAGTTATACTTGGATTTTGGACTATGTGGACGGTTGGTGCCCCGACCCCTGTGTCATTCAAAGGTCAACTACATATTCTTCTTACTTCTCCTTTGTTATTTGCAGTAATATACCAGCCCTTGAGTTTATTAACATCTGCAGTAAGACAGAGATTCATCCTCACGGCATTGCTCTTCTTAGAATCACTAACCTAGGAGGGGGAAAGGCACTCAGAGGTCCCCCAGACTCACCACAGCACTGGGGCCCACAAGAACCCAAGATCAGAGAGGCTGAGACACTTGCCTGAAGCCACAAAGCAGTGACGGAACTAAAACCCAGGGTCGTTGATGCCCAACTCAAGTCCTTCCCTCTAACTCAGCCCAACCACTTCCCTGAGGTCTCTGTTTAAAAACACGTGGCTGGGCTTCCCTAGTGGCACAGTGGTTGGGAATCCGCCTGCCAATGCAGGGGACCCGGGTTCGAGCCCTGGTCCAGGAAGATCCCACATGCCACAGAGCAACTAAGCCCGTGAACCACAACTACTGAGCCTGCGCTCTAGAGCCCGTGAGCCACAACTACTGAAGGCCGCACACCTAGAGGCCGTGCTCCGCAACAAGAGAAGCCAACGCAAATGAGAAGCCCTCGCACCGCGAGGAAGACCCAACACAGCCAAAAATAAATAAATTTATTTTAAAAAATAAAAACACGTGGCTGATTCCAGCAGAGGATTTTCCACTTACCAGACTGCGCCTTCCTGGACCAGTGGTTCTCAGCCCTGGTTGGCTGCACTTTAGAATCCTCTGGGGAGCTAAAAAACTATAACAATGGCAGGCCCTGCTTCAGAGATTTTGATTCAGCTGCTCTGGGATGAAGCCCAGGCATAGAGTGTCTTTATAGCTCCCCTGGTAATTTTAACATGTACTTGAGCTTGAGAACCGCTACCTAGACTGGGGGATTCTCAAAGGCAGAATATCTGCTGCCCACACACATCTTCTCAAATGTGCAGGCCTATGAATGGACGCCCCCCCCCTTTCAGTAACGAGGTCCTAGGAGATTCTTAGTAAACCCCAGACCAGCATCTGCTACATCACCTGGAAACAAGTTAGAAATGTATAACCCTCAGCTCTCATCCCAGAGGAAGTGATTCAGAGACCATGGAGGCGGGGCCCAGCAATCTGTTTTAGCAAGCCCACCAGAATCGTGGATGCTACTGACATTAAGTGACCACTGAGGACTTCTAGAGGAGAGGAATTAAAAACTGGATGGAAAAATGTAGTTAGAAACATAAAACTAAAATTAGAGTCTATTCGAGAACAATGACATGTTGCCCAGAAAGGCGGTGGTGGGTAATGGTTGTGGTAGGTGGTCAGGGCATGTGGGGATGGGGGGAGTCTAGCTCCACTGGAACAGATGCTATGTGAAGGGAAGGGTGGAGACAAGGATGGAGAAGTCACTGGGGCCCTGAAGGCAGACACGGGGATGCGGGTTCCCCGTTTGTCTAAGAGAAGGGGGTGGGGACAGGAATCATTGCACAGGTGGGTAGAGGCCATCACCAAGCATGCAGGGCCCTTGATTGTCACGAGAATGCTGCAGGTGAAACACTGCAGGTAAGTGAAGCAGGCAACCAACACGGGATCTTGGGGAACATATGGACTTAGATACCCACCCCCCACATCCCGGCTTTGTGGCATACTAGACATGAGTCCTTGAGCAAAGGACTGCAGTTCTCTGGACTCCAAGTTCATCGCCTCGGAGATGAGTGCAATAGCTACTTGGCAAGGCTGCTGTCAAGTTATAGGGTATGGAAGCAGTCAGCAAAGGGCGCAGAAAGTGGGCCTTGCTCCAACATGATACCTGCATTTAGTGTTTCAGATGAGGAAGCGTGGCCCAAACTCACTGTCCTTACCGTAAAGGGAACTAGAGAGGTGAGTAACTCACTAAAAATCACAAGGGAGAAAGCGGCCCTTTCAGCAGGGAAAGCACAGGTGGAGGTGTTTGTCTCAACATCCTTCCTGGACCTGGGTGTTGAGTTCCCAGGCCAGCCCACAAAACTCTCTTTCTCCTGGGTTCTCCTTGAGTCCACATCTACACCCTGAGAGGGGGCAGCCACTGGCAAGGAGAGATGGGGACACTGCACCCTCTCTGTAGTCCATGTGGCTTTAACCAGGCCCAGGGCCCCTGCCCCGCTGAGGTGGGAGAGTCAGAAGGTCAGTGCGCTGTCGCCAGCCCGCTGTTTCCCCAGCCTCCGCGTCCAACAATGCTGAACTCAGGGTGGCCCGCAGGAACTCCAACCAAGGGAGATGTGTTTTGGAGTATTGTTTTAAAAATATATACAAAACAAAAGAACTCCACCTAAAGAAATTAACTCGAAAGCACATGGAAGCCGCCAAAAGCTCTCTGCCTTCATTTCCGAACTGAGAGGGCACAGGCTGCCTTTGAAAAAGAGTGCACGCGGCAGGTGTGTGCACGTTTCAGTGAAATGTGAATACAGTCCTGGCTCCACCGTTTCCTGATCACGTCCCTTGGGAAAGGGGCATTTAGGGAGTGTGTTCCATGCAAGAGGCACAGGGAGAGCCGCTTTCCCATACTCCAGTATCGTTTTTTATTCAATCATTCATAAGTGGTCCTTGCGCGCCAAGACTTATGCTAAAAACTGAGGAACAAAGATGAAGAATTGGGGAAGGGGGGTTACTCCATCCAGCCCTCAAGGGGGCTACAGACTAGGCTGCTGGAGACCATTGCTCTCACTGAATCCCCACAACAACCCTATTAGGTGGGCATTGCCATCTTCCCCCATTTTTCAGATAAGAACAAGTCCCTTCAGATCTTTCAACCCTCAGGAGTCCCATCAGTAAAACAAATGACTTGATGAAGTAAACTCTAGGGTCCCCTCTGTCTCCATTTATGCCCCAAATTGGGTCAAACCCTGGCTTTCAAAGCTCATACACAGTTGACCCTTGAACGACAGTTTGAACTGCACAGGTCCGCTTATATGCAGATTTTTTTCCAATAGTAAATACTACAGTACTACACAATCCACAGTTGGTTGAATCCAAGGATACAGAGGAGCTGCGGATACGGAGGGTTAACCATGAGCTATAGGCAGATGTTTGGCTGTGAAGAGGGTTTGCACCGCTAACCCCCGAGTTGTTTAAGGGTCAACTGTATGCACATTCCTAACCCTTTTTAAAAAAAAATATTTATTTATTTGTTATTTTGGTTGCACCAGGTCTTAGTTGTGGCGGGCGGGCTCCTTTGTTGCAGCACACAGGCTCCTCAGCTGTGGCATGTGAACTCCTTAGTTGCAACATACATGTGGGATCTGGTTCCCTGACCAGGGATCGAACCCAGGCCCCCTGCATTGGGAGAGCAGAGTCTTATCCACTGCGCCACCAGGGAAGTCCCCATAACCCTTTGGATGTTAAAGCCAATTAATCCAATTCTGTCATTTGAGACCCAGAAAGGGGAAGGGAATTGCCTGAGGTCACACAGCAACACTGACATGATACAGACTTGAAGGCTAAGTTTCTTAATGCTTAAGCCTTCCCATTATTAAACAGAGACATGTACACACACCTAAACACCTAGAAGAGTGTCATTTGTCATAGTTCTTTTTTACTGCTAAGAAAAGACGCTCTAGAGGAAGAATGGACACCATCCTCCATCCATACTCCAGTCCGCCCAGCCCAGCTTGGGTGCTAAGGGTGCTTTCTGGTCTGAGGAGGGACTGGGGGAACCTCTGGAAAGCTTCACTCAGCTAACAGGAATCTCAGCCCTCCCCAAGGCAGGCAAAGGACCGGGGTTCACTGAAGTCTAAGAGAGAAAGCCGCCTCTTTCATCCCCCAGCCACAGACAGGGAAGGGGTAAAAAAGAATGCTGTAAATCAGCCTCCAGATAATCATGCACTTTTAGAGTTTGCTTGTAATTAGTCTATATTCATGGTGCTGTGTGGGTAGAGAAATCTGCACCCAAGGAAACTCTGAAAACCAACATGTTTGTTTCAAGTGACTGATCTACAGGAGCCATATGCCAAGTGACAGACAGCTGAGATCCTTCCTCATGAGCATGCTGAGAGAGCCTAAGGCTGTATACCTACACATACACACACCTTGATACAACTTTTCCTGCTTCCCCCAGGCTCACGCTACCTCATCTGGCTCTAGTTTATCCCTTTTCCATTTGCTAAGGTTTCCCCTCAAGAAAGCTAATTTTCCATCAACATGGCTGATTTCTCAGCGATAGTCGGTAACATCCATCAGTATGTTGACTGCTGACATGTACTGAGTCTCTATTTCACACCAGGAATTCTGCCAGATGTTTACCCATATTCGGTCCTCCCTGCAGCCCTACAAAGGAGTTACTCTACTACCTGAACTACCTATGACTTATGCTGGGGCTACAGGCTGAGTGGATTAGAATTGTTCTACTAAAACTGGATTCAGAGAAACATCTTCTTTTGTGCAGTAATAATAATAACTTGTAGCTTCCAACTTATGTGCATATTAGATATCTCATTTGAGCCATGTGAAAACTTAAATTTTGACTTTATAAATCTAGTGATACGGAGCTGGAGGAATCAGGCTCCCGGACTTCAGACTATACTACAAAGCTACAGCAATCAAGATAGTATGGTACTGGCACAAAAACAGAAGTATAGATCAATGGAACAGGATAGAAAGCCCGGAGATAAACCCACGCACATATGGTCACCTTATTTTTAATAAAGGAGGCAAGATAATACAATGGAGAAAAGACAGCCTCTTCAGTAAGTGGTGCTGGGAAAACTGGACAGCTACATGTAAAAGAATGAAATTAGAACACTCCCTAATACCACACACAGAAATAAACTCAAAATGGATTAAAGACCTCAATGTAAGGCCAGACACTATCGAACTCTTAGAGGAAAACATAGGCAGAACACTCTATGACATAAATCACAGCAAGATCCTTTTTGACCCACCTCCTAAAGAAATAGAAATAAAAACAAAAATAAACAAATGGGACCTAATGAAACTTAAAAGCTTTTGCACAGCAAAGGAAAACATAAACAAGATGAAAAGACAACCCTCAGAGTGGGAGAAAATATTTGCAAATGAAGCAACTGACAAAGGATTAATCTCCAAAATTTACAAGCAGCTCATGCAGCTCAATATCAAAAAAACAAACTACCCAATCTAAAAATGGGCAGAAGACCTAAACAGACATTTCTCCAAAGAAGATATACAGATTGCCAACAGACACATGAAAGAATGCTCAACATCATTAATCGTTAGAGAAATGCAAATGAAAATTACAATGAGATTTCATCTCACACCAGTCAGAATAGCCATCATCAAAAAATCTACAAACAATAAAAGCTGGAGAGGGTGTGGAGAAAAGGAAACCCTCTTACACTGTTGGTGGGAATGTAAATTGATACAACCACTATGGAGAACAGTATGGAGGTTCCTTAAAAAACTAAAAATAGGGCTTCCCTGGTGGCACAGTGGTTGAGAATCCGCCTGCCAATGCAGGGGACACGGGTTCGTGCCCCAATCCGGGAAGATCCCACATGCCGCGGAGCGG